>NC_046378.1:2207593-2516088 GCF_011125445.2 Fundulus heteroclitus | reverse complement strand
AAAAAAAAAAATCTGATGACAAAACTCAATTACCAAAACATGGATGGACCATTAAATTACCACTAGCTTGAGTTCTGGGGCTATTTTAGTGACCCACATTCTTCTCTACGCTCAGATTATTTTATGATTTTGAAGAAACATATAAAGGTAAATTCATAAAGCCTTCTGTAGCCTGCAAGAGTGAAGAAGTGATGGTTTCTCTACATTTGCATCTGCTTGGATTTATGGAAATAGAGATTTCATGTTTACAGCATGTTGCCATGTCCTCATCCCCCTCATTAGAAACAGGAGAAAAAGGCCCACGTCTCACACGGCTGCAGGACAGTGATAAAAGATGAGCAGATGAAAACAAACAAATAACATACCACTCGATTGACGGGGATGAAGTTGGAATCCAAGGAGACGATGCGGAATTTGACTTTAACATAGAACAAAAAAACAAATGACATGACATGGCACACAGGTGAGGTGATGCATGATATGAGCAACACAGCAAACTAAGGGTATAAATAGAACAAAGTTTATATAGTGAATTTTATTTTGAGATGAGAACTGACATGAATGGCGTGTATAATTTACCAGGATTATTCTAATTTAAAAGAATCATTTTGGGTAAAAAAAACATGGGTTCTTTAGCATTTTTGTTTCAAGATTCAAGGTTATTCCAGATGTAAATCTTCTGAGTTTTTAGTCTGTTTCAGCTCATGACTCAAAAAATAAAATGTATTTATGATTTCCACACAGGTTAGGTTCATATATGGAACCTTCAAAAAAAAAAAAAAACGCAAACTGTAACAGGGAGGATGGATGGATGGATGGATGGATGGATGGATGGATGGATGGATGGATGGATGGATGGATGAATGGATGGATGGATGGATGGATGGATGGATGGATTAGGAAGCAAAGTCTGGAAAAATCTCCATGGTCCTTTATGATATTCTGTTTGTTCAAACCCAAATACCTAAATCAAATTGCATTCTTCCAGACTGTAAGGGCTCTGTGAAACAGTAAAATGTTTTCTTATCAAACAAATAAAACCAAAAAAAGAAGTGCTTAAAAATAAATCCTGTTTATTTCTTCGATTGGGTCAATTTGGAAGTTTGTTTAAACCGATTCTGATAAGAGCTGTTGAGAAAACAGTGATTCTGTGCAGTTAGAAATAGATCCTGAAGTTAAGTGACGACTCAGCATTATGCAGATGCAATAAAAAAAATACAAAATTGTGCTGCTACAGCTGAATTGCTAAGCAGTGCAGAGATAAAAGCTGAAGCATTTCTAGTTCTCCCACCCAGCTGAAAAGCTCCAGCGCTTGAACACCTCCAGCATGGACAGACATTAGACACCCACCGGTTTGTCCAGGTTTGTAGATGGGCCTGTCAGTCTGCACAATGTGGATAAAACCAGGCGGCTCAATGAGGACTTTGGTCTTCTTGCTCAGGGAGGCGCCTTCTTCACCTGCCAGTGTTACCTGAATGACTGCTACAGTTCTGGTCATCACTGCTGGCACCTATGACACCAGTAAGGAATAAAACCTCCAGTCAAAACTGAGACATACCATGCGTAATCAACCACAAGCTTCAGTGTAGTTTATTTAAATTATATTAGCAGTGTAACAATATATCGATATAAAGATTAAATTATTAACGATCCGATTACATCAATGTAACATGAAAATATTGTCATTATTAAAATACACCTTCATTATGAAATTCAGGCATGAGGCTATGATGAACAGCTGATCTATTTATTATTATTATTATTATTATTATTATTAGTTTCTTTTTTCATTTTAATTAGAAGAATGCTGTTTGATTTAAATGCCTTATATTTGTAAGAGCTCAGAAATTAAATGGTCAAATCATATTTGTTTTTTTGTTTTTGTTTTTGTTGTGAGTAGATATCAATAATAGTGTTGAATGGACAAATATCGCATCATATCAATCACATCGATCAGAAATCATAACAGATTTTGATATATCGGCAAATATCGTATCGTCATCCAAACAAAAAGGGACAAAGCTGGTGATTTACACCCCTAGATTTTATGTGATAGACAAACACAAAGTGGCACACAACTGAAAAGTAAAATGATACTTGCCTAATATGTATTATTATCAAAAATCTGAAAACAGCAACGTGCATTTGAGTTCAGGCCTCGTAGAAGCACTTTTGGTTGCTGTCACAGCTGCAAGTCTTTTGGGTATTCTTTTACCAGCTTTCCATAACTAGAAAGTTTTGGCCATTTCTTTGTAAAATGAGATGGATGGAGAGTATTTGTGAACATTAATTTTCTTGTCAGAAGAAATGCAATCTAGCTTTGGACTTTGACTGGGCCCTTCCAACTCATGAATATAGTTTGTTCTAAGCCCTTTCATTGCTGCTCTGGCTGTGTGTTTAGGGGCTAGGTTGATGTCCTGCCACCACCACCATGTTTTACTGCTGAGAAAGTGTGAGCAGGGTGATGTGCAATGTTAATTTTCAAACACGCATAATTAGTATATAGGCAAAAGTATTTTTTCATGTGCCTGACCCTTCTGCTGTGTTTCTGGGTCTTGATGGCACTGTTTGGCCAATATTGTTCTGTGAGGCCTTAACAGCTGGATTTAAAGAGAGGTGAAATGACACATAGATGAGATCTATCTAATAATCAGATAACTTCTGAAGCTAATTGATTGCAATGGACATTATCTAGAGGTATCAGGGTAAAGGGGGCTGAGCAATAATGTTCACTTTGCAGACAATTATTTGTAAAAAAAATATGAAACTACAACTAGGTCATTACTTTGTATTGGCCTGTCACATAAAATCCTATAAAATACCAATAGAAATAGCTGAAAATATTTGGTTGTAATGTGATAAAAGCTGAAAGGGAAAGAATGAGAGGAAGGATGAAAAAAGGTCATGGGATAATTTTGCAAGATGTGTTTTGTTTAACGAAGGAAATTAACCAACTAGAAAAAGCTGTTCCTGCGTAACAGCGAGTGAGAATGCTAATGTGCAGAATGATTTAAGCAGAAGATGCAGAAGATCCCTGCAGAAGTGAAAAACTAGCTGAAATGAAATGAAAGAACCAATTGGAACATGAAAGGACAACAGCTGAAGGATAAGAAGAATGTTATGAAAAAGCTGAACTAGTTGAAGATAGTTCAGATATTTATATTTGAAAAGTTATAGATATTTGAAAGTTAGTATTAGTAGTATCAGTAGTGGTAGTAGTAGTAGTTGTATCAGTAGTAGTAGTTGTATCAGCAGTAGTAATTGTATTAGTTGTAGTAGTAGTATCATTATTATTATTATTATTATTATTATTATTATTAGTAGTAGTAGTAGTAGCAGCAGTATTAGTATTAGTATTAGTAGTAGCAGTATTAGTAGTAGCAGTAGTATCAGTAGTAGTAGCAGCAGTAGTATCAGTAGTAGTAGCAGCAGTAGTATCAGTGGTAGTAGTAGCAGCAGTAGTAGTAGAAGTTGTAATAATAGTATCAGTAGTAGTAGTAGTAGCATCAGTAGCAGTAGTAGTAGCAGTATCAGTAGCAGTATTGGTATCAGTAGTAGCAGTAGTAGTAATAGTAGTAGTAGTAGTAGTAGTAGTATCAGCAGTAGTAGTAGCAGTAGTATCAGTACTAGTAGTAGCAGTAGTATCAGTAGGATCAGTAGTAGTAGTATGAGTTTTGGAGAATTTGAGGGAATTTGAAGAATTTGAAAAATTTGAAAGAATTTAAAAAAAATTAAAAGGAATTAAAAAAAATTAAATATTTGAAAAAAATCAAGGAATTTGAAGAATTTGAAAAATTTAAAAAATTTGAAGAATTGCAACAACTAGAAGAATTGAAAGAATATGAAGAATGTGAAGAATTTGAAGCAATTTGCATTGATTTCAATGGGAGCAGCCAAAAAAGTCGCACAAAAAGTTAAATATATTAAAAAGTGTAAAAGTTAGCATAACCATGAGCTATAGAAGTCATGCCGGGAACGAGTCGAACGTTTTGATACCAAAATTGTTAAAATCGGTTGAAGTATGCGGGAGTAGTTAGACGCGGACCGAATAATAATAATATTGAAGAAAAACAGGAAAACAATAAGTGACAATGCTGTATAGCACTCTCACTGATGAGGCAGAGCCACCTGAGCTCCATAGGGTGAAAAACAGATATTTTCCACCAATTTAATTAGAAAACGTTCCCAAACTTTTTCACTGTGTGCCTTTGCCTACCAAAGAAGCTGGTATTGCATAAGAGGAACTGAAACCTCTTCCAGGAAAATGTTTCAAGGGTATTACTCCCCCGAAAGCATGTATTCTGGGCCAAAAAGTACAGGATAGTGTTCTTCAGGAGAATGCAGGTAGAAAGCTAATCCTCTGGCAGAGAGCCCTCTCAGTAGGGCCGCAAAGATGCAAACGCCCAATCATTCCTGAAGCAGGGCCAAATGCTTCCCAACCAACTGAAACTATGAGTTTTTGTGGAAGAAAACTTGGAGACAGGCTTGGGGCTTCCTCCTCAATATGAAACAAGGCCTGCAAGCTGAAAAATAGCAAGCAGACGTGTGATAGAAACCAGAGAATTCATCTACTGAGCTCCACTGCTGATGACAGCCTGAGTTACGGCACCACCTAATGAGGCCCGTAATGATGCCAAGATCTGCGGCATTCCGTGACTCGGACAATGAGGGGATGAGGAGAGGAAAGTACATTGTGTTTAGAAACATCATCAATGCATTAAATTCAAAGTTCTGTTCAGTTCTGCAGGAATACAGCCTTCAAAGATGCAAAACAGAAACCAAGCTGACCTGGAAGTTAATGCACTGGTAGAATTCCTCGGAGACTGTCGCCTCTAGGATGATATTCTCAGACGAGTCCACAGTAAGGGTGATGGTCAGAAAAATGGTTTCTGTGGGGTTTTGGACATGAGCACACAGGGTCTCCTGTTTCCCTCCAGTCACACGGGAGCTAACAGTCACTGCATAGATGCTGCGGAGAAAAAAAATAGAGAGAAAAAACATGATTTAATGGGAAAATATAAAAATATCAGCCAGAATGTTCTAATATGAACAGATTATTGCTCAGTTTTTGTTCAAATATGTTAAGACTATTTGTCAAATGCTGTAAAAGTTTTATCCCAAAACAGCCGCTTACCAAAAGGTATTAAGTCACTTCCCTTTAAAACACAAATAAGCTTAAATGAGATTTCATTTAAGCTCACGTACGCAGCTATAATAGCAATGAGTTTCTGAATTTTTGATCATTCTTCCTGGATAGCATTTGTGAGGTCATACACTAATGTTGGTCACTATAGGATGGCTAGCAAACAGTTCTAATTCTTTGCATACGTGTTCAATCATGATTGGGTCAGCACTCATTACAGACCTGTCAAATTCTTTAAATCATCCTCTCTCAATGTTTCGATGAACTTGCTTGGCCATGGAAACCCATTCAAAGAAGCTCTTGTCTATTCTTTAGCTAATCTGAATGAGACATAAATCTCAAGGTATGTAGCTAGTGAGTCTGCAGAAAGTCAGAGACTTCTGCATACCATACACCTTAGAATCCACTGACACCACTATGTGATTTTGCAAGGCCTACTACTTTGTGATTGGGTTACTGTGTCTTCCAAGCATTTCCACTGTTGTAATACCACTAGCAGTTGGCCAAACAAATTTTAAACAAAACTGAAGCGTATGCTGAAAGAACATCAACACTCTGAACATTAATAATTTGATATGGAGATGTGGTTTCTTCATGTATTATCCCATTGCAATGTGATCTGTAATTTTATAGTACTTTTATATGGGTCATATAATTTGTAACTTTGAACTTGCACAAGCAATTTTTTTTGTTTTGTTTTGTTTTCCTGGATCAAAAGCCTGAACTGGGGATGGGGGCTGTAAATTAGCATTCTTTTGGAAGGTCAAGCAGTTTTTTGCTAATATTATATTGTGATGAAGAATATGATTCTATACATTTTGAAGCTCTATCCTAAATACAGTGTAAGAACTTCTTCAAAACAGGAATCAGTAATCCCCCTGTAAAAAAAAAAACCCTGGCTAACTCTTCACAAGGGTAAGTTTTTAGCATTACAACCCAAACTTTTAAACAGCTGACCTCAGAAAACATTCCATCCACGCACAGCTAACTGAACTCACACTTGCACTCAGCAAGTTACTCCAAAAACCTTGTTCATTCTCTGAATGCTCAATATTGCATTTTTTTTAAGGTTAACTAGGGGGATCTAGCTGTGCTGGGGCAGCTCCAGAATGTTTAAAGGGGGAGTGATTTTAAAACTGATTTTAAAGAACAAATATAAATGAAGGCATACTGCAACTATATCCCATAGAATTTTATAAATATAAAAATACTTTTTGCGGGAGGGGGTGTTCTACACCCCCTCTTACCAAAAGGTAAGCTGACTATGTAGCGGCACTGTTGTTTTTGTGTTTAACTGCTACAGAGTATTTAAGACACCAGCATAGAGTAACAGGTCTCCTCACAGCATGAAAAAGGTCACAATATTTATCATTACTCCTTCAAAATGGAGAAAAACACGGACTGGCTTCATCTTGGAATCCTGCAGCAGGTTAAAGTCCATAGCTCTCAACTCTTACGCATTGACTATGTGACACACGCATTTCATTGACTTCACTCGCTCACACGCAGCACATGGCATTTCTCACGCATAAAAATAAAAAAGCACATCTGGGCTGCGGATGATCCGTTCACAGCTGTCCATCGAGATTTCTATCTAAAACTCGCCTTCTATGAAGCTGTTTCAGCTTCTTTCACAGCTCCTGTCCATCAGTAATTATTCCTGCTGCAGTTCATGTTAAAAGAGGAGCAGGACGAGCGATCAGAGTTATTATGCAATTTAATTTAACGACACAGAACCAGTGGTGCTTCAATTCAGGTGGGCATAATTAAGTTACATGTAATTTAGGTATGCACTTTTAAGGGGCATTTTAAGGAACTTGTAACATCAGGTGCTTCAGGTCAGACTCATCATTCCTTCTCTTCCCTCTAAGGGAGCCCTTCACAGTCTTTATTTATGCATTTTCCCCACTGTTTATTTCGAATTAATCCGCCCACCTCACCACCTCAAACCAATATCATTACGTATAAATTATGCTGATATCAGACCTTACCAAAAAAAGTGTTTTTTTTTCTACTGTCACTCAGGAACCAGTGAGATGCAGAGCTTGAAAAGCTGCGCCTATGCTCATCAATTCTGGGGTTGCAATACATAAGAAGTGCTAAATTTCGTATAGGATTCTCCATTTAAGACTATTAGTGGACTAAAAGCGAAGCAGAAAGTCATTATTCCATCTGCTCCGACCACAAACAAAACGCGCTCAGAGAACAACTTCAAACTCAGTCTTCGGGTTGCATAATTACGCACCAGAGCACCCTGCGTCATAGAGGAGATTTGTCTGATTAGCACGGAGACTGAGATGGGAAAGCTGTCACTGGGAAAGGTGGTGATGTTAATAAACTGTAACAGGCCAGAAGTGTGGAGCTGAAAAGAGGAAAACATCAGCAGCTGGATCATGCGTAAAGATGCAGTGTGAACCCCTGTGTGCTTCAAGTGTTATAGCTGAGGGGTAAATGTCGGACCGTACAGGCCAGCAAAATGTAAAATTAAATGCAGATCCACAAAAATAAACAATAAAAACGACATAAAATAACATCTCAAACTGTGTTTTGGGAGAACAGTAAACCCAGACAGTGAAATGGCCTGCCTGATATATAAAGCTACTTGAATCCAGAGTTTTGTGCAACAACAGAGAAAGTGCGGTTACATCTTTGCACTCTTTGTTTTTCGGATGACTAATAAAAACTGATCTGCCAACCTGAGAAAACGAGAGGGAACGTTTAGATGACGCAGGTCTGACAGATCCTGGAAAGCAAGGCCATGAAAACATTTAAAAACAAATAAAATCATTTTAAAATTAATCCGCTCTCCAGGGTCCAGTGAGCAACACCCCTGCCCGCCCCCTGAAAAAAAACATAACCTCACTCTTAACTTTTGATAAAAGTTGAGAGGCTTGTTAAAGTCGTTAAGACGATCGTTGAGGCCTCTGAACTCTACAGGCTCGGTGTGGGAAGAAAACAAAACACCACAAACTATCCGGCACGAGTTAAAATTCCGAACTGTTTTCCTCCTGTTTGGTCACATGCACCAGGTTTTCCTGCAAACTCAGCGCGTGAGTGTCTTTGTTCTGCAGAGCCAACTTGTTACCATAACAACACGCAGTGCTTTGACTGAGAGTCTTTCTGTACTTACGTCTCGTTCAGGTCGGCCGACACCGCAGCCAGCAGCAGAGCCGAGGCGAACATGGCAGCGGACAGCACTCGTAGGACAGGTGCCATGACTGCGCAGCGGGATAACACGACCGGACCGGACTCCGGAGGAGCAACGGGAGGTTAAAGAGGAGGGAAGAGGATCTTGCAGTCTGCGGTCCCAGCTGGAGCTTGAGTTCTCGGACAGCCAGGGATGTTGGCTGCTCAAAGTTGTCCTCCCATTGGCGGCGGTGCTGTTTTATAACACCGAACCACCCTCCAGCTATTCCCCCCTCCTTGTGGGTCACTTCCCCAAAGTTCGTTGGACATTTGCAGCCTCCTCCCCTTCCCAGAAACAGAGCCAGAAGGCCACCTTTCCAGTTTCTGAAGAATTCCTGTAAAAACCCAACATCTTCCCCTAAGCAAGGAAAGAAAAAAACATAACAATAGGGAGTGGAAAGGTAAAAATTCCTTAGTGAAATCCATGATGACCATACCAAAGTTTTGACCCGACTGGTTTGTCAACCAGTTGTGTCACTACAGCTAGATACCCGAGGGGCCCGGCCCTGGGATCCATTTAAATATCTTTTTAAAAGTCACTGCTTAGGCCCAAATACAGTCATGTAAAAACATTAAATTTGCAGTAAGGAAATTTTCAGACATTTAGAACAAAAAAGATATATAAATATATATAATAGCGCAGTGGGTAGCGTTGTTGCCTTGCAACAAGAAGGTCCGGGCTCTCCCAACTTTGGTTGTGTCTGTGTATTTCAAGTAGCATTTCCTGTGGTATCGAGTGCAGCAGGTTTTGGCGATATCATAGTAAATTGGGCAAAAGACTGGGCTATTTCTGCCCTGTGATGGTTTGGCGATCTGTCCAAGGTGAATCCCGCCTCTCTCCCATTGACAGCTGGAGATAGGCACCAGCACCCCTCGCGACCCCAGCAGGTATAAGCTTGTCGGAAAATAGGTTTATTTTCTAAATGTGTCTTTTTCTGGTCCATGGTCAACAGCGACCAATCTTAAATAGCCTACCTAATATACCATGCAGCATATGCGAGATAGTATGAAGTGGTTCAACGCTAGCCTTTTATTTGGGTGGGTGCTGATCTCTAGTTGACCTGCATTTCTTAAATCTGTGACCTCATAGGTACAGTAAGATTACAAAAATCCTGTTGGTCCACAGTTTCTCAGCCACTGTAAATGAACCAAAGTGTGCACCACATTGCTACTTTATTTAATAGATTAGACCCAACAATATAAATCTAATGTGGCTGTACAGTGGTAACAGCTTCCCATTCACCACAATAACAATAGTTATTTAAAGAATCTGTTTTGCTGGGAGTGTAGCCTAGGAATTCTTTATAGGTGACATCTGAGTGTAAATATTGTTTTATTTTTCATCCCTCATAACACAGGAAAAATTAAAAGAAGTAACAAATGAATAAACCTTCAGTCATGGTGAGGTTTCCTCCAGGCCCATCAGTGGAAGCTTTTCCTAGTACAAAGAAGGGGTGAGGTCAGATTTTCCATCGTAGACATTTTTTTGTCACAGAACAACGTTATATGTTGCAGTGTCATTTTTCAAGGATGGAGTGGTACAAACTTGGACCATCGTTCTATAATCTAATGTTGGTTGAGTGGCAGATTGTTTTTGCTGTATGATGTCTGACAAACATGAAAGTGGGCCAGAGGTCAAAAACTTTACCAGCTTGTTTTTTTAAAAAGCAACACAGCCTCCATCCATTCTCTATGCGGTGGAGTGGAGGGTGGTGATGCTTATCTGCAGCAATCATTGAGCAACAAGCAGGGTACACTTGCGCAAGTCCATCACATGGTAACAAGGAGACACACGTTCATACCAAAGAGAAGTTTAGAGAGATAAAGTAACCCAACAGGATTTTGGACTATAGGAGGAAACCTTTGTAAGAACGGGGAAGAATATGCAAACTCCATATAGAAAGACCCCAGGCCAGGGTTTGAACCAGCTCACATTCTGAAGAAATTCAAGAATACTATAAAGTCATTAGCATCTGTTAGCCCAGAAATAATTACAAAGCCATTCCTAAGACTTTGTGACTCCAGCAAATCACATTGAGATCCATTATTCACAAACGAAGAAGACATGAAACAGTGGTGAATTTTAAGTTCAAGCATACTTGGGTTATGGCACAGGAAAATAATTGAAAGTACACCGGAAAGTTGACCTCTAAAGGATTAAAAAAGTTTTGATTTTGAAGTGATCTAGTCATAAATGATGTGGTATGATCTTCAACATGCTGGAAAACTGGTTGAATTAAAACATTTCCGGAAAGAACAGTTAGCCAAAACTCTTCCAAGCAATCTTTTTAAGACTACTTGTAGATGGCCATTATTTTGGCTAGTGGTGGCACAGGCTGTTTCTGGATTCAGAGACCAGTTTGTTTGGATAGCTTTTTCTCTTAATAAATACAATCATTTGAAAACTGCATTTTGTAGTTACTCAGGTGATGTGTGCTATCAAAATGAGTTTGATGATCTAAAATATTTATGTGTGACTTCAAAGCAGACTCTAGGTGGTTCCTAGAGTCTCTAAAAGTAGAATGGGAGGCAGATCCTTTAGCTATCAGGCTCCTCTCCTGTGGAACCAACTCCCAGGTTTGGTCCGTGAGGCAGACACCCTGTCTACTTTTAAGACTAGGCTTAAAACTTTTCTTTTTGACAAAAATTATAACTAGTGGCTCATGTTACTCTCAGCTACCTTTATAGTTTTACTGCTATAGGCTTAGGCTACTGGAGTATATCAGGATCTAATTTTCTCACTCTATTGAGTTCTACTGTTCTTCAATTATGCATTATGTGTTGTCATTTCTGCTTTAACTTTCTGTTCTCTCTCTTTTCTCTTCATAGTAGGTACACCTGTTCTGGCGTTCTGTTAACTGTGACATCATCCAGAGAAGACGGCTCACCCGCTACTACCATCTAATGTAGAACAGATTCCTGGATCAATGTGTACTTCTGTGCTTTTTTGTTTCTCTTGTTGTGTCTCTGCTCTGTCTTCTGTAACCCCAGTCGGTCGAGGCAGATGACCGTTCATACTGAGCCCGGTTCTGCCGGAGGTTTTTCCTTCCCGTTAATGGGTGGTTTTTCTTCCCACTGTCGCTTCATGCTTGCTCAGTATGAGGGATTGCAGCAAAGCCATGTACAATGCAGATGACTCTTCCTGTGGCTCTACGGTTCCCCAGGAGTGAGTGCTGCTTGTCGGGACTTTGATGCAATCAACTGGTTTCCTTATATAGGACATTTTTGACCAATCTGTATAATCTGACCCAATCTGTATAATATGATTGAACTTGACTTTGTAAAGTGCCTTGAGATGACATGTTTCATGATTTGGCGCTATATAAATAAAATTGAATTGAATTGAATTGAATTGAAAACAGAAAGAAATCGGTAAGCGGGACATGTTTTTTACAGCACTGTGAGTGATGAGTCATAAATTAAAGGGATGACCTTCTGGATTTTATTGCAGTACGTCTGAATTAAACCTGACCAGATCTTGACCTATTCTTGTTTACCCCTGCTAGATGTTGATCTAAGTGTGCTTGCTGTTGCGTATCCACCTGCTTCTTGGAACCAACTGCTGGGTCTCATATATAAAACTTTGCATAGAATCTATACTAAAAGTGTACGTATGCCAAAAATAAACAAAAAATGGCACATACCAAAAAATTCAGATTTATAAAACCACGTGCATGCACACCAGCATGCAATTCTTCCTTATTATAAATCCCAGCATTACCCGAACGTGTGCGCACCAGGTTTCGCCTCATGTTCTGCCCTCTACAAGCCCTCCTTCAACCATAAATGGTCAATGCAAAGCACCTCATGAATGAATGGAAATGTTGATTTAAATGAGTTGATAATTTTCCTTTTTCATGGTGAAATGGCAACCACAGAGAAAAAAATTAAGAAACTGTGAAAAATATGTACATAAAGGCATGTATTAAATGTGTAAATCAGGGGTAACAGCACATATGTTGTCCACATTGACAGAACTTTTAAAAAAGTGAACAAGATTGGGTTTTAAACGTCAGATGACATTGTCACATGCTGTGTGTTGAAATTCCTCTGAGGCTGTGCATCCAGATTGTCATTCTGTGTCATGATCCTGGCACTAGTGTTTATCTGATTCACCATTTGACACACCTGTGTAGCTCTGCCCCATTCTCATCAGCCTTCACCAGATCCATCTGCAACTCTGACTATATAACCAGCTCCCAGACCAGTCAGTAGTGCCAGATTATTACGAGCCAGCGGTAAATTTAATCCAAAGTTCTGGAGCCTGTCTACCTGCCTGTAACCTGACCTGTTTCTGCCTCCTGGTTCTCTGAGCTTGCTCAACCCCCGCTGGACCTGATTGTTGTTCTGTTGGGATCTCTGATCTGCTTCTGTGCCCTGACTCTGGCCCCCAGATTCTGTTTTGGATTTTCCTTGGATCTCTGATCACCTGGCTCTCTGAACGGATTGCGGACTCTGGTTATTCCCCCTGACCATCCTGTCTGATTCTGCTATCACGGTTTTGATCCTGTGCCTGTTTTTTGACCACCGATTTCCTGCCAGTCCCAGGAGTAAGATCCTTCAAATTGCCCTGATCAAACACTGGATCACATTGGGCTTCACCAGCGACGACTCCCACCAACAGGAGCCTTCTCTCACCCTCCCAGATTATTTCTGGATTGTGAGAGTGGTTCCTGTCTCAGACCCTTAGATGCTGCTGATGGATCCACTGATAAGCCTCATAGGAACTCCAAGCATGTCTGCCCATTTGGTCCAAATCCTCTGCCATGATTGAGTAAGAGTGTGAATGTATGTATGTACAGTATGTATGTATAGTAATAGCAATATCATCTTTATTGTCATTGAAACATACATTACAACAAAATTTGTTCTCTGCTTTTAACCCATCACCCTTGGGGAGCAGTGGGCTGCCATGTGTGGCGCCCAGGAAGCGTTCTGGGGTTACGGGTCTTGCTCAGGGACCCAGAGTGCAGGTGCTGGGGATCGAACTGGGTACTTGCATCCTTCTCTGAGTGCAAGCACACTGCTCTAACCACTAGGCCAACAGTCCCAATACACCAAGATGCAGCTCGGTAGGCAATTTGGGGTTAAGTGGTTTGCCTACCAACAAAAAACCTGTGAGGAACCTACAAGGTTCCTCACAGGTTTTTCTAACTGATCTAATTCAGCTTAATCCATGGAAGCTAAATGTTCAATAAATATAGCATTATGCATCTCTGTGTCTAATGAGTTTGCCTAACAGAAAGATGAGACACCGAACCCTGCTAAAACACCAGGTCCAACTATGATCTTTGATAAACCTCTAGTTAACAGACAGCTATGACTTGGAAAAGCCAAACAGTAATTTCATTCATGAAAAGCATTCAAAGCCTTGATTTTGTACAGTGCCTTGCAAAAGTTTAAACTTATCACCGGTTTGTCACCTTACAGCTACAAACCTAGATAGATTTTATTTGTATGCTATGTACAAGGATACAAAAAGGAGTTTGTATTTGTGGAAGTAGAAGGAGACAAACTCTCTGCCAAGCCTGCCTTGCTGTGGCGACCCTTGATTAAGGGAGCTCCCTGAGGTTAGTGATAAGAAAAGAGGGACTTGCATAATAAACTTTGCTGCATTGTCTTATATTGGAGCAAATTGAAATGTGTGTAACTCACTTTGACTCTGTGTCTGGTTGGTTTGAAATTTAGTACATATCACAAAATGTGAATCCAATGGATATGAATGCATTTGCAAGGCAAGGAGAAGTAAATATCTGTATAATGACACCATGTTTAAATCTGTTCAAGTTTTGAGCAGGATGGAAGTTCTTTGATCAAAAACCCCCATCACGACCTCACAATTTTACACTCCAAACACATGCCTGCTATGTGTGTGTGCTCCCAGCAGCAGAGGGCAGCAGACACGTAGGCTAAGCAAATGTTTTCTTTTCTCTCATCTCCACCTCAGGAAAGGGCTCATTAAATCAGTCTCCCCATCTCTGGCTGATGAATTCTTCATTAAAACACTATGATCCAGCCTGCTCTCTTCTACAAAGACATTTTAAAGAAGCACTATTAAGTGGGTCTTGATGATCTCAGAGAGATGATCTTTTGCAGCTAAAAGCTCCCTGAACGCAGCCCACTGGAGCCTTTCCAGAGTGATAGCTCACACGGAAATACAGTCCACCAGCAAATAACAAAGGGAAGTCATCTGCTTCACAGGGATTTGGATGTTCAAAGGAGCAGCTTATACCTTTGGGCCATGCAGGGCCCTCTCGAGTCAGAGAATGAAATCTGTTGTCTAACAAGCCTTTATTGGAATCCTCACAAATAAAAATGTAGAAGATCGGAGACAAACAGCTCCTCAGGCCCTGTTGTAGAAAAGCATGCCCACAGCATGATCCTGCCAATATTCAGTGTTTTGCATGTGGACCAGGGGTCAGAAACCTTTAAAACCCACACAGCCATTTTTCTTTTTAGTAACATTTGAATGCTACTTGTCAAGACTTTGATGCAATGAACTGGTTCCCTTATATAGGATTGTTTTGACCAATGTGTATAATCTGACCCAATCTGTACAATCTGATTGATTTTGACTTTGTAAAGGACCTTGAGATGACATGTTTCATGAATTGCCGCTATATAAATAACATTGAATTGCATCATCTTTTTAGACCAAGTAAACTATCACATTTTATGAGACAGTTATCTCATTTTAAAGATATAATCATCTAACGTTATTACTCTTAGCAAGTTAAAGCTCCATAAAAATTTTAGACCAGGTATTAGTTCCACTCTTTTTCTTATGCACATCTAGGCTACCTATAAATATAAAGTATGACATGCCAAAAAACATTTTCAACAAAAGGCAATTTTAGTAATTGCCTTGCAATTTTATATCTAAGCATTAAAAATGATAATATTTCACCAATTTTCACAGCAAGATGGAAATAACGACTATCCAACATTTTAAAATTTTGTAAAAACGTTTTTCTTTTTTTACCTACCTTTTGAAATTAATACTTGTTTCTACTTCTCCAAAATTATACTTCAAGAAAACTATTGTGCTGTCCTGTGGCCATATGCAGCTAGACAGCTAGGACAAAAGTTCCCCACACAAAGCTTCCTTTTCTTGCGTTCTCTGAATAACCTTTATTCACAAATCTGGCTTTAAACATTCTTTTTGTAAAAAGACGAATATTTTCCAAGGCAGAAGCATGTAGAACAAATTCAACTTCAACAGGTGAGAGCACTCACTATCACACGTAATTCACATAGAGATCTAACAAAGTTGTGATGTCTCACTCTGATTAAATATGAACCCAAAACGTTTCTAACTGTTTTTACCATGGATTTCTTCTGACTAAGAATTAATTAATATCTTATTTATGTAATGTATTCACGACATGAATTTCTTGCTGTCTTAACAAAAGGCAGAACAGCTATAACGTTACTTTCTATAATTATTACAGGTTCTGCTGAGATGTCAAATACTGGAGAGTGCTTAGACACCCTGACACACAAATATGGATTAACTTCATTTCATGTGCACTCGTGAACTTGTTTTAGTTGATTTAGTTTTCTTGATGTACTGTAGAGCGTGATGAGGTCTGTTGTGGTATTGTGTGCACTGGATTGAGGGGACAGTTGGTGTTGTCTGTCAAACCCAATCTTCTTAAGTTGCAAATTCAGTAAAGTTACAAGATTTATTGCAACCTCTCATATGGAACTAGTCTAAAAAATAAATTATGCATTTTATTGTAAATATAAAATACTTAAAAACAAGATAAACATAGAGTATACAAATGTTTACAAATAATTATAAACATTGTTTTGCTTTGAGTCAAGCTCCAGAAAAATATTTTACAATTCTTTTTAAATCTTTATTGTGCTCCACTCTGGCCTATTGGCCACCGCAGGGGTTCGCCCACCGCCGGCCGCCAGCCACGGCAGAAGCTGTCACGCATTTTCCCCGCCTGTCCACCGGGCAATACACACGAAGGCATTGAGCAGCGCTCCCCCACGACTCGCAAAAAATCTGGTGCAGATCAGTTGATGCAGCGATGCATTTGGCCACCGGAGGCAGTGGCGACCCACCATCTTAAAATCTATGTATTGACATCTTAAAAATGGTCTTATAGCTTAAAAGATCATCCTGTTTTGGTTGATTTTGTAGCCGAATAGAAGAGATGTTCTCAAAGCATTAAATAAGCCTTTTGACTTTTAAAAATGTTGTCCTTTTAAGGTAATTTGAAGTTACTTTTCATTAAATTTGTCAATATCCTATGGAAGTCTGGACATATGGCAGCGGCGTTTCAAGTGACTTCGCCTCGCCACCACGCCGCCCTGCTCCATGGAATCCAGTTGGGCCTGGAATCCACAACACACCAACATGTCTTCTGTCTGTGGACACAGTTTCATGTTGATTAGCTCAGAGGGGTAACATAGCGACTGTTAACAATAAAACATGACACTTCCTGTTGTCAGGGGGCATGGCCTAGGCAATGTCATCATTTGACCATTGGATATAGTAGGAGACCTAGTGGTGATCAACTACTGAAAGTTTGGTGGCTCTGTGAGTTTTTGTGTATGAAATATAACAGTTTTGTGTTTCATGGCGAGTAGGTGAACTTTGACCCCTGCTAATCCCCCTTCACCATGCTCAAAAACTCAGCGTTTTGATAACTTTTAATTGGCCATGCCTTATGATCAGACTGCCCGAGTTTCAAGCCGATCGCTAGATATATCTGGGAGGAGTTTAATCATATACAAATGCTGTAAATGTCTAATTGAAGTCAAAATCAGACTTTCAGTCTAAAATGGCCAACTTCCTGTGATACTTGCACTATGACGTCAATTGTAAATTCTGAGCGTCTTGTTGAGCTCTACAACTTTCATGTCTCTACGACGAAGTAAGTGAATAGCAAAGGGTCCTTTGAAAATTTCTAGGTGGCGCCGTTGAGGCATTTTTCTTTAGATTTTTGTGACGACCTTAAAATACAAAATTTTTAAATAGTCACCATGCATCTGCAAAGTTTGTTGAGTTTTTGAAAATGACAAAGCCCCCAAAAAGGCCCCTCTTTAGTGTGGCAGATTAATAATAATAATTAACAGTACAGATACAATAGGCCTTCGCAGCGCTTCGCTGCTCGGGCTTAATTTGTCTGGTTAGCGCGGCGACTGACTGAGAAACCTGTCGCTGTGAAAGGTGATGAGAATGTTACAAACTGTAACAGAAGTGCATTGAGCTGAAAGGAGGGAGACATCAGCAGCTGGATCGTGCGTAAAGACGCAGCGTGAACCTCTGTGTGCTTTATTGTTGCTGCTAAGGGTAAATTATTGACCATAATTCCCCCCCCCCCCCCCCCCCCCAAAATTAGCATAATCTCACTCTTAACTTTTGATCAAAGTTGAGAGGTCTGATTATTACACACCATGCCATATCACATGACACTACTATTTTGGGAATAATTACACACAGAGAATACATTCAAACAATATTTTATTATACACATATGTGTATACGTAATGATTTCGTCCTACACCTTTTGTGAAGTCATTCCCAAGAGCCATAATAGACAAAAAATCAAAGCATCACATGTGTTAAGATACAGCTGGCTGTGATTATACACCTGGCCAGTAGGTGGTTTCGTGTGCACATGAAGCTCCAAGAAATGAACCCTTTCTCGAACCAGTTGGCTCAAGTGGTTCAATGCCTCATGAGGCTTCATCTCACCATCACTAGTAGCCGTCCAGTGGTTTCATGGCTTTCATGCTCTCTCGTGTGTAGTGGCGTGTTGATAAGGTAGCTGTATATGTCGCCGTACGGAACACTTGGCCAGCATTTCACATACTTGCTCCGTCCCTTCAGGCTTTTGCTGGAAGGATCTGGCAATCAGATACCATCAAACATCAATTTACTCATTTTATAACAATTTTGTGATACTTATCTAAAGAACAAAAATACGTCGAGAACTCGTCTTTTTCTTTGTTTTCGTTCGCCATTGCGCGCATGGCGAAAAACCCGGATCAAAACATTGTTGGTGTTCTGATTGAAGTTAGTAACTTGTCATATACCTAATCTGATCTGTTTTATATGGTGCTAGTAAGTCAAATTCAAGTAATTTTATGCAAATGGAGATTACCTTACCTTGTTAAAACATGATGATAACATCATGTGAAAAAATTATGTTTTAAGAATAATAATAAAAAAACAAAGGTTGTTTTTGAAGAATTGATCATTCACTTCTTTTTTGCCTTTTATTAAATTTAAAACATGCATTCTGACTCTATTCTTTAAATAATCACCTGCCCTGCCCTGAAAGCTTCCAAAATACATCAGGGAGACTCTATTTTTTCAAATTCTCCCCTCTGGGGCTCGGGCACCGGCATAAGTGCACCCTCCTACCTGATAGTGTGTGGCCTGCTGCTATAAAAAAGTTTGACTGCCCTGCAGGCCTGAAGGTGGGGCACGCTGGCGAGCGCCTGGTGGCCAGGCATTTTCCCTTGGAGCCTGGCCGGGCACAGCCCAAAGAGGAAACATGGGTCCCCCTTCCAATGGGCTCACCACCTATTCGAGGGGCCAAAGGGGTCGGGTGCATTGTGTAATGGGTGGCAGTCGAGGGCGGTGGACCTTGGCGTTCTGATCCTCGGCTGAAGAAGCTGGCTCTTGGAACGTGGAATGTCACCTCTCTGGTGGGGAAGGAGCCTGAGCTAGTGCACGAGGTTGAGAGGTTAGGGCTAGAGATAGACTTACCTCAACGCATGGCTCTGGAACCAGTCTCCTTGAGAGGGGCAGGACATTTTTCCACTCTGGAGTTGCACCTGGTGAGAGGCGCTGAGCAGGAGTGGGCATACTTGTTGCCCCTCATCTTGATGCCTGTATTTACCCCGGTGAACGGGTTCTGACTGTTGTTTGTGCTTATGTGCCAAACAGCAGTTTGGAGAAAGTGCCCCTCCTGGGGACTCCCATGTTCTTCTGGGGGACTTGAACGGTCACATGGGCAATGACAGTTAGACCTGGAGGGACGTGGTTGGGAGGAATGGCCCACCTGATCTGAAATCGATTGGTGTTCTGTTGTTGGACTTCTGTGCTCTTCATGGATTGTCCATAACAAACACCATGTTCAAGCATAAGGGTGTCCATATGTGCTCTTGGCACCAGGACACCCTAGGCCGTTGTTCAATGATCGATTGTGTAGTTGTTTCATCTGACCTAAAGCCTCATGTCTTGGACACTCAGGTGAAGAGAGGGGCGGAGCACTTCACCGACCACTACCTGATGGTGAGCTGGCTCCGATGGTGGGGAAGGAAGCCGGTCAAACCCGGTAGGCCCAAACGTATTGTGAGGATTTGCTGGGAATGTCTGGCAGAGTCCCCCGTCAGAAGGAGCTTTAACTCCCACCTCCGGGAGAGCTCTGAACATGTTCTGAGGGAGGTGGGGGACATTGAGTCTGAGTGAACCATGTCTATTGTTGAGGCGGCTAGTCAGAGCTGTGGCCACAAGGTTGTTGGTGCAGGTTGCGGCAGCAACCCTCGAACACACTGGTGGACACCAGCGGTGGATGAAGCTGTCAAGCTGAAGAAAGAGTCCTATTGGGCTTTATTGGCTTGTGGGACTCCGGAAGCAGCTGATGTGTACCGGCAGTCAAAGTGGCAGGCGGCTTGGCTGGTCGCCGAGGCAAAAACTTGCCCGTGGGGAGAGTTCGGAGAGGCCATGGAGAAAGACTTCCGTACAGCTTCAAAGTGATTCTGGTCCACTATCCGGCATCTCAGGAGGGGAAAGCAGTGCAGTACCAACACTGTTTATAGTGGGGGTGATGTGCTGCTGACCTCGACTCGGGACGTCATGTGTCGGTGGGCGGAATACTTTGAAGATCTCCTTAATCCCACCAACACATCTTCTATTGATGAAGCAGAGCCTGGGGACTCCGGGTTGGGTTCTTCCATCTCTGGTGCTGAGGTCACCGAGGTGGTTAAAAAGTTCTTCAGTGGCAAGTCCCTGGGGGTGGATGAGATTCACCCTGACTACCTTAAGGTTCTGGATGTTGTGGGGCTGTGTTGGTTAACGCGACTCTGCAAGATTGCGTGGACATCGGGAGCTGTTTCCCTGGATTGGCAGACTGGGATGGTGGTCCCCCTATTTAAAAAGCGGGGGCCCGGAGGGTGTGTTCCAACTACAGAGGAATCACACTCTTAAGCCTCTCTGATAGGGTCTATTCCAGGGAACGGGAAAGGAGGGTCCGTCAGATAGTTCAGGAGGAGCAGTGTAGTTTTCGTCCTGTCCGTAGAACACTGGATCAGCTTTACGCCCACATCAGGATCCTGGAGGGTGCAAGGGAGTTTGCCCAACCAGTCTACATGTGTTGTGTGGATCTGGAGAAGGCATTCAACTATGTCCCTCAGGGCATGGACCGCGGAACGCATTTCAAATTGGTCGGGCCCATCAGTCCGGCGCGCATGCGCGAAAAACCCGGATGAAAGCGAACTACCCATTTATTTAACTTTTTTTCTGACGTTCCAGCACACACGCCTGGGATTTATTTCCACTTACAATCATTATATTACAGCTAACACAATATTTACAGAATAAAAATACTTTAAAAAGAAAAGTCAAACTCACCCCTGCTCTAAATATTCCCGAAAAAGTGTCTCCGTCTGCCATTATGCTGGATGAAGTCCTATCCTCAAAGCATCCACTGTGGTCAAAAGATCCCTGTGTGTTGGCGCACATCAAGCTATTTAGTCTTTTCTGGGTCATTGTTGATCTCAGATAAGTCTTGATACGACGGAGGGATGAGAAACACCTCTCAGCACTTGCAGTGGACACAGCCTTAAAGCTAGCTAAGCTAACGAAGCAAACGAAGTAGCGGTCATTTTGTTTACATCACATGACACAATCAGCCAATAGGGTAGTTCACGCGTGACGTCAGCGCTACGTCCGGTCCAGGTCCGGCGTGTAGGCACAAACAGTACTGTTCTCGTCTACTACATGACAAAACGGGTGATTTAGAGCGTACTTTTACTTCGTTTAGTTTTGGAATCTAACCAATGCCTACGACTTGTTGTGCTCCCGGTTGCACAGAGAGGCATTCCAAATCGTTGGATGTACGTTTCTGTCGTTTACCGAAGGAGGAAGGACGAAGAAAGAAATGGATATTTTCAATGAAAAGAGCACAGGCAGACACTCCCAATGGACTGGGGGAGCCATCATACTACGACAGAATTTGCAGTCTACACTTCATCTCCGGTAAATACAACTTAATTCTGCTCTAGTCATTGTTCTACTTAAATAGCGGCGGAGGGGAGGTGGCGATCGCTACACGGGCCGCAGAAGCGGCTGCTACAGCAGCAGCAGCCGCTTCTGCGGCTGTCTGGAGCAGTTTCTCTGTTTGCGTCCGCCATTGTGTTCGCCTTTTGCCTACCAGTCGCGCATGCGCGAAAAACCTGGATGAAAACAATAGCAGTGAACTACCCTATACATTTTTAGATGGGATGATTTATCGCTTTCTCATTGGAGAATGATGCTGCTGCCATAGACTATTGTGCATTTGAAAAAATAGCTATTGAATAATTTAATTTTATTTATATATATTATTTTATATGTTTGATCACCAAAAGTAGGTAGGGCCGCGGCCCTACCGGCCCTACCGGTTCCGCGGTCCTTGCCTCAGGGGTACTGTGGGGGGTACTCCGGGAGTATGGAGTACCGGGCCCTTTAATAAGGACTGTTAGGTCTCTGTATGACCGGTGTCAGAGCCTGGCCCGCATTGCCGGCAGTAAGTCAGACTCATTTCCACTGAAAGTTGGACTCCGCCAAGGTTGCCCTGTGTCACCGATTCTGTTCATAACTTTTATGGATCCGTTTTGGTAGCCTTAGGATCGTGTCTCTATTGGCTTCATCAGGCCGTGATCTAAAGCTCTCACAGGAGCGGTTCGCAGTTGAGTGTAAAGCGGCCAGGATGAGAATCTGTGCCTCCAAATCTTTTTTCTGGTGTGCTCACAGTGTTCGGTGGCTTGTTTAGACAGTTTATGACTGCTCACAGCTGGAACACTAGAAACAATATTTAGAACATGGTTTATTATTGACAAATGGAAGTGGGCTAAAAGCATTGGATCAAAGTGTGAGGTTAAGCAAAAGACAAACTTTTCCCAAGTTAACTTTTGTTTGCAGTCATGATTTTACAACAATAAATGTACTTTTTAAGGAAATAGAATTTTGCTATACATGGTACCTTGAGTTACGTTTTTTTGAGATTTGAGCCGTTTCTCAGACGATTTTTTATTTTTTTGCTTTGATTTGAGAGGTACAATTTGACTTGCAAGCCAACTTCAGACATTGCACCACTAGTGGGCGCAGGGAACGCCACGGTGAGTCCTGCAACAAAGCAGCAACAGATACAGCAGCATGCAGAGGTTTGACATGGAGGAGGAGGTAATCTCTACTAGGGTCCGGAACAAATTTATTGTGTTTCAACATATTTCAATAGTTGATTTGACATAGGAGTAATTTGAATTACTTTGTCGCAGAACAAGTTAAACATGCAAGTCAAGGCACCGCTTCACATCAGTAAATAAATAATGTCTTTGATTATTAAAGATGAACTTGTTATCTAATTGTTGTCCTTCACTGGATATTAGTCAAGTGGAAGAATCCGCGGTGCTGGATCCTTCTCATTAAGAAGGATGTGATCAGGAATTGTTCCTCATGCTGATGAAGGGCATTTAAGGATAATTTCAGGATGACACACCCTGTCATTCATTGCCACATATTTGCAGCAAAAGAACACCTATACCACCAGCAGGAAACCCTCAGCATTACCGTGTTCATGTTCCACTCACCCACCAATGACGTTCTGGAGGGTGCAGTGTCTTCTGAGTCTAGTACAGCAGGTCCCACTCTCAGCGTTCCCTCAATACCAGTCCTTTTAAGAAGCCCTGATCTCTGTCACCCCCCCCCCCCACCATTTAAGGAGAAGGAGAAAATAAAGAAAAATGTGGTAAATCAGAATGGATCATGATGGGTTAGGAATCATCAAGATTGCCGGATCATATTTGTTCTGTGATGAACCAGCCTTCCTAAAAAGTAGAAAATATTGAACAGGGTGCAGTGATGTGAAACAAAGGCATGCAGAGTGGTAGGGCTGTTTAACCTTGATAGATTGCAATGTTTTGTGAGCGGTGAGAAGACAGTGTTTCAGACGACTGCTTCCTCCATCTTTTCCTCTAGATATCAGTAATATTTACACACTGTTCCTTTAGGGTTTGACTAGTTCAAGAGGAACTGAAAAAGATGTGGCAGACGTCTGGACAGCCAGGATTAAGGCCTACTGAACCGCATTTCTCAGTCTGAACCCAGAATAGTAAATGATGACATAGTGCTGCTTTGTCATTTATATTTTGATCTGGGCTGACTGCACACATATTTCTAATGCCTTTGTGATGGACAGTGGGGGGTATGTCCTCAACAGGGAGTCCTGCAGAGATGGAAATCTGTTGTTGCCATGCCTTCTGGTCAGTGCAAGAGGTCAGTGAAGGGTTCTGATTATTTCTTACCTCACACTGTTTTTATTCCTCCCAGGCCCTGTGCACACAGCAGGTTTTGGTTAAAACTAACGATTCGTGGCTTTACTACTGTTCGTCTACACCTCCAACAACGGCACAACTCCAGCAACGGCTTCCAGAGTGGATGGACCCTGGTCCTGCTTCTGGTGTGCCCAAGAAACTCTGCCTGTGTTTGGGGAATCCCTGCCACACGTACAGCGTAAACGGAGGACGTCTATTTAGAAGCCCCAGCGGTGGTCATAGCTGCGGCGGCGTTTTGCTGCTTCAGCAGTTCAGAGTCCATTTGTGGCTTCAGCAGTTTCGGCAGTTCAACAGTCTGATGGCAACAGGGAAAAAGCTTTTGCAGAACCTGTGGAACCTCTTCCCAGAAGGCAGCAGGAAGAACAGTCCATGGTGGGGGTGTGAGGGGTCCCCGATGACGTTTCGGGCTCAGGACACTCAGCGCTATGATAAAAGGTCCTTGATGGAGGGAAGAGGAGCCCCGATGATCCCTTCTGCTGTCCTCACCACTCTCCTCACGTTCTTCCAGTCTGCGGCACTGCAGCCTCCACACCACACAGAGAGACAGCTGGTCAGAATGCTCTCTTTGGTGCTTCTGTAGAAGGTCTTGAGGATGGGCGGGGGCAGGTGGGCTCTCCTCATCCTCCGCAGGAAGTACAGTCGTTTCTGTGCCCTCTTCACCAGTGATGTGGTGTTCACAGACCAGGTGAGGATGTCCGTGATGTGCACCCCCAGGAACAGGGGGTGCACATCACGGATCTGCTGCATGAATGGCAGAGATAACTTAAATTTCCTTTCTACAGTTATCTAAACAGGGCAATCATATTCCACGACCAGCATAGATGACCTTTTTTGACTGTGAATGTGCCACAGACACTATTCCATGCTTTGTAGATAGTTAGATGTCCTAACAGACTGTGTCTCACAGAAAGCATTTTACAGTATTTTGAAAATACAAAAATACACAACACTGAAGTATTTTGATACAAAATACAAAGGCATTTTCATCATCTCAATAAAATACAAATTACAAAATAGTATTTTGTATTTGAAATACGTATTTGAAATACTTGTATTAGAAATACTGCCCATCCCTGGTCATTGTCTTTCTGCCGCACCAGTTCTACCATGCTTGCATTTAGCTTTTCATACGTCTGTTTTTATTTTAGGGTGTTGGTGCCCAATGGGGCCTGTGGAGATACCTAAAGGTTTCTACATACAAGTTTAAACATTTCGCTGTTTGTTGTTGTTTCAATTTCCCTTTTTTATGTTGTTTGATTCAGGAGGTAGTGTGTTCATGTAGTATTAGTGTAGTATTATTAAACAGAATAATAGCTGTAACAGGGAATTAGTGGTTTAATACATTTTAACTATTTTAATCGTGGCCATCTGTGTCAACCTCTGCCAGACATTTATATTATGACTCAAATGTCTCTAAGAATACAAATCAGCCCTTTTTGATTAACAACACAAATATACATTATATTGTTATAATATATACATTATTATATATACACATTATACTTTAAGGTTATTAACACTTGCTGGTGGTCAGACTAGTTCAGTCGTACAACTATCTAGACATCCATCTTTTTATGTTGAATAACATTAAGAATTTTTAATTAATAAACCCAATGTCAGGGTGCAGTTCTGCCTGCTTCACTCTAGACATTGCTCAGCACCTGCCTGCTCCCATCCAGCCCTGATTCCACTCTCCAGTAATCACCTACACCTGTCATGCCCAATCAAGCCCAAACTCATTGCACCTTCCAACCTCTCTATAAAAGCTCACCTCAGTCTCCTCTTTCCTGCTAGTTCGTCTCGTCTTCTCTCGTCATCCTTCCCAGCTTGGATTCCGCTCCAAGCCCTGCTTGGGTCCCATCCCGAAGCTCTCCCTCCAGCTCAGCTCGGATCCTGCTCCGAGGCTCAAATCCCAGCCTTGGGTTCCATAATTATAATTTCCAATTATAATTATTAATAATATAAATAAAATAGGTTAAACTGCACAACAGAACACAGATAAATGTCCCTGCCGTTCCTAATAAAATACTTTAAAATGCAGTCAGTGAAGTAATCAGAGCACAGGACTTGGTCAATAATTGCAGAAAACTGTGACAGAAATGAGAAATTAGCTGTATTTTGTATTCTGTCCCACTAGCAGCTGCTCAAACTGACTGACAGCACTGAGATGTTTGGAACTATTGAGAGTTGGTGAGTTCAAAGTGTGCCGTAACTCTCTCTAAACAACGCTGGTTAGGGTGACCACATATCCCTGGAAATGTCCATAATTTGAGGGGTTTGTAAATGATAAAAAAGGTTGCGTGTAGCAAGGGGTGCCATCATGAATTTTTGGATCCATGACAAAAAATCCACATAGCGTCCAAGGGCAAAAAACAAATTATTTACTTATGCTATTATTTTAGGAAGGTGACAATATGTAAAAACATAGCATTTATTGCACCTTTATTTTAGTTTTTTATGTTACCAAATATGGACCCTAAATAATAATATGGGAATGATGTAACACAGAGATTGAAGTGAAACTTTTTACTGCTGGGAATATATGATTAATGGAATAAACAAACAAAAAACATTAAAACCCAGGTATTGTCAACCACATATTCAACACTGCTTACTTGTACATCTCATTTCCATACCCCATATTTCTCAAATGGGAAAATACAGTTTATTCAGATCAAAACAAATTTTAGACACATTCACATTTCACAGCTTGAATATGTTGAACTAGATTTGCCATCTCCAAATGGATCAGTTCACTATTATTTTTCATCTTCTTTTCAAAGAAACAAAGTTTTTATTGAAGAAATTAGTTACATGCTGGTTTATTAGATTATAAGAATATTGATTTGATCATTTCAGGGTATTAGTGTAATGATCCTGGACTAGGCCAGGATCTGGGAAATCGGTTTTTATGCCTTTCATCCACATGTAAACGGCGTTTTACATCCCTTAAAATGAATGATCCTCCAAACTCCAGCCAAAGTGGAGATTTATAAATACTCCAGTTTTGAGCCTGTGTGTGTATATGAAAAGACAGAGATTAAGGTCTGGCGCATCACGGCGCTGACGTCACATACGTGCATCCTTTGCTATAGACTTGGCCATAGTGGAGGAAAAATGTGTGCTGTCAAAGAGGTGCTGATTTCTACGCTGTTGTTGTTGTGATTGACTGTTAACAATATATGTCTAATCAATGTTAAACTGGACAGTTCACTAACCTATGGCATTTCTCATTTATTTCCTACTGATGTTACCTTGGCACGCAAAGCATTTCCTGTTTTCATTTCGGTATAGAGACTTCAAAGTAAAACCAAAAGTTAAAGGGTATAAATATTACTGATGGTTCAGAGGCCTTTTTATTTGTCTGTATCTCCACAGGCCCAATGCTGTTTAACATCGCTTTAATTTTGAAGGACTATGACTGGCTCTGGCTGAAATAGGTTTTAGCTTTGCGATACACTGCCCCCTATGCCTCTGGCATGTTTAAAACTACGGTGTCTCGGCCTTTTCCTCTGACCTGCAGGGGCAGTTCCTCCTGCAGGCAGAGGCGGGTCTTACTAATTGGAGCCACTTTGGCTCACTATATAAGTTGGGCTCCACTAACACACTCTCTCTCTCTCTCTGCTCCTCCAGGTACTCACTTTGTTGGTTGGTTTAGTTTGGTTTTGGTTAACACTCAGACACATTCTCACATACATGTTCACCCACTCATACACTGCACACACTAAACATACTTACATACTCACATCTCATCCCTGTTTTATTTATTTAAAGTTACTTATAGGTTACAATAAACTATTGATTGGCCTAAACCGTTTTGTCTCCCCTCTTTTTTGTCATGGGCACTGAGCCGGCCTGTGACAACGGTCATTGGTGAATCTACATGGATCTTCTGTCTCAGCCTGTCTGGAACCCTCTGGCCAGAGTGTGTCACCTGTGACCGATTTCTCTCCCCTGGATTCGCCTACTCCCATCTGGAGACCTCAGCCAGTTCCCCTGGTCACCTGTGTATGACCCAAGCCTGGACATCGGATTGCCTGAGTGCCTCTGCTCCTCAGTCAGTCTGCCTAAAGTAGATCAGTCACTCACTGCTTCAGATCATCCCAGTGGAGCCCACGGATCTACTTATCAGGACCAGTTCCACCTTCCGGTCATTGAAAAGGTTAGTGGCTTTTATACAGTGGTTAAATTTCACTGAGTTGGTCTCAGCGACAAATCTGTCTCTCCCCTTTGCAGCAGATCCTGTGTGCGCTCCAGTCAGTTCCCGAACCATCTACATCAGCTTTTTGATAAACATGTTAAAGCTACCCTGATGTTTGACTGAAGTATCGGGTCTCCAGCTTCTGAGTGTTGTGCAATTATACACTGTTTAAAGTTATTTAATGTTTAATAAATAACGGTCTGTCTGTTAGGTAAATATCAGCTCTAGAGCTGATATCAGGACAATGGTTGAAAGTGATGATTCGAGCACTGGCGTTCATTTAACAGCAAACTCTGCACACACATAGAATAAGGAGTGACAACTTCTCTTCAAGTTCAAGAATTTAATAACAGAAATAAAATGAACATCCAGAGAACATCACTATATAATGCTGTTTATCCGAATTAACACTATACTTCAATCAACAAATCCTCTCTACTAGGCTAGTGAAACTTAACTAAACTACTAAGCAAAAAGAAGATAAAAAGAAGCTAAGCTAAGGATCTATATACCTGCAAAAGAAACAAAAGACAAAAAAATAAAAGTGTGTGATCATCATCAGAATAATTCAGTGAATCCTGGTTCACTGCAGATCTGACTTAAAGAACATGGAATGAGCTTAAATTAGCATTTGGCATGTGTTTCAACCCATAAACAATGCAAATCCCAAGTTACACAAAATATTATTTGAGGAAATAACATTTCAAAGAATGATTTGCTCAGTAAAATCATTAACTTTAGGGGAGCTTAATTTTATCAACGCAATTATACTTCCGGGAGCTAGGGGTCGCTGTTGTGAATGGTCGCCAAAATCGGCTAACCCTAAAGTTGAACAAAACGTCTTTAAATCAACATTAATATTCAATATTAATGCGGTGATAACGCTCATAGCACTATCGAACAATGGTGGAGCGAAATGAAGCAGACTTATGTTTGAAACAAGCCCTTTTTGAATATCTGGAACCAAAAGTTACCAGAAGCCAAATAGCATTTTGGCCAGCGGATTTTTGGTGCTAACTTTTAAAAGCTCCGGCTTCACTTTCATTGTACTGAGTGAGCCGGATAAAATAAACAGTCATATCCCATCAATGTATGACACCTTTGTGGAGATAACGTTTGTTACAACCATGAAAAACACACTCAAATCATATCAGCAATGGCCTGATTCGAAGAAGCTAGCAGGAACTACCCTGTAAGCTCCATGTGTTTAAAAACACCATGTCACGTTTGCCTTTAGGTGTTTGGCCCACATGCAGAATACACTCGGTGACACAAATAAGATTTAACGGGTTTTATTCAAAAGCAGGAACCACAAGGAAGCACAAGAGCCAGTCTGCCTCAGCAGACGTCTGAGCAAACGTGGAATCGAGATCAGGGAACCGGAGCGCACTTAGGAGGAGAACAAATGATTAGCCCATGGGAAAAAGCCAGAGGAAATCACTAAGGAACATAAGCTTACCACGAAGTGCTGGGAATCTGACCGGGGAGGGAGCAGTGTGGACTCAGCTCCTGCTTACGATGGAGGAGACTGGTGTCCGTGGGACCCATGAGCGGGGGCAGGAGCGGGTCCGATCAGCACCGGGGAATCCAGGGATCCAAGACAGCGGGAGGAACCAGAAGATCGTTGGGGGTACCTTGGGTCCGGGGACGAGGGAGCCGACTCAGAGGGAACCAGTGGTACTCGAGAGGAGTCCGTTATGAGCGGAGTCGCTGGAGCACAAGAGGAATCACGGGAACACGAGAAGACTCCCTGAAGCACGAGGGGAGACGTCAGAGCTTGAGGAGTGAACCTGGGAGGCACAAAGGGCAGCCTTTAGTCTGCGGAACAGGTAAGAAGGCCAGAAGCCATGGCCGACTGATCATACCACAACGGTAACACTCTGGCATCCTCCTGTTGTTCGAGCGCAGTATTTATAGAGCGGCCCGAAGCTGCTGAACTGCCTGCAGGTGTGCGCACTCCGCCCATCAGTCAACCACGAACACCTGTGGGAGAAGCAGAGATGCGAGCTGCACGGCCCTGCCGGCTGAGTCCTGACACGCAGTACACAAGCTCTCCAAACAACCATATAGCTTTCCCTGTAGTTTCTCTGCCGAACCTGTCGTGTGAGTTCGGTTCACTTTGGCCATCCAAGAAAGAGCAGCGGTCCAGAGAAAGCATTGATCCTTTCAGCAGCGGGCTTGCATGCGGCTCTGCGGCCTAGCAGCAGCAGACATGTGGCCATGAGCTTGCCGAAACGTGATCGGAGCAGGCAGCTATGAGGTCCTGCATGCAGTTTCTGAGTTCTCAGCTTGTCTGGTGAGGGAAGGCGACCAATCCGCTGTCTCACGTCCGATTTCCTGTAACAGCTGACAAAAATAAACAAAGCTGCTTTGGCATTCTTTACTTGCGGCTGGTTGCACAGAAGTCAGAGTGCAACTTAGCTTCGGTCGGGTTGATGAATCTCCGAACCCAATTGAGTTTCTCCCCAGCTTGTGGGCATTCGAGCCTCGTGAGGCCCGCATGGTGGCTGGTCAGCAGGGCTGGCATCCCCACCTACCTCCTCTCCACTAGATGTCCCAGGCAGAAAGTCAAATGACCAAAGAAAGAAGTGTAGTCTGAAGAGATCCTCTGCGGGGAGTGGTCTGGCTCAACACCAGGGCACCCCTGCTGTGAGGCTGTCTCTGCTTTGGGTGTGAAATACCTTTGGTTCCTGTAAAACGTTTTTGGCTTCCAATTCAAAATTAATTGTGTCCATGGCTCTGATGGCAATATTGTTACAAAGCCATTTCTTATATCTTTTGAGATTTAGTGTTCCGTGTCTACTTCTATACCCAGCAACGGTGGGCAGATGTACATGTTTAAAACGAGCCCACTCTTCCTCTAACAGGTTCTTTCAGCTCAAGCCAAAATTGCTTGAATGTCAGGTCATTGGTAACAAGTCCTCTTTGCACTCCATTGGAGTACATTGTTTTAATTTACCCTAAGAAAACAGCAATGTGGATTTGCTAAATTTGAACAATGAAACTTAAAAGTGAAAAATTCTAAAAAAAAAAACACAAAAACAACAACAACATGAAGCAAGCTAGTTAAAACTATTTATGGTATGGGGGTGTGTTAGTGCCCATACCATGGGTAACTTGCTCATCTGTGAAGGCACCATTAATGCTGAAATGTACAAACAGATTTTGAGACAACATATGTTGCCATCCAAGCAACATACTTTTTAGGGATGCCCCTGCTTATTTCAGCCACTCAGAGTCCAAACAAAGCCCTGTAGATGGCATCCCACAATCCCCTGCACTGTTCTCACCACCTGCGCAAAATCTTTCCTCTTGCGCATTGTGCAGCTCCCATACCATTATGGTGAGACATAATAACACTTTCTACGGTAGCTCTTTAGAAGCATTGAAGCAGTTAAGTGGAAGTTCCAGTTCTTTTCAGTTTCCTGAACAAGAAGAGCTGTTGTGGAGCCTTCCTCACCATGTGGGAGGTTTTCACAGTCCAGGAGAGGTCTGAGGAGATGTAAACTCGATCCACCACTTACCCCTGTATGTAGGGAGGAGCGTGTTCAGTCCTCCTGGACCTCCTGTAATCTTTTATTACCCCCCTGGTCTTGCTCGTGTTCAGGATCATGTTGTTCCTGGAGCACCACAGTGTGAGATTGCTCATCTCATCTCTTTATTGGTTCTTATCATGTTTGGAGATGAAGCCCATTACAGTGGTGTTGTCCGCAAACTTCACCTCTCTGTTTGCAGGGTGGACAGCAAAACAGTCCTGGGTGAATAGGGTGAAGAGATCAGGGCTGAGGACACAACCCTGTAGCATGCCGGTGTTAAGGATCAGTGGAGCAGATGTGTGCTTCCCTATATATGCATGGGATGTCTGAGGGTCAAGGATCAGCCGAGCCGTAAGTATTCCTGTATGTTTAAATAATGGTTTCATTATTTAGATAATCTAGATTTCGAAAATATTTATAGAGACAGCCTGTTGTCCCCCTAAATAATGATAATAATGTAATATAATGTTAGAGATAATATAAGAGAAGCCTGTCAAGGTATGGGGCTGTGCTGTCTTGGTTTATTCCACACATGGCCACTGGAGGGCGGTGTGGAGATGATCTGAGCCTACTGGCTCAGTGACCTGTTTCCCATTATCATCAGCGGGTGTATTCAAGGAACTGGCTGCCGATTGTACACCTGAATGTTCCCTTCCGCGGTACCACAAGCCGTTCTGGATCATCCTCATGATTTATGCCGTGTTCCTTGCTTTTGTATTTACCGGTGCTATCTGTTCCTCTTTAAAGGTGCCTGCCAAAAAGAATTCTGGAAACCCATCAAATCAACCTACCTCGCTGTCCACCTTCCGATTACAGTCAGTCTCTTGGTTACTACCTCCATAGACGGCACCTCCAAGCCTTCTCACAACCCGGACTCTGACCGCCCTCCCCAACCTCCGCTCTTAACACAAACAGTAAGATTAACTGGATCATTCAATTAACCACCTGCTCAGATCTGTGCACTCACCTTTGCTTCATCTCCATAGTGAGTTACTGGTTTTCCTGAGCTGACCACCATTCTTGTAGATCCAATACATGTCTCACTAACTTCAATAAACTTTCTCCTGTCTCCTGAGAGTCTGTTTTGCATTAAGGTCAAAAGCTCTAAAAGTATGGCAAAGCCAGACTGAGATGGTTTGGGCATGTACAGAGGAGAAAGCAAGGCAAGGCAAATGTATTTATATAGCACATTTCCGTACAAGAACAACGCAAAGTGCTTTACATGATTAAAACATAGGAAAATAAAAATGAAATAAAAGCAAGTTGTAATAACATGTAGAAAAATGTAAACAAAATAAAACATGGGAAAATGGAAACTAAAAGCAAATTATAAAAACAATTGAACAACAAACTTAAACTAATGATGTTTCAGTAAACAGTTTAACTAGAAGAGTGAAAGGAAATCCTAAACAAATATGTTCTTGATTTAAAAGAACTCAGGCTTTCAAACCTTTTACAGTCTTCTGTGAGTTTGTTCCAGATAAGTGGAGCATAGGAACTAAATGCTGCTTCTACATGTTTGGTTCTGGTTCTAGGTATGCAGAGTAGGCTGGAGCCAGAAGACCTTAGTGGTCTGAAGGGTTGATACACTGATAACAAGTCTGTGGTGTATTTAGGTACTAAGCCATTCAGTGATTTATAGATTTACAAGAGTATTTTAAAGTCTATTCTGTGAGATACAGGAAGACCATGTAAGGACTACAAAACTGGGCTGATGCAGCAGCATTCTGGATAAGCTGCAGCTGTCTGATCCACTTTTTTGACAGACCTGTGAAACCACCATTGCAGTAATCAGTTCTACTAAAAATAAACGCATGGATTAGTTTATCCAGATCCTCCTGAGACATTAGTCCTTTAATCCTGGAAAGGTTCTTCAGGTGATAGAAGGCCTACCTTGTAATTGTCTTTAGATGAACTTTTGGAAGTTCAGGTCTGTGTCCACCACTACTCCCAGATTTCAGGCCTGATCAGTGGTTCCTAGCGGAAGCAGCTGAAGCTGTGTGCTAACTTTTGATCTCTCCTCTATTGGTCCAAAAATTATTATTTCAGTTTTGTTTTTATTCAACTGAAGAAGATTTTGGCACATCCATGCATTGGTATCTTCTAGGCCAGGGGTCAGCAACCTTTACCACTCAAAGAGCCATTTGGACCCGTTTCACACAGTAAAGAAAACACTGGGAGCCATAAAACCCTTTTGAAATTTGAAATTAAAATCACACTGCATATAACACATTTTTTTTTGCGACAGAATGGAACCGGAGCAGAACCAACGCATCTTTGCCTTTTTGTTTTGTTTTTTTTCGTACGAAGTACAAAACTTTTACTGTTGTTTTATGGAAATCATCAACTCTGCTAATGTCAGAGTTTTTATTTTGAATAAAGCTTGGTGCCAGTAAACGCATGTCATGGTTGGATTATTTGATTTTCATCCCATATAAACGGTACTTTCAGAATACTTTTCTTTTAAATCTGAACACATTTTAATCACATCCGGGAAAGTTACGCACATAAACGAGCTGCTGTCATTAACCAGCTAACAGCTGCATTAGACGAGCTATCAGATGTTCAGGCGGCACCTGAAGCTTGACTTCAGCCGCGCAGGACTCCGCTCACAGCCTCGAGCAAAGCGCTGTTCGCTTTTCCTCGCTTTCAAAATGAACAAACGTCAGATATAGAAATTACTCTTACCCTGCTGTTTAGCTCTCTTCACCCTCATCAATGACTCCATGTTATTTTAGGTCCTGTGTCACCGTGGTCCCCTTGTCATTTGTAGAATTTACTACAAAAAACAGCATCTGAAAATGCCGCCTTCTCTGCGCTCACTGTGTTTATTTTGCTCTGCAGCCACTCGCAAGCATTATTTGTTCTTCTTGAGTTTATTGGCAGTTGGCAAACATCTTTTCAGTGCGCATTACTGCCACCAACTGGTGAGGAGTGTTCATCAGCCAGCATTGACGAGACAGCCTGCATGAGGTACACAGCTCCGCGACATAATTGTTTTCAACAGCTGAGCCGCATCAGATGCATGAAAGTGCCACATGCGGCTCCGGAGCCGCGGGTTGCCGACCCCTGTTCTAGGCATTTACCCAGTGCTTGAATGGGTTCATAGTCACCTGGTGACATGGTGATCTAGAGCTTTGTGTCATCTACGTAGTTATGGTAGCTGATGTTGTTGTTTTTAATGATCTGAGCTAGAGGGAGCATGTAGATATTGAATAGGAGGGGACCCAGAATGGACCCTTGGGGATCCCCGCGTGTGATTCTTGTCATCCCTGATGTAAAGTTACCTACTGACACAAAAAAGTCCCAGTCTTTAAGTAGGATTTAAACCAGTCAAGTGTTGTACCAGAAAGGCCGACCCAGTTTTCCAGGGGCTCTAACAGAGTGGAGTGATTGACTGTATCAAATGCTGCACTGAGGTCCAATAGTACCAGCACTGTGGTTTTTCCACAATCTGCCTATATATGGAAGTCATGAACCAGAGACAGATGGACCAAGTATTCAACCAGACAAGCAGAGGTTAGGTGAAAGAACATTTATTTACAAAAAGCAAAAGCCAAAACGGGGATCAAGACAAAAATGGGAAGACTGCATCCAATAACCAAAAATAACAAAAAGGCAGTCACAGACAAAACAATAAGCAAAAACAGGGGACAGGCTAACTCAAATATCCAGAGGCAAACAGGGTCAGAAGAACAGGTAAACAGAGAGCATTGAAATCTGAACTTGACTCACCAACTGGGCACAGAAAAAACAAACAATGATGTGGCAGATTACAGGGGGCAGAGGCAGGTATAAGTAAGGGAGTGATCAGGTGAATGGAGTGAAACTAATTACTGACATGGGTGCAGCTAACCGGGAACAGGGAAGTGCTTGGGAGTAAACTGAAGCCGATTGGATGGTGACTGGTGAAGGGGAGTGACAGGAAGACAAAAGAATGCTGGCAGGTGAACTGAACTTAGACTGGTGACAGAAATGGTCTGAGCAGGCCGGATAAACTTATAACCTAAAACAAAATCAAACACTAAGACAGACCCAAAAATAGAAACTGAACTTAAGGCAGGAGAGTGAAGTAATTGATCCAATACAAACAAAAACTATAACCAAACCCAAATCATGACAATGGATGTCATTAAACACCTTGATAAGGGCGGTCTCTGTACTGCGGTGAGCACAGAAACCTGACTGGAAAACGTCAAAGCAGCTGGTCATTGTTAAGAAGGTGTTTAATTGTTGAAACACAACTTTTTCAATAATCTTACTGATAAAGGGGAGGTTTGAGATGGGCCTATTGTTCTGCAGAAGTAGTTTGTCTAAATTGTTCTTTGTCAACAGTGGTTTGATAATTGCTGTTTTTAGGGACTGGGGAAAAACACCTGACAGAAGGGACGTGTTTATTGTCTGAGTCAAATCAGACACTATGACAGGTAAAACTCTCTTAAAGAAAGCTGTGGGGAGAACATCAAAGCAGCAGGAGGAGGAACTTAGCTGCTGAATGATCACCTCTAAGCCTTTGTAGTTTATTTGGCTGAATTGGGACATGTCAAGATAAGATGGAGACAACTTTAGTTCTGAACTTGACATGGATGTACAGACTGATCTTTTGGAATTTCTCTGTAGAGAAGTTAGCAAATTCATTGCAGGCCCTGGTGGAGTGGAGGTCAAAATCCACGGACACAGAGGGATTTGTTAACCTGTCGATCGTGGTAAATAAGGCACAAGTATTATTAATGTTTATGTTGATAATCGCAGAGAAGAAAGATTCCTTCACATTTTTTAGTTTTAAATTATATCTGTGAAGTGACTCTTTATAGATATCATATTGAACCTAGAGTCTAGTCTTTCTCCACCTGCGTTCAGAATAGTTGCCTCATTAGTTCATGTAACCATATTTCTGTTAAAAACAAGATTATTGTCAGTGGTGAAGTCATTGATTAAAAATCATTTGCCTGACAGAGATCTAATGTTAAATAAAACCAATTTATGTGACTTAGTCATTTATATTATCTCTGTGGCAGGTTGCATCTGATAATTTATGACTTTTAAGTATGATTTTTTTATTCCTGTTTGTTATCCTTTTGGCTTTCTTATTTGTGCCACGTATCATCGCAGATATCTCATAGCTATCTCGGAAAAAAGGCCCAAGCTGATGCTGGAAACTATAACGTCTAATAAGATTGCTGCTAAGGCCTGGTGTGTATCACAGAGAGGTCATCTGAAGGTCCTGAGCACAGGCATGTTCTTTGATATGGTAAGTTTATTTGTATAGCACTTTTCAGTAACAAGACATTAAAAGTGCTGTACATAATCAAAGGTGGGTGGATCTCCATTATAAAGCCATTTCCACTGGTGACCTGATCCCTACTTGTGTCATGTATGTGGTTCGGAGCAGCAGACGTGTGTTGTTGTTGTACCTACCTTTCTCATGCAGGGTGCGAAAGGCGGCAGCAGGTGTTTCCAATCTTCACCAATCAGGAGTAGTACTTAAGGTGGTTGGAGAAAGATGGAAGGTGTCAGAGCATTAGCTCACCTGAGTGGTACCTGACCAGAACCTTAGTCCTTGTGTCCATTTCCTAGCAATACCTTGACTAATTCATCGTCTCAGCCTCTACAGATCTGTTCCTGTTCATACCTGATCCTGTCAAGCCTGTACTTGGACATCTTAATCCAAGTCCTATGAAAGTTCCAAATCTCTCAAGCCTTCTTAACACTCCAGTCGCCCGATACTCCCTCGTTCCTGCAGTCACCATCCAGCCTGTCTACCCTCCGTCGTGGAAAACCCCGCCAGATCTGAACTTACACCTCTGCTTTTCACTTAGCACACAAGCAGACACATTTTCCATGTTCTTCATCTACCATCCTCTCGCTAAGTCAGTTGCGGTATCCTGTCTGTTGTTGGTCCTCACCCTTGTGTCTTCATAACCTCTCTCTTCAAATAAAGCTCTTAAACTGTTTTACTGTCTCTGTGTTTGTTGCTTCTGTGTCACTTTGCAAAATACAATTATGGAAACCTTACAATATTACAATAGAACATAACTGAAATGCATAAAATACCCAGCACACAATGAGCTACATTTGCATTAATATCAATGCAGATTCTTTTACTTTTAGGAAATAATGCTAGTATTTTTTTTTTACAACGAAAGCAAATGATAGCATCAATTTCCATAAATATTCGTTTGTCAGAGGTTCCTTTATTGCAAAGGAAAGAGGTCGGCAATTTTAAGGTAGAGGTTTGTTGTTACCAAATAAAATAAAACCAAATAAAACCTTGTGCAAAACATGTTTGGCACCTTTTCAGCAGAGGTGTACATAGCTCGTGTCTAGTGTGATGTCAATCAACGTTTAGTTTTGGGTGTGTCAGTATTAGGCATTGGGGTTCAAATATGAGAACTTCCAACTTCTCCATCTGTATGTCAAAATGTAGTTGCAGTGTTAACTTAAAAACCAGAGACCATACGTGGCTCCTCTTGTTTTTTGTTAAGTTGTATGTCTGCATCTGTTTCCTATAAAAGACCTGCTGTTTCCTTACTCATCACACATCTCTGCAAGCCTGTGTTTGAGTGTGTCTCAAAACACTATTTTGCTTTTCGACAATAAACAGACTGATTCTTTATTCAAACAAACAGTGTCCCACTTTTTAATAACAATTTTTCCATATCACTATAAACTACTGGTCCATGTTCTGGACTGAGATCTCTCCTATATTAATATTATGGAGAGCTTTAAAGCAAGACTATTTGGTTTGCCCCATTGTACAACTTGGATGTAGTTTTTATATGGTCAAATTAACTTATTGTCAACCACAAATGTTATTTTGATGTTCGTCCTTTTCTGTTTTTTTCTGTCGAGAAAATATGAACAGACTCTTTTGTTGTTCAATGTGGAATTCCTCTTGTTGACTTGTTTTTGGCTAGTTGTCATAGCTGATGTTTATGTGGACTGGGTACACAAAACTTGATTTTATTTTAATTCTTGGTTCTCTCTTTGATTATCTTTAATAAGCTATGGTAATGGTTCCTGAAGCGGATATCAGATGTAGATTGAACTGTTCAAGATAAGTACGAAGAGAGTTTACTTTAAGTATAGTAATGCAGCTGTTGTAGAAAGAAAGTGCACCCTGTCAATTCTAGGATGTTAATTAGCGAATGGTCTGGTCTTCAATGGGTTCTACAAATCTTGCAATCTAACCTTCAGTGTTCAAAATTATCTCATTACTATTTGAACAAAGATTAAATCAAAATGTAATGTACCCATCCGTTGTGGTGAAGAGAGAGCTGAGCCAAAAGGCGAAGCTCTCGATTTACAGGTCGATCTACGTTTCCACCCTCATCTATGGTGGGTCGTGACCGAAAGAACGAGATCCCGGATACAAGCGGCCGAAATGAGTTTTCTCCGTAGTGTGTCTGGGCTCTCCCTTAGAGATAGAGTGAGGAGCTCGGTCATCCAGGGAGGACTCAGAGTAGAGTCGCTGCTCCTCCATGTGGAGAGGAGCCAGTTGAGGTGACTCGGGCATCTGGTCAGGATGCATCCTGGACGCCTCCCTGGTGAGGCATGTCCCACTGGGAGGAGGCCCAGAGGGAGACCCAGGACACGCTGGAGGGACTATGTCTCTCGTCTGGCCTGGGAACGCCTTGGGATTCCCTCGGAAGAGCTGGCCCAAGTGGCTGGGGAGAGGGACGTCTGAGCCTCCCTACTGAAGCCTGCTACCCCCAAGACCCGACCCCGGATAAGCGGAAGATGATGAATGGATGGATGGATGGATGGATGGATAAACAAAAATAGAAAGGTTTGTGGAAAAAGCCACCCTAAAATCCCTAGATGCAAACAAAATATCTAAGACCATGACAGTTATGGTACAGTACTTTCTTTTTACCACAAATCTATTTTGGGGTTTGCTCAGATTAGGTAAAATGACATCTGTGTAGAGTGAAATTCACATTCTGTTTGGGATTTAGCTCTTAATCAGACTTGGATATTCTTTGTCACTACAACAGTGTAACACATCAGCAAATCAGCTATTGAGTTGATCAGTTGACCACCAGAGTCATAACACAAGAATATTTCACAACCTTACCCACCCAAGCCTCCCGGTGAATGACAGAGTGGTAATTCAACAAAGTCAGGAAAACCACAGTCAATACGACACAGCAAAATAAATCCAGTGCACAAACAGCGCATGGCTGGAGCTCCATCATTGGTATTTGCTACCAGTTTGTGAATCGGGATGTCATTATTGGGGACATATTTTTTAAACACATTATAAATATCCTCAGCTCTTGTTCTGTCCTTTAAGTGCAAAAGAGTGAGGAGATCCTCTTTTGTTGTTGAGTCCGAGAATGCCATCCTGAAAAAAACAAGATGAGCTGTCCATTACATGCAGGAATTCATCAAACTGGAGTAACACATATTCAGTGTGACAAGTCTTTTAACACACTTGATCCACGTCCCCTGACATTTCATCAAGCCTCCTCACCACAGTATTGGGGCCAAGTATGACACTGAGGAGTGAAGTTTTGATGTCTTTGTTTTTTAAGCTGTTGAAAACCGTATATACAGTGATGGCCATTGTCTCCTTGAATAAATCAGCATCTGTAAAAGGCTTCTTGTGTTTAGCCAAAATGTGACCAATATGGAATTAAGCTTCAGTCACAGCTTTATTTTGAGCAGCAGGTTTTGTGAAAAAATGACTGATGGGCCTTCAACCTAGCTTTCAGCTCAGCAACTTTAATAGCGCGGATTCTTGGCGAAGAAACTGTCTTTGAATTTTACGTGTTTGGTGTTGTAGTGCCGGTCCGGATTTCCTCTTTTGGACAGTGCAAGAGTTTGATGGCACAGCATACAAACACACTTATCTTTCACCATGGTGAAAAGAAATTCCTCTTCCCATTCCTCATGGAAATTATATGTTTTCGACATCTTTCTCGAAGCCTCCACCATGCCAGCTGACAACATCATTGTCTATTTGCTATCACCTATCAGCTATACGGCTAGTGCCATATATTGTCATTTTGAGACAGTTAATGTGTGAACATCATTCCATAAATTTTGGGATCCTCAGGGAATGTTTCAAAAATCTACCAGTTGATCGGGATCGATGGCTTGGCGATCCCCTGCTTTAGATAATTTAACGCTACTGGAGATCATCCAGTCTGATGACAATATAATAGATACAGCTACTCCCACAGCAAAAGATCTAAGAATGCCTGATTGTATTGTAACTGTCAGAACTCAGACCAGAAGGATCCAGTATTCAAGATGAACAAACAGTTTATTGTAAATAACTGAGCGGACGGCGCCTGTGATCTCAGCGGGAGCCTCTGCAGGGGGAGACAAAAGGTTAGTGACCCCGTCGGTCAGGATGTGATCTAACACGAACGTGCAGGCCACTAACCTGGTCTTATGTTCAGTTCTGGTGAAGCAGTGGTCGGGGGACGGGCTAAGTTCAAAACAGTGAAGACAATTGAGGGCAGGAAAATCCACAGGGGTCGAGCAGCAGACGATGTCCGGAATGTGGTCAATGGTCGGTAACAGGAGGTCAGAAAGCCGATGAGGTACTGTTGAAGCCGTCATGCTTCCCCGGGTTCATTAATTCGTTGTGCAGGACTTTAAAATAATAACTCAGCCATGGATGCAGAATTCCATTTCACCTTTGGAAAGGGAGAGATGCACCAGCCAGCCTCTGCGGGCAGCAACTCTGACTCTCTCTCCCGCTCAGGCTAGTTTTTATTAAAGTTAGAACATAGATTATACAAGGTCACACAATGAATGACGCACACATCTTACTGCTATCTTACTCCCTAATAACTATCTTCTCTTGTTTCCACCTGCTGCATGTGAACCGGAGTTTCTGTTCTTTCCCACTGCCTAGGACTGGCCTTGAAACTCTCTCCTGATACTTTTGCTCGTAAACAGCTCATTTAACCTTAATCTATTCACATTCTATTCTTCTGACAAGCAGACACGGCCTCAAAGCAAATATATTGCATATTAAAAGCATATTATACCTTCATAAATGTGCACTAAAAAATGAATCAAAGTTAATACATTCCACAGTACCAAGGGATAATCCAGAGCGAAGTCGGGTCACAGTCCGGAGATCGGTACACGGGTAAACAGAGATCAAGCAGGATGTCAAGTCAGGCGGGCGTCTAGAAACAGGCAAACGGATCAGGAAGGAACAGGCAAACTCGGAGGTCAGGGAACAGAACAGGTCATGGACAGGTAATCAGAATACAAAAACACTGGAATAGATCAATCACTAGGACGAAATAAACTGGCACTGCTGTCTTGTCTGAAGGGTGAATATATACTGTCAAACGCAGGTGGAACAGGTGAGCAGTAATGAGAACAGGGCGGAGTAACAACAGGTGTGAAATGGGTGAACAGACCAGGTAACAGTACCAAAATCATGACAGAACCTCCTCCCTAAGGGCGGATACCAGACGCCCTTCTGGGCTGGTCAGGATGGTCCTTGTGAAAGGCTTTGATCAAGCTCTTATCTAAGATAAACCTGGCAGGAATCCAAGACCTCTCTTCTGGACCGTAACCCTCCCAATCTACCAAGTACTGGATCCCCCTGCCCCTCATTCTGGACCTCAGGATGCGATTGACAGTGTAGGCAGGATCATCGTCGATGAGTCGGGTGGGAGGAGGGGGTCTGGAGGTGGGCATGAATCTAGAAATCACAACAGGTTTGACCCGGGACACATGAAAAGTAGGGTGAATTCTCATTGTACTAGGAAGCTGGAGGCGGACGGCCACCGGGTTCACCACCTTAGCAATGAGGTGCCAGTTTCCTGCTCTCCACCCTCAGAGGCAAATCCTTGGTGGACAGCCACACCTTTTGACCCTCCTGATATTCAGGTGCCGGAACCCTGCGGCGGTTAGCAGTCTTGCTAATGGGGGTCTTCTGGATGTTTTAGCCTGATTGCAATGAGAACATGCTGCCACAAACTCCCGCACATCAGCAGACAGAGAAGGCCACCAGAATTGTGTCCGAATAATACCAATAGTCTTAATAACGCCAGGATGACAAAACAAGTGGGACCCATGGCAGAACTCTAGTACCCGCTTTCTCAAATAGTCAGGAACAAACAGGCGATCCTTAGGACAGGTTTCTTGGGGCTGGTGGTTACAGAGGGCCCCTCTAACTTCTTGCTCTAAATCAACCATAGTAATGGCACACCTCACGGATTTAGGTAAAACATACTCCTCTGCCCCTCTGGTGCTCTCCTCGTCTGCCTCGAACACCCTGGACTGTGCATCAGGTTTTACATTCTTAGTCCCGGGTCTGTAAGACAGAGAAAAATTGAAACGCCTGAAGAAGAGAGCCCATCTCGCTTGTCTAGGGTTAAGTCTTTTAGCAGTCTTAAGGTACTCTAAGTTCTTATGGTCCGTCCAAACCAAAAAGGGAACCTTGGACCCCTCCAGCCAATGTCTCCATTCCTCCAGAGCTAGCTTAACCGCTAGCAGTTCCTGATCCCCCACGTCATAGTTCCTCTCTGCGCTTGTGAGTCCTTTAGAAAAAAAACGCACAGGGGTGCATCTTGCTGTCCTTGGCCTCCTGACTGAGAACAGCCCCAACCCCGGTACTAGATGCATCCACCTCCATGGTAAACTGTCTCTCTGGGTCAGGGGAAACCAGAACAGGTGCTGAAGTAAACAACTTCTTAAGTCTCTGAAAAGCTAGGTCTGCCCGTTCATTCCAACAGAATCTTAGCTTAGAGGATATGAGACTGACTGTAATTCCGTATGAATCTTCAATAGAAGTTTGCAAACCCCAAAAATGTCTGCAATTGCTTTCTATCCTTAGGAAGGGGCCAGTCAGTAACTGCACTTACTTTAGACGGATCCATAGCTATGTGGTTCTTGGACACCACAAAGCCTAGAAAAGACATAGTGGACACATGAAATTCACACTTCTCGGCCTTCACAAAAAGCTGGTTCTGCAGAAGGCGCAACAGGACAGATCTGACACGTATCTTGTGGGACTCCAAATCACGGGAGTAAATAATGATATCATCTGAATAAACAAACACAAAATGTCCGACCATGTCCCTGAGTATCTCATTTACAAGATGTTGGAACACAGCTGGAGCATTAGTCAGACCAAAGGGCATAACAAGATATTCATAATGTCCTGTGGAGGTGTTGAATGCCGTCTTCTATTCATCTCCCTCTCGACTGCGCACCAAATGGTATGCGTTGCGTAGATCTAATTTTGTGAACACCTTTGCTCCCTGAATCTGGTCAAAAGCTGAGTTCATCAAGGGGATAGGGTAACGACTCTTTATTGTTATCTCATTAAGTCCTCTGTAGTCAATGCAGGTCTGAGTGAACCGTCCTTCCCCACAAAAAAGAATCCGGCGCCAGCTGGAGAAGAAGAAGGGCGAATAATCCCTGCTTTAAGGGAGTCGAATATGTAATCTTGCATCGCCTGGGATTCAGGGCCCGATAAAGAGTATAACCTTCCCCTAGGTGGCGTAGTTACCGGCAACAAGTCAGTGCCACAGTCAAATGGCCGACGTGGAGGTAATGCAGTGGCTCTGCACTTATTGAAAACCTCCATGAGGTCATGATACTCCTTAGGAACTCTTGACAGGTCTGGGTAAACCTCCTCCACCTCATTGACTGCTGATTGTACAGGCCGGGCAGAACGTAAACACGAATCCGAACAGGAGGTAGCCCAACCTAAGACCTCAGCATTTTGCCAGTCCATATGAGGATTGTGTTTCCTTAACCAAGTATAACCTAGAACAATAGGAACCTGGGGAGAATAAATTTTCACAAATGATAATTGTTCACAATGATTATCCCCCACCACCAGCTCAACAGGTTCCGAAATAAGAGAGGAACGACTAATTTGGTGGCCATCTAAGGCTATCACCCTATGGGAATCTGGCGATGGAAAAAGCCTTATTCCCAGTCGCCTAGCCAGCCTCTCGTCCATAAACTCTGTGTCAGCACCTGAGTCCATGAATGCAGACAGTGTGTGAGTTCTGGAATCGACCCCGAGAATCACTCGAAAGAAAATATCTGGGGAGACGGCAAGTTTGGTGTGACTCAGTAGAGTATCCCTCTGCTCTACTGAGCCTGTACCTCTTATCGGACACGACCTGACACGATGTCCCACACCGCCACAGTAGAGGCAAAGGTTCAGCTGATGACGTCTGCTTCTCTCCTCTGGCGTCAGACGGGTCCGACCCAGTTGCATCGGCTCGGGGCTGGTGTACAGGCAGGAGCAGGAACCACCACCGAAGCAGGAACCACCGCAGGTACATATGAAGCCAGTCGAGGGTTAGTAGATGCCCGCGCTCCCCGTTCTCTGCGACGTTCAGTCAACCGAAGATTGATCTGCGTGGCCAGGTTCTCCAGCTGTTTCAAGGTCTGCGGGAACTCACAGGTTGACAGTACATTGTTTACTCCTTCATTTAAACCCCAGTTGAAAGCAACCATGAGAGCGTCCTCATTCCAAGTACTTTCCGCAGAAAGTAAATGGAAGTCAATGATCTATTCTGCGACTGATCTACCACCTTGCCTAAGAGCATAAAGTCCTCTTGAAGCCTCCCGACTGGGGAGAGCTGGGCAAAAAACCTGAACCAGTTCTTGCGTAAATGCTCGGTAAGAATAGCAGAGACCAGGGTTGTTTTTGCCATACAGATGTTCCCCATACCTTTGCCCTTCCTGCCAATAAGGAAATAACAAATGCTACCATCAAACGATCAGAAGGATAAACAGATGGCTGGAGTTCGAACTGGATCTCACACTGGGTGAGAAACGAATTGAATATTTCTGGAGGTGAGAGGCGCGGTTCATGAAAAGTCTGCTTGACAACTGGTGACGCAGCTGCGGAGGCTGATGCAGCAGCGGAGGCTGATGCAGCAGCGGAGGCTGACGTAGGCGGAAGGGTTGGAGCGGGGGTTGCCTGCCTGCGAAGATGGGAGAGAATTTTGCTTACCCCCACTTTGAGCTATGAAATCAAATTCTCTCGCCCTGAGCGCCACTGTTTGTCCCCCAATGGATCCATGGGCAGTTTATTCTGTCAGAACTCAGAACAGAAGGATCCAGTATTCAAGATGAACAAACAGTTTATTGTGAATAACTGAGCGGACGCCGCCGGTGATCTCAGCGGGAACCTCTGCGAGTGGAGACAACAGGTTAGTGACCCCGTCGGTCAGGATGTGATTTAACACGAACGTGCGGGCCACTAACCTGGTCTTATGTTAAGTTCTGGTGAAGCGGTGGTCGGGGGACTGGCTAAGGTCAAAACCGTGAAGACAATCGAGGGCAGGAAAATCCGCTCGAATAGATCAATCACTAGGACGAAATAAACTGGCACTGCTGTCTTGTCTGAAGGGTGAATATATACTGTCAAACGCAGGTGGAACAGGTGAGCAGTAATGAGAACAGGGCGGAGTAACAACAGGTGTGAAATGGGTGAACAGACCAGGTAACAGTACCAAAATCATGACAGCAACAGAGCAATCACCAACCATTTGATGTAAGCCATTTAAATGATAAACAGCAATCCATGGTCAAACAAATTTGGACATGGAGATTGAAAACTGACCAGTAATAGACAAAAGCTGTTCCTTTGTACAACAATGAAATGGTTCAATTGTGGGATGTTCCACAATATTTTACCTAACATTTATATTACGCAGCTCCAAAACGCCTCACTCAACTGGCACAAAACTTGTCACCCAAAAGGGAAGTTGCCTGCATGTGGCAAACAAACTTTTAGAAGCTATACGTCTTCCAAGTATGTTATAAAATATGCTTGAACCGAACAAGCCCCCAATATGTTACGGTCCTGGCATCAAAACATCTCACAGGACACACAACATATAAAGTCCAGACCAGTGACGTGCGGTCAGGGGAGGCAGGTGAGGCAGTGCCTCACCAGCCATCATGGAAAGAAAGAAAATATATAATCATAAAGTCATTTAAATTGTTATATTCATCCGGTGGTTTGTACTAAAAAATATTTATTTTTCACGTAGCTTCACCAATTTCGATTTTTATTTGTTCAAAATCGCTGAATTTTCTTATTTTCCCATTCAAATGCTTGGAAGCGATGCCGGTGAGGCAGCAGCGAGCTCTGCCTCACCTTGGATTGCGCAACCCCTGGCTCTGCGCTGGCTGCTAAGCGGAGAGAGCATGTTGCTGTACGGCGTCAATAAAATGGTTTAAACAAATTTAATATGTGAACTTATTTCCAATAATTTAGCTTATGTATATAATGTACAGTGCTTTTTGTCACCAACTGTGTTTGTGTAACGTGTTTCGTGTAATGAGCGATTATAAACGGCAGAGAACAGGTTCGAGGTGAGGCAGGCAGTTCTCTTGCCTCATGGCAGGGGGCGCTCAAGATCCCAGACGTTCGTCTTGTTCACTCCTCAACTGCCGAGTAAGTGACAGCGAGCTAGGCTAAACGATTCGGGAAGCAAGTCAAGTGCAGCGATAGATTATAATAGAGATAGTGATTTTTTTCCTCTCTTGCATTCATCCCTCAAAAACGGTGAGGGATGAATGCAAATCTCCTGGACAGCTTCTCAACTTTTTGGCCGAGAAGGCTCTTGTTGTAACTGTTCCTGAGGCGACAAAGTTGCTCCAGCTCGTGCTCACGGTGCCAGCTACTACAGCGTCAGTGGAGCGGTCATTCTCAGCCCTGAAGAGACTGAAAACATACAGCAGGAACAGGACGGATCAAGAAAGGCTTTCTTCCCTGGCAGTGATCTCCATTGAGACAGAGAGACTTTTAAAACTGAAGGAAGATAAGGAGGACTTCTATCGCAAAGTGACGGATGTTTTTGTGCAGAAGGAGCGATGCATGGACTTCATTTATAAGTAAAAGGTAAGACAGTAATAACATTTATTTAGTTTTGTTTTTTAAGGAAATGTGTGTTTTGTGAGCTACAGTTTGTATGTGTAAGGATGCAGAAGTGAAACATAACCTGTAAACTGCTGTCAATCTATGCATCTATTTGCAAATCTGATTCTGATGACGTCAGTGCCTCACCAGCTATGAACCTCACCGCACGTCACTGGTCCAGACCAAATTGTGATTTAACAAAAAAAAAAAATTCTGTCTCTGTCTAAATACAATAAAGGTTTTCTTTGTAATATAAACAAAAGGTGACAACATAACATGGGCAACAGCTGCAACAAATGGAATCTATTTAAGGAAGGAGCGTGAGCAAGGCACCAAGCTGCCCACACTCAGATTCTTGTTCAGACTCCCTCACTCACTTGTTAAGTGAAGCTTATCCCTTTTAAACCCCTTCAAGCCAATCAGCTAAAAAGGAGAAAACATAGTTAGTCAAGCACTCATTTTTAAAGGCGACATAGCGGCACGTCACATGTGTAATGTTATTTGAGCTGCTTGTGTACAAGACAAGCTTTTGTGTTCTGTTTGGTTACCATTGGTTTTCTGCTTGGAACTCACCTGTGTGTGGTCATTTATGGATGTATGAATCATTATTCTTGAATCATTACCATTCACCTCAAATGAGGCCAATCATACCAGCAGTGTTTTGGATTTTCATGGTTTTACCCTGTGCTTAAGTATACTTTAGAAGTTTTGCTTCTTTTTTTTTCAGGTTTGCTACCAGTGAGGCATTGCCAGACTGACTGCAGCACTCACACCTGAAGTGTGAGTGCTACTGTCTACTGTCTAGGCAGCTGTGTTTTTACGGAACTAGCTAAACATCAATCTCCAGCTGATGTGGCAGAATCAAGCCACGTCAGCTGAAGATTGGCCTTTAAAAAGTTTTGTTAGTCGTTATTTGAGAAACCTAATGTGTCCTTTTGAGGTAATTTTGGTAGTTTGCCTGCTCATGCCTGTTTTCCAGGTTTGAAAAAGGATTGAAAAACAAATCAAGCGTATCTCTTTATCTCATTGTTCCATCCTTCCACTGACCTGTTTATGTATTAATCTTTGGATGTTGAGTAATGGATTCATCTAACTTCTAATCTGTCTGTCCATCAATTACCGATCATGAAATTCATTCTTTGATCAGTTCACCCATTAATTGATATAACTTTCAATCAATGTCTCTCCCTGCAGCCATCTATCCGTTTTCTTACAGATTTTTAAAATATCTATGTTCAATGTCCTACTACTGTAGGAATACATAGCCATACAGTCATAGCCAAGTTTGGTGTAAATACCTTAATATTAGTTAACAAGGGACTGAGAATTCTGTAAATCACATTCTGGAAGCAGTGTGGAACTCTGACCGGCAAAACTGTGTAGGAACCCTGTCTTTACCCAGCTTTCCTGTACTCACACTGTTTGCAGGCTTTGAAGGCTGCTGCCCTTCCCCATGGCTGACATAATCTGGATTTTGTTTTGGTTTCTGGTTTTTGTTTTGGATCAGTTGTTCATCTCTCCCACCTCACGATTTGTTTCTGTTCTGTCTTGTTTTGGATTCTTGTTTAGCTTTTGTACTGTTTTAGTTTATCCGGTCTTTGTATTAGTTCTGATCTCCCTTCTGTTCTCTGTTTAGTCTTAGGTTTGTTCTTCATGGTTATTTATGTTCTAGGGTTGGTTTAGTGTCTGTTCCTTTCCATGTGTTTTCTGTCAGCTTGTTTCCTCCTGCAGCACCTTCCCTCCCTCTGGTTACCGCCACCTGGGTCTGGTTAGTTGGCTTACTCTCTCTCCTTTGTTCTCCTGCCTTTTTAAGTCTGTCTCCTCTGCCACTTCCCTGCCAGTTCATCATCATCTCTTGTCTTGTCATGTTCCATAGTGTCTTTTCATGTCAAGCTTCCGGTGAGTTTAAGTTCCACGTTTTCTGCCATATCCCTGTGTGAGTTTTTGAATTATTATTTTGACCACTGTTTTGCCCAGATCTACTCATTAAATCCTGCATTTTCATAAACCTCAGTTGTCTGGTTGAATTCTGGGTCCTCCTGTTTCTGAGCCTCATGACAATGGCTGACCTCCTTCATAAAATATTTTATGTGTAGATTTTATTTATTTTAAGGGCAAAGAGTAAAGTGTTTAGTGACTGTTTAAACAGACATTTCTACCTAAAGATTTTTGACCTCAGACCAAACAAAAGCTCAGACTCTGTTGCAGACTACACTGCATGTTGTAACAAAGGTCAAACAAATATCTTTGTCTCTTATGACCTAAGACTGTCTGAGTGTACATGCACCTTTGTACTATTCTATTGAAACACATGGAACATTTGCTGCCCTTAAATAGTGCACAAAAACAGCTTTTTAAAGATGGCTAAAAAGATAGATAATATACCAATACTGACACTGTCCCAGAAATTGCTTTGCCCAAAACCTCTATGCTGTTATCTGCTAAAAGAAAGGCCTCTACAATTGTGTTTATGCCCCTCACTTCTAATGCTAATGTGCAATGTGGGGGTTATTTTGTTACAGTAACAGTCATACTTTACTAAAATACACTGCATGCAAATTAACTTTTTTATCACAAGGTGTTATTGCTTCAGATGTTTTGTTACATGAGAGAAAAGTCTACTCAGTTTCCTGTAATGTGGTCAGTAAGTGTTTGCATAACAAACTCAAACATACCTCACTGTTTAAAGGGCACTGTTGCACAACTTTGTTAACCGTAGTCCAACGCTTTCTATAAAAGACGGCTTATATCAATGACCACAAAGAGTACATATTGGTAAAAGCAGGGTCAGCTAGGAACATACAGCGGGAAATTAAAGAATATATTTGGACATACATAAAATAGATATTGAAAGCATGTATCTGCTTGAGAAGCTTTACTTTGCTCTTGTTATAGGCAACAGAGCAAAAATTTGATCACAGTACTGTATTTCTAAAACACTTGCAATTCAGTTCAATTTTATTTATACTGAACAAAAATATAAACGCAACACTTTTGGTTTTGCTCTCATTTTTTATGAGATGAACTCAAAGATCTAAAACCTTTTCCACATACACAACATAACCATTTCCCTCATATATTGTTCACAGACCAGTCTAAATCTGTGATAGTGAGCACTTCTCTTTTGCTGAGATAATCCATCCCACCTCACAGGTGTGCCATATCAAGATGCTGATTAGACACCATGATTAGTGCACAGGTGTGCCTTAGACTGCCCACAATAAAAGGCCATTCTGAAAGGTGCAGTTTTGTCACACAGCATAATGCCACAGATGTCACAAGATTTGAGGGAGCATGCAATTGGCATGCTGACAGCAGGAATGTCAACCAGAGCTGTTTCTTGCGTATTGAATGTTAATTTCTCTACCATAAGCCGTCTCCAAAGGCATTTCAGATAATTTGGCAGTGCATTCAACCAGCCTCACAACCGCAGACCACGTGTAACAACACCAGCCCAGGACCTCCACAACCAGTATGTTCACCTCCAAGATTGTCTGAGACCAGCCACTCGGACAGCTGCTGAAACAATCGGTTTACATAACCAAAGAATTTCTGCACAAAATTGCATGCTCCCTCAAATCTTGTGACATCTGTGGCATTATGCTGTGTGACAAAAACTGCACCTTTCAGAATGGCCTTTTATTGTGGGCAGTCTTAGGCACACCTGTGCACTAATTATGGTGTCTAATCAACATCTTGATATGGCGCACCTGTGAGGTGGGATGCATTATCTCAGCAGAGGATAAGTGCTCATTATCACAGATTTAGACTATTTTGTGAACAATATTTGAGGGAAATGGTGATATTGTGTATGTGGAAAAGGTTTTAGATCTTTGAGTTCATCTCATAAAAAATGGGAACAAAACCAAAAGTGTTGCGTTTAGATTTTTGTTGAGTGTATTGTAAATACCGCCAATTCATGATACATGTAATCTCAAGGCACTTTACCAAGTCAAACTCAATCAAATTATGCAGATTGGTCAAAAAGTTTACTATCTAAGGAAACCCAGTAGATTGCATGAAGTCTTGACAAGCAGCATTCACTCCTCCTAGAAGAGTGTAGAACCACAGGGACAATCATCTGCATTGTCCATGACTCTGCAGCAATCCCACATACTGAACATGCATGAAGCGACAGTGGAGAGGAACACTCCCCTTTAACAGGGAGGAAAATCTCCAGCAAAACCAGGCTCAGTGTGGACAGACATCTGCCTCGACCAACAGGGGGTTAGAGAAGACAGAGCAGAGAAACAAAAAAGAGACAAAAAATCACAGAAGCACACAAAGATCCAGGGAATCCTTTCTACGTTATATGGCAATAGCAGATTATCTGCCTCCCCTGAATAATATCACAGCTAACAGAACGCCAGACCACATTGGAGTATAGTAGGAGGACTCAGCAGAGTGAGAAAAATGGACCCTGATTTCTTCCAGCAGCCTAAGCCTATAGCAACATAACTACAGAGATAGCTCATGGTAACCTAAGCCACTCTAACTATAAGATTTATCAAAAAGGAAAGTTTTAAGCTTAGTTTTAAAAGTAGACAGGATGTCTGCCTCACTGACTAAAAATGGGAGTTGGTTCCACAGGAGAGGAGCCTGATAGCTAAAGGATCTGCCTCCCATTCTACTTTTAGAGACTCTAGGAACCACCAGCAGACCTGCAGTCTGAAAGCGAAGTGCTCTGTTAGGAACATACGGGGTAATCAGAGCTCTGATATATGATGGAGCTTGATTATTAAGGGCTAGATGTGTGAGAAGGAGAATTTTAAATTCTATTCTTGATTTAACAGGAAGCCAATGAAGGGAAGCTAAAATAGGAGAAATATGATCCCTCTTGCTAATTTTCATCAGAGCTCTTGCTGCAGCATTTTCGATCAGCTGAAAGCTTCAAACTGCATTTTGTGGACTTCCTGAAGCATACTTTAAATTTATATCACTACTTTTCATGCTTCCAAAACATCTGTGTTGCTTTACATTTGATGCAAGAACAACAATGACACATTTTATTGCAAGAAGTAATGGCTAATTTGCATTCACACACATAAGAACTTGTGTATCACCCCATTCCCATTGAGGTTAATTTAATATGAACCCTTGTAGCTATAACAGTTTCATCTCTTATAGCAAAACTTTTCATAAGGCTCAGGAGTGTGTCTTATTTGCACGGGATTAGTTTTACCTATGGACCTCATATAATAGATAAATTGCTCCCCTGCGTCAGTTGTATATGTGGCACATTTTCACGGGATAACCAAAGCCTGAGATTTGCTGAGATTTAAAGACATCTCTGTTGCTTATTGTGCATGTGAACTACTGTGTAATAAAAGCAGTGCAGCCTACACTCAACTTATAAGTGGCTCTGGGCTCTCTTTTTCCTCGTCAGCGGTAGATTTTGGGCTTGTTGATTTTGGGCTTGTTTTTTAATGTGCAGTCACTTATTTATTTATTTATTTATTTTAACAGAACCCTTCTCCTGTCTATTGCACAGTCCAACAAGAACTTGATCTGGCGCTGTTGTTGCATTTTACAGACAACGAAAGCCATCTATCCCCATACATAATACCTCGAGTTCAACAAAATATAGCAAGTAATATGCGGGGTAATTTTTACCTTACAAATTACTTACATGGCACATTCACACGGGTTTAAAAAACATAGAAAATTATTACAAATCACATGTGGTACCTAGATAAAACTAACTCCATGCAAATAGGGCTTTGTGTGGATATCTGATCATTCTTAAACAGCAAACTCTGCACACATATGGAATAAATGACTGACAACTTATTTTCAAGTTCAAGAATTTATTAACAGAAATAAAGGATCATCTAATGGACATCACTATAGAATTATGTTTATCTGACATAACACTATATTTCAATCAACAAATCCTCTCTACTTGGCCAGTGAATTTTAACTAACTACTAAGCAAAATGAAGATGTACACACAAAAGAAACCAAAAGACAAAATAAGATGATTGATCAGCATCAGAATGATTCAGTGATTCCTGGTTCACTGCCGATCTAAGTTAGAGAACCAAAGTTCATCTTAAAGAATGTGAAATGTAGTTAAATTAGCTTAGCTAATTTCTTACTTGTTCTAAATTAGCTTAGCTAATTGTTCTAATAGTTGTTCTAAATTAGCTTAGCTAATTTAGAACAACATTAGGTATGTTCAACCCATTCACAATGCCAATCTGAGTTATATAAAACATCATTCCAAGAAATAACATTTTTAAGAATAATTTTCTCCATAAAAATCAATAACCTTTGGGAAACTTGATTTTTATTTATTTGATGTAAACCCCTTATGAAAATTAAATTTGTTATAACTGTAAAAACACACATCAGCATCGCTTGGTTTCAAAAAACCAAGCTATGCTGTTTCAACCAAGCTATGCTGTTTCAAAAAAGCTAGCAGGAGCTAGCCTGTTAGATTGGTCTAGCTCGGTCAAACCTCCAAACACATGAAAAATAAACAATTTTAAACTTTCCCTGCCAAACCTCTGCCTTGTTTCTGTTTGGTTGACTTAGTGCATCCACCAGAAGCTTGGCAAGGGTGAAGGCTGGTTGACTGAGCAGTGAGTAAGCTGCTCTCATTCCTTGTGAAACCCTGCCTGGGGTGAAGTCACCATGGTCGGACATCCTGTGGTCAGCGTTCGGCCTGTGAAAGCAGGTCGCAGCGCGGCCTTTCTAGTGTGGCTGTGTTCTTAGTATCCCTGCACAGCTTGAAGGGCTGATTCTCAGATCAGCTTTCTCCTACAAATGCTGAAGAAATGTTACAAGCAGACTGTTTCCATGGCAGTCAGCTGGTTAGGTTCCGATGTTGAATAGCATGCGGTGCTTAGCTGCTATTCTGGACTGCAATCAGGTTTGCCGGTCTCTCCAGTGTGGATGCTTTTACAGTCCACAGGCATAGAGGGAGATAAGTGCGAGGGGGCATGATACATAGCAGTGTTGGCACCCCCTGGTGTAATGGGCAGTCCCCTGGGGGAAGGAGTGATTCTGCTGCTTCTTATAACAGAGACAATCTGATGTTATTGTGCTCCCAACTTAGTCTGATTTCATCAGATCGGCTGAAGGCACAGCAAAGGGCACAGCCACATCAGGTTCGTGGGATAGAAAATGTGGAGGCAAATATCCAAGTGATGTAATGCCCAAAAATCAGAGGACCCAGAATTCAGTCAGACACAAGCAGCTAACGTTAAGAAAGAGTTTATTTCAGACAAACACTGCTGCAGGTTGAATATGGATGAAGACTTTATGATTCTGGCAGGTGGTCGAAAAAATGGCACAGGGCCAGAACCGTGATGACAGAATCAGGCAGGAGGATCAGAGGGGATTACCAGAGTCTGAAATCCGAGAGCCGGTCCAGAGTCAGAGCCAGCTGATCGGAAATCCAGGAACAGTCCAAATCAGAATCCGGGGCAGAGTCAGGGCACAGCTACAGGTCAGCAATCCAGGTAGCACAGATAATCATATCCGACAGGGAAAAGGCAGGTTCTGAGAATGAGGAGACAGAAACTGGTATCAGGCAGGCAGGCAGACAGGATTCAGGATGCTGGATTAGACTCACTGGTGGCTCGTAATAATCTGGCACTGGTGACTGGTCTAAGGGCGGGTTATATAGCCAGTGGTGCAGGTGGATCAGGTAAAGACTAATGAGAAACGGGGAAGAGCTGTACAGGTGTCAGTTGGAGAATCAGATAAGCACTAGTGCCAAGATCGTGACAAGGGCAGCTTCAAAAGGTGTCAGACCTGTGGCTGCGGAGAGTTGTCCGCAGCCACAGAGAGTTGTTTGGGAGTTGTGTGCGTACTCCACCCAAACAGCGTAGGAACTTTAGGCACTTGGGTTGAAGAAGGTTACACATCGAAGGGCTGCCTCAAACTCCTGGTTGACTCACACAGTTTGACCATTAGTCCGAGGATGATATCCAGATCAGAGACTGACAGAGGCACCAAGAGTAAAACAGAAAGCTTTCCAAACCCGGGGCACAAACTGAGGTCTTCTATCAGAAACAATGGCACAGGGAATACCATGGTAGCGGAAAACATGCTTGATCAGGATCTGGACCATTTCAAAAGCTGGGGGGAGTTTACGCAGGGGTATGAAATGTGTGAACTTAGAAAAATTATCGATGATAGTAAGGATTTTTGTATTTCCCTGAAATGGAGGCAACCCAATGGCAAAGTCTGCAGCTATATGAGACCAAGGCCGATGTGGTGTGGGTAAAGGTTGTAGAAGACCATAAGGACAAACTCCTTTATGTTCTTACTCATAGAATGCCACCAAATCCTTCTCAGAATACCTTCAATGGTTCGATTAATGCCAGGGTGTCATGCCAAAATGGAGTGACCACATTGGATCGCCTGAGCACAGAGAGAGGTGGGAAGAAAAGGCTCACAGTTAGGACAACACGTCGGAATGGTTTCTTGATCCTGAGTGGCTAGCACTTTAGGTTCAATCTCCCAAGCCATGCTTCTGATCACACAAGATGGTAATATGGGCTCTGGTCAGGGAAGCTCCATTTCTGTTGAGAATAGTCTCAAGAAAGCATCTGGTTTAATGTTATGTGAACCAAAATTATGGGAAATGTCAAAAAATAAAGTCTATCTGGCTTGTCTGGAATTCAGTCTCTTAGCGTGCCACAATAATTTTATGATCAACCCAGACCTTTAAATGACTGAGTGGTTCCTTTCAACCAGTAAGGTAAGGGAAGGTAAGTTTATTTATATAGAGCTTTTCAGTAACAAGACAATTCAAAGTGCGGTACACGAACAGAAAAACATTACAGACATATATAGGAAAAACAAAGGAATAAGCTAAACAAATCCTTGAGTAGAAATTTTTCATACATTAACAAATATACAGAAAGAACGAGCTTCATCACAAAAAATTCTAAGAAAGTTACCAGTGCCTCCATTCTTCAAGAGCCAGCTTTATGGCAAGTAGCTTGTGGTTTCCAACATCATAGTTTCTTTCTGCTAGAGAGAATTTACCAAAAAAAAAACAAAAAAAAAAAAAAACAGCACAAGGTTTCATCTTACCAAAGGCATCTTCTCTCTTGGATAGTACAGCTCCAACTCAACATACTGCTTGTCGAGATCTGGTTGGATTAGAATATATGCAACAGTAAATAAAATCTTGAGTTGAGAAAAGGCCTTCTTATCATCAGGGTTCCAAGAAAATACTTTGGATGTCAAAGTTAACTTGTTAAGGAGTGCAGCAACAATACTGTAATTCCTGAAGAAGCTTCTGTAGAAATTTGTGAAACCCAGGAAACGCTGGAGGTCCTCTTTTGTTAAAGGGGTATGCATTCGACTACCGCTTGGATCTTTTCATTATCAGGCTTCACCTGCTCACTCTCAAAAATGTAGACAAGAAAGGAGATAAAGTTTATATGAAATTCACATTTTTCAGCCTTGGCAAATAGTCTGTTTTCTAGGAGATGGCGGAGAACCATTTTGACATGGCTTTTGTGTTCAGGAAGGCACTGAGAGTAAAAAAGGATGTGGTCTCAATTGACAAACAGAAACCGTCTGATAAATTGTCTTAGCACAACTCTGGAACACTGTGGGGGTGTTTGTGAGGCCAAAAGGCATAACCAGATACTCGAAGTGACCCAGGTGAGTGTTGAATGCTGTATTCCATTCATCCGCTTTCTTCATCCTATCAAGATGATAAGCATTACACAGATCTAGTTTGGGAAAAAAACTCTTAAACCATGAAGAGCATCAAAGACTGAACTGATCAAGGGTAAAGGATAATTGTTCTTAACAGTTATCTGATTAAGGCCATGAAAGTCAATATTGGGATGAAGCGAACCATGTTTCTTAGAAACAAAAAAGAACCCATCAGCCATTGGAGAGGAAGATGGACGAATCATGCCTTTCTTTCTCAGACTTCGACAGGTTATACAAACTTGAGGGAAACTGAGATAGGGATAAGTTCAATGGAATCGTGTGGTCTATGTGGAGGTAGAGATAGAAGCCTATCCTTTCTGAAAACTGCTGCCAAGTTATTATAGCAAGAGGGAACCTCAGAAAATACTGGTGGTGCATTGGGTTGACCCTTAATGGTCCCTAAAGAAAAAGAGGCAGATTACAAACAATGTTCAGAACAGAAATCTCTTCAATGCTCAAACTCTCGCATTTAATTTGGGGATTATGAGCCTATAACCAAAGTTATCCAAAGACCACAGGAAACTGTGGGGAATAACAACAAAACACTGAATAAATTCATGGTGATTACCAGAAGTGATACTTTTTATTGGTTTAGTTTAATTAGTTATTTTAGCAATCTGCTATTTAAGCTTTTTTCTGTCTCATGACTAACCTACAGACAAAGTCTGATCCACACTGACCTTTGCAACCTCAGAGCAGGATAAACAGAAAAAAATTTCAAAACTATCTGTTGGTGAGTTTACATTAATGGATGATTTATTACCTAGACATTATCAGGAAAAAGACACATGGTGTGTAGGAGGTTTGTACTGTGAGTGAAGTTGAGTGGGGTTTTGTTATCTGCAGCTATTTAATAGTGACTGACTCAGGATCATCGCAGTCAGTCATGGGTGATCCTAGGAACCAGATGTGGATATGGATGCTGTGGGTCTTCTCATGTGGGATGTGTGTTGGTTCAACAGTAGCCGAACCGTAAGTTTAAATGATTATTTGATATGCTTAATTTGAATTAATTGGGTTTTAAATATAAACTAAAGTTATTTTTTTAACATCCCAGTGGGTTCAGATCCGGTAGATTATAGCTGTATGTGTGAATTTGTCTTTAGACATTACATGGTGACCATCCCTGCTACTCTGGAAGCTGGAGCTGAAACTAAATTCTGTGCAAGTCTCAAGGAGCCTAATGAGACTCTGACCATGACTGTCACTTTGGGGTCAGAAGAAAAGAACACAACCCTTCATGAGAAGACCTCCAGGGAGGAATTTCTTGAATGCATTCAGTTTCAGGTCAACTTTGAAGAAAACTATGAACTACTTGCTCTTTATGAAAACATACCCTTATTATTTTTAAGATATGACTATAAAAAAGAATAATGGAGAAAAAAATCTGCAAGAGTTTCATTATTTATGTCCTAACTTTTGCTGTAACAGGTTCCTTTTGTGGAAAATGAAGAGATAACAAATGTTGAGGTGGAGGTACGAGGAAACACATTTTACTCAAAAGAAGTCAGGAAAGTCCTGATCAAAGCCTACCAACCAATGCACTTCATCCAAACAGACAAACCAATCTACCTCCCTGGACAGACAGGTAACTGGGACAGAAAACTGTTTCGATCAATGTTCTTTCTTACAAGCCATTGATGTTTGTGGATCATACTTTATAGTACAAATCACAGGTTTACCAAATTTTCACATAATATCTGAAATGTTTCATATAGTTCATTTCAGAGTGGTCTCACTGGATACAAAGTTCAGACCAACCAATCAGCTGGTAAGTAACTAAAAATTCTTCTTTGGAATAAACTTTGAAAAAAATCCATTTAGGTGTGCAGAACAAATGAAAGGGTTTACTTGACTGGAGTTCTGGATGTAATGTACTGGCTCCCTGAAGAGGGATGATTTGATCTTTAAACATGCAGGACAAAATGGTGTGTGGTCATAACACTTAAAGGCTAAACGTAAACTGATCATCATCTGTCTGAAAAATACAAAGGAGAATTCCGTTTTTTATATGTCTTATCAATTTAGGATGTTTTTATTTGCTTACACTGGGAACAGAGTACAAAAGGATTTTTACCCCTGGAGCTTTTCCACATTTTGTCACGTTACAGTTGCAAATCTCAGGGCATTTTCTTAGTACGTATGTGAGTCTTATGTGATAGAACAACACTAAGTCCTGCAAATTTGTAAAAAAGAAAGACAAATATAATTTTTCAAAATGTTTTTGAAATTAGAAACTGATAGTTTAGCTTGAGTTGTATTTAACTCCCCTGAGGTAGTACCTTTAGGGGTAATTACAGCTGGTGTGTTTCTCTACCAGCTTTGCACATCTGTAGAATGACATATTTGTGCATTATCCTTTGCAAAATGACTGAAATTCAGTCAGAATAGATGCAATTTACAACTGTGAACAGTAATTTGCCCTTGCTTTGCACTTTGATTTAGGTCTGGACTTTTAAAAAACATGAAGTGCTTTGATTTAACCTATTCCATTCTAGGATGTATATTTTGTGTAGTTGTCCTGCTGGAAACCTCCACATCATGATGCTGACTGGGCTTTCCTACACTTCGGATATTTTTTAAGACGATTTGAATTGGTCATTTGTCTACCAGTCATAGTGTTTTGAGTCATCCAGAAACTTTGCTTTTGGTCTCATCTGATCAGAGAACATACTTCCTCATGTTTTCGTTGGCCCCTGCATGGGTTGGGATAACCTCTAAATTATGTATTTCAACAGTGCTTATTTCTTGACACTATTCCATAAAGGTTAGATGTGTGACATGTACAACTACAACAGATTCTCCTCCATAAATTGTGGATCTCTGTTTTTCCATGGGAGGCATTGGTCTATTGGCTACTTCTCAGATTAAGGACATTGCCAGCTTGTAAACTAAGGTTGACATTCATCGTTTGGTAGGTTGCAACAGTGCTGTATTATACATCCAATTTTTTTATTATTATGCTATAACCAAACCTAGCTTTAATCTTCTCCACAATGTTATTCCTGACCTGTCTGCTGTGTTTTTGGTGTTCACTATGCTTTTCTTTAATAATTTTCAGGAAAAAACCTATGAAGCCTTCACAGAAATGCTGAACGCAAATAGACCCAACACTTTTCAGTTGGGGTTGTAGTTTAATTGTCATTACATTTCATGACCAAGTGTTATAAAGGATGAGAAATTAGGACCCAAAATGCAAGCTTAGGGATAATGACAAACAGGCAACTGAAGGTTAAGAAATATGTTAATTACAACAGTGACTTCCAGTGGAATAGTTACAAAGGTGTTGGTGTTTTGTAGAGACAAAGACTACAGTGGAGGATTCTTCAATCTGTTGACACACGTGAGGTGGAGCAAACCTCCTTTAAAGAGAGACAAAGATTGGTTGATCTTGAAAACTTGACACAAAAATAGACTTGACTTAACTTAAATCTAGTGGCCAGTGTACCACTGATAAAGAACTAATGAACTGGGTAGGTGTGGCTGGAGGCACTAGTCTTTTAAACTGGAGCTTAAAACTGTCTGACAGGTCAGCAGGTGCTTCTCAGTATAAAGCACACTGGTGGCTCCACCTCACATCACCTTTGAACATAACACATAGAAAGGAAATGGGGAAATAAAATACACTGGTTAGGACAAGAGAAGAAAATGAACCTGATTCCCCAACACAACGCACTACTTTGTGTTGGTGTATCTCATAAAATCCCAGTAAAACACATACATACGTTTGGAGTTAAAAAAGACTAAATGTGGGGAATTTCTGGATGCCTGAATTCTTCTACAAGGCACTATATGCACCCTTTTCTGCAGAGGTGGATAAATCCAGCTTCAGAAAGTAAAAACCCTGCCATGTTTTCCGTCATCTTGTTCACTTAACCAGGTCATTTTAGTCCCTATCTATACTGTGGAGCTGGAAATGCAAATGATTAGAAGTAACCGCTGGAGCAGCTTTTTACTTTCTGAACCTGGATTACCCACCTCTAGTTTTGTGAATCAGATGACACGGTTTAGGTGTCTGAAGATCTGCCATAACCACAGTCAATCCAGTGAAAGATCAAAAGCCAGTACCTATTTGTGTCAAATTAGTTAAAATCTATCAATTACATTTTTCCTGACTGTAATAAAAGCATCAACCACACGAGGTTGTCACTCTAAACCAGGGGTGTCAAACATACGGCCTGCGGGCCGGATCCGGCCCTGTGGCTAAATGCATTATCATTATAAAAAAAAAATAAAAAAAACATTTTTTTTTTTTCTTCCAGTGTCCTGTCTGGCAATGTGGCAATAAGATGCCACAAAGAGCTCATCAGATTTGACTTTCACAAGTGGACAAGATAAAAGGAAGAGAATGATAAAACAATTATTGAAAAAAAAACATGCACTTCGTTTAATTGAAAATATGCAGTTCCTATATTGTCCACGAGGGGCGCTGTGTTTTAATTAGCAGATTAAGCTTCAGGTGTGGAAAAATTCAAATCATTTCTTAATTTTTATCTGTTTGATGTATTTTGTCATGCAGGACAGTGTTTTTAAGTTCCAAAAAATGTGAATAAATGTTTTTCAACATTGTACAATCACTGTGATCAGTTCTTATGCATAATGCACAAGTAAATGTTTAACTGAGTAAAAGTATTGTTGAAATTGCACATACTTTTCTTAAAAACGCTGAGGTTATTCATAATATATTGTGTAAAAGTGAAATTAACTTAATATAAAAATCAACAACAAGTCCACATTTATTAGTTCTATTTAATCTTGCAATGAGTTTACTCGTGTGGCCCTCTTTAAATCAGATTAAGCTGTATGCGGCCCCTCAACCAAAATGAGTTTGACACCCCTGCTCTAAACCGTAAAACTAAATAACCATGGCAATGCAGATTGATAATGTAACTGTGTTATTTTATGTCTGATTCAGAACTTTCTCCCTTTTTTGTCCAACAGTACAGCATCATCGAACTGGAGGTAAGAGTATACAAAACCTTTTTTATCTTAAACACATAAACAGTTCAATCTACACCTGGCAACATCTTCATTCTTAGTATAACTGCACTCCACAGCAACAAGCAGACCGATACATTTTTACTCTGTAATGCCAGAGAATAATGAGTCTGGCGCTTCTCCCAAAATTGTTGCAGTTAGTTAATGTCTGCAAAGAAAACAGAAACAGTCATCAATGACAGGTCAGAATCAAGCTAGCAACAGCTTTTCTTGGGTGAAACACACATGCCGAATCTACATTATGTATAACTAGCAAAACGAAGGCATCTTCTTCTTGGTGCTTTTTCCATGTGGTAAACCGTCTTCTCTGTGCAAAAACACGCGGCTATGAAGCGTACTTTGCAGCGTCTAGTGTAAATTTACTCTTTTAAAAACCAGCTTGTAAGCCGCGCCGCTGACATTACGTGTCCAGTGGAATTCCTGCTTTAGTTTTTTTTTTTTTTTAAATAAATTATAGTCGAACACCAATATGGGACATTGTGTTTCTGTACATTACTTGTAAGACCATGTTATTTCATTTCCTTCCAGGCGAAATTACAAAATAACTCAAAACAAACTTCACTAAAAGAGTCTCAAAATATCCATTGACTGGCTCCGCCCAGTTAAAAACTTTTTCCCAGAAGCGTTGGCTGCATTCTGTCCTGCGTTCCGTCATTCAGCTACTGACAGTGATAAGGTGCATTGTAGCGACACTTGCCCTGGAGCTGACTGGCAGAAGCAGGGCTGTCAGACAATCAGCCATTGGGCCCTCTTACCACTGACACTGGGCAAAATGGGTCTTGCACACGAACACCATGACTGAGACAGTTGGAGCAAGGGTTTCAACTAGCAACCCATTGGTTTCAGGATTAACTCCTAGCTCCTGTGCAACTGCCTCCTTGCTTGAGTGTTTTGATTAAAATAGTACGTTTTTTCAGGGCAAGAGTTTATTAATATTTTAGAGGAAAATGAAACTGAACATCGCTAAGCTACCACAGATGTTCAGTGGCTCAGCCGAGGCAGAGTGATGATATATTCCTGGGATGTGAGAGAAGATATTAAGGAGTTCTATGAGACAAAAAGGATATGACATCCCAAAGCTATCAGATGCAGACTGGATCACAGACATTGTTTTTTCTGTATCTGTGATGGCACTAATAAATCAACTAAATTTCCAAGTACAATCCAAAAACCTTTTAATCCATGAAATGCGCATACTATCTTTTAGCTTATACAGCTGATCACCTCTGCAGATTCTCATCCATGTTGGAAACACCGCATGTTGAACTTTCGTCGAGATTCCTGGACTTTAAAACAGTTGAGAGTGAAATGCACATGATTTCTTCTCCCTTCACGTGCAACAGTGATTATGTACCCAGTGACGTTCAGAGGGAGCTCATGGACCTGCAGTCTGAAACACTTATGGAAGAGCACTTAAGTTTTGTTTCACCACTGTATTTTTACTCTTCCATCAAAGAGGAGAACATTTCACATATTAGGCTGTGGGCCAGAATCTGTAGGATGACTTTTCGTATGAACTGTCAGGGGGCAACTTTCTTCCACCGGGATTAGTTGCTACACATAGCAGTGATCTCAGAACACCAATGTTCCCACGTTTTCACTTGCACATTAATAAGTTAAAGCTGACAAAAAATCTAAACTGTTCCGCTCTGGTCTAAGAGGTCACATGATTAGAGTTTTGCTGCTCAGCCAATCAGATCGCTGTATTGTCAGCTGTGCGAGTTCAACCGGTTCATCATGACTGCGCCCATAAGATGTTGTATGCATCTGTTTCCAGACGAAGAAAGCCCAATGATAATATTTTCTGGTGCCAGTTGGCAAATATCGTTATGGCAAGGAAAAAGAAATAGCCCAGTTCATCCATCCATCCATCCATTCATCCATCCATTTTTTTACATGCTTATCCCTGCTGGGATCGTGAGGGGTGCCGGTGCCGATCTCCAGCTATCAATGGGCAAGAGGCGGGGTACAACCTGGACAGGACCCCAATTTACTGCGATATCACCAAGGCTTGCTGCGCTAGGATAGCACAGGCGACAGGTGTCTTTGTGCCAAACTACTTATCCCCGCCAGAATTTGTATCCCCTGCGTCAGGAGAGTGCTTGAAATCAATAAAACTTTTAACCTCTAGCAAGTCAATTCCATCATTCAGTGATGGATTCTGTAGAACAGAAGTCCCAGCCTACGAGCTACAACCCAGCACTGTTTCTTTTCTCTATTGGTACAAAGCTGCAGAGCTATCAATAATTATGTTTAGCAATTGGGGCTGTATTGATAGGCAGAGCATGTGAATGGTTGTATTTCGAAAAACATGGAAGTGCTCATGTGGTTCAGGCAGTGTGCTTGAGAGGCATCAAAACAATCAAGGCTGAAGTGTGTGAATCGACATGGAGGAGCGAGTGGTCTAACAGTATGTTGTTGCTGATGTGGTTGTATGGCCAAATGCAAGTATTAGGATCCTCATAAAAAGGCCTAAAGGACCCTGACAATTCATCTCTGATATATGTCTTACGTTGTGATTTCCCTGACCAGGATCCTTACAACAACAGGATTGGACAGTGGCTCAATGAAACATCCAACAGCAAAATATTACAGCTTTCCTACCCCTTAAACTCTGAAGTCCGTGAAGGGACCTACAGAATCAGTTTGAAAGTTGGTGATGTTAAGAACTATCACCGCTTCAAAGTGGAGAAGTATGGTATGTTTGCAATGTTTTGTTTTTTTAACAGACAAAATATTTTCGCTTCAAGTCCACTCAGTAACATGTACTGTTTGTTCAGTTTTGCCCAAATTTGATGTAACGATAAATGCAAAAGAAGAAGTCAGTATCGGTCAGGAAGAATTTGAAGCTGAAGTATGTTCAAAGTAAGTAAAAAGGCATTTTACAAAAAGATAAAGTTATATATATATATATATATATATATATATATATATATATATATATATATATATATATATATATATATAGCAGTTCCTCTCTGTGATGACTCACTGGTCTATTCTTCTTAAACCAGGTACACATACGGACAGCCTGTGCCAGGAAGTGTTACCTTGAAGGTGTGCCGACCTCTTCAGATGCATGTATATGATTATGGAGTTACGGGCAGAAATTTAGAAGAACTTGAGATAAAACCTCCCTGTGAGACAATCACAAAACAGGTAGAGTTACACACATGTATGCAGTAGATACGGGTACCTGTACTAAATATACACCACACACAGCTGTAATGTGTAAAGTTTGGTGCAGTGGGCAATATAGTATAGAGATGTTTTCCTAAGCTTTGTCTTGTCGTTATAACAAACAAAGTTACAAACACTTTGGCAGACAAAGACATTTTGACAACCCATTTGGGGATTGCCCTATTTTTATTTAAAGGAGCAATAATTAAGAAATGTTGTGTAAAAATAACCAAAATCATTCTAATTTGTCACCCAGGATGGAAGTAGCATTCCCTATAAACAATCAGTCCTCTTCATCAACAATGTCTTCGTCAAAATTTTCTCTATTCAAAATTGGAAGTACAGTGCGAAACTGCTTCGCTGCAGTGTGTAGCCCGTGTTTACTTCCTGGTTCCTGAGCCAATCACATGAGTGCCCAGAGTTCCTAAAACAGAGGACAGCATTTAGTATTTTATCTTGGCTAAAAAGCAGCAGCCTGCAAATATGGGAGCCAGTAAGAGAAGCGGACAAGGAATAGAACAGAATAAATCATATACCTTGCATGTGAAAGGAAAACTTTTGTGGAGTTTCACAGCAGCAACAGACCGTTGAGGAAACGGTGTCAGCTGTGTATGTGATGTTCTGATTTGAAATACTAGGTGTCATTATTAGTTATTGCGCCTTTAGTTATACCTAATCCCCACATTTAGATTTGGACTGACCAATTTTTACCAATTCAAGTAACATATTAAGATAACTATAAAGAAGTTTAATATCTGTTCTATTCATCGCTGTTGTTTTTTTCTTTGAATTTAGATGGACAAAACAGGCTGCTCTCTGTTTGAATTTAAAATGTCAAGTTTCACCAAAATTGACTCAAAGGTAGCATTTGATGGACTTGATCTAAGTGCTACCATGGAGGAGGAGGGAACAAGTAAGTCCTATTTACATACCCTACATTCCGTTGCTTAAAGTAGACGTGGTCAGAATAATGGTATAAGCTGCTGTTACATGGAAGATTTTGTTTTTAAATATATTCAGGTGTTTCACTTTCGCAAAGGAAGAAGGTGCAGATTACCTATATGATTGGAAAGCTGACTTTTATTGATCCACCCAAGATTTATGACCAAGGCTCAAATCTGGAGGGAAAAGTAAGAATAAAACAGAGCTTTGAAAAAGTATTTACCCCTGTACAGGCTTTGTTGTTTTTTGCTTTTCGTCATATTTTTAATGTTTCAGGTCATAAACAAATATTAATATCAGACCGCGATAGTCTAAGTAAATACAGAATGCTGTTTTCAAATGCTGTTTTTTTTTGTTTATAGGAATAAACCTTATTAAAACAAGACAGTTCTACAGCTGCAGTAAACAATTGTTTAATTAGTCTACTAATCAATCGCTTACTTTTTTGATTAGTCGACTAATCATGATTATTTTTCATATGATCTCCATCATCACTCAAGTTACTTGTAAAAATATTTTGATTGACTTGTTCTAGTCTCCACACCTTAGAGTATCCCTTTATTACCTCTTGTTGTCACTGTCCTTTATTTATTACCTATATAAATGATAAAATCCTCCACAAAATAATATTTTTCAATTCAACTGATTTAATTTATTTTTAATATTTCTATCACAATATTTTTTTAACTGTTAAAACATCAAATAAACAACCAGCTGTTTTACAAAACAATCTTTCAACCTTAAAAGTTTTAACATTGCTTAACGTTTACAAAGATTTTAAATTAGAGTAAAAAAGGGAGCATATCAACATCTTTGTTGTCAGCCTAGTTCTCTTTAATAAGGCAATATCCCCTCATCAACTTTAAAGATGAGTGAATTATTAATTTCCAAATATACTCTATTGCTCTAAACATTAAATTTAAATAAAGCTATTCCGTTACATAGCTTCACATTAATCTCAACCATTATTCCGTCCGTCCGTCCGGCTTCTTCCGCTTATCCGGGGCCGGGGCCGGGGTCGGGTTGCGGGGGTAGCAGCTTCAGTAGGGAGGCCCAGACGTCCCTCTCCCCAGCCACTTGGGCCAGCTCCTCAGGAGGAATCCCAAGGCGTTCCCAGGCCAGCCGGGAGACATAGTCCCTCCAGCGTGTCCTGGGTCTTCCCCTGGGTCTCCTCCCGGTGGGACGTGCCTGGAACACCTCACCAGGGAGGCGTCCAGGAGGCATCCTGACCAGATGCCCGAGCCACCTCAACTGGCTCCTCTCGACGTGGAGGAGCAGCGGCTCTACTCTGAGTCCTCCCTGGATGACTGAGCTCCTCACCCTATCTCTAAAGGAGAGCCCAGACACACAACGGAAAAAACTCATTTCAGCCGCTTGTATCCGGGATCTCGTTCTTTCGGTCACGACCCAAAGCTTATGACCATAGATGAGGGTAGGAACGGTAGAACGTCCGGTAAATCAAGAACTTCAGCCTTTTGGCTCAGTCTCTCTCTTCACCACAACGGATCGATACAGCGCACGCTTCACAGCAGACGCAGCACCAATCTGCCTGTTGATCTCCCGCTCCATCTTCCCCTCATTCGTGAACAAGACCCCAAGATACTTGAACTCCTCCACTAGGGGCAGGACATCCTCCCCAACCCGGAGAAGGCACTCTACCCTTTTCCGGTTCAAGACCATGGTCTCGGATTTGGAGGCACTGATTTTCATCCCTGCCGCTTCGCACTCGGCTGCGAACAGCTCTAGTGAGAGCTGTAGATCACGCCCTGATGAAGCCAATAGGACCACGTCATCCGCGAATAGCAGAGACGCAATCCTAAGGCCACCAAAACGGATCCCCTCAACACCTTGGCTGCGCCTAGAAATTCTGTCCATAAAAGTTATGAACAGAATCGGTGACAATGACCAACCTTGGCGGAGTCCAACTCTCACTGGAAACGAGTCTGAGTTACTGCCGGCAATGCGGACCAGACTCTGACACCGGTTGTACAGAGACCTGACAGCCCTTTTTAAAGGGTCCGGTATTCCATACTACCGGAGTACCCCCCACAGGATCCCTCAAGGGAACACGGTCGAATGCCTTCTCCAGATCCACAAAGCACATGTAGACTGGTTGGGCAAACTCCCATGCCCCCACCAGAATCCTGCTGAGGGTATAGAGCTGGTCCAGTGTTCCACGGCCAGAACGAAAGCCACACTGCTCTTCCTGAATCCAAGATTCAACTATCCGACGGACCCTCCTTTCCAGAACCCCTGAATAGACCTTACCATGGAGGCTTAAGAGTGTGATTCCTCTGTAGTTGGAACACACCCTCCGGTCCCCCTTTTTAAATAGGGGGACCACCACCCCAGTCTGCCAATCCAGGGGAACTGCCCCCGATGTCCACACAATGCTGCAGAGCCGCGTTAACCAACACACCCCCAAAACATCCAGAGCCTTAAGGTACTCAGGGCGAATCTCATCCACCCCTGGGGTCTTGCCATTTCAGTGATAAATGAAACACTAAAATAAGCCCAGCAATAACTGTTAGATATCATTCGACTGAATTGCTGCGGTAGATTCAAAGCAATCTACCCATTAGGCCGCCTACTCCGGGGCTACATCCGGAATAAACAAAGCAAAGAAGACGTTGGAGTACTTTAACAATTAACCCATATCTTGCCTATCTTACCACGTATTGGACAAAGTTCTGGATTTCTCTGCCTCGCCTTACGCTTATCGGACATCACATCCTGTTTTCTAGACAAAACCTGGGCTGTGTACCCTGAACCTCGCCAAGCCCTTTTAACCTGTCTGCCTGTTCTCAAGCCTGCTTTTCAGACCTGTCTCAAGCCTCAGCCCATTCAGCCGGTCAGCCCTTAGCTTTTCCTAGAGTTTTACAAACGGTGTTGCCTGCCTGCACTCGGACTTGATTTATTTATTTTTAAATAAACAGTTTAAAACCCAACAGTGTCAGGTTTAATTTTGGATTCTCTGTCTAGTGAGTACCGTGAGAGGGAGAGAGGTTAAAGGCCCTTCTCACATTAACAAACAAACAAAACAAACAATAAAATTCTGAACCCCAAGACTTTTGGAAAGTCTTGGGGTTTTGAAAAGAAAAAAGACTTACAATTTGAAATCTGGGTGTCCTGAAAGGTAAACACTACCAGCAGTGTTATGGTTTGGGCCTGCTTTCCTGTCTCAGTACTTGAAGGACGTACTGTAATTGAAGAACAATAAATTCTGCTCCAAAGAAGAAAATCACAGAGGCAAATATAAGCTATCAGTTTTTGAGCTGAAGCTCAAGTTTAATTTGGTTATGCAGGAGGACAATGACTCGAACCAAACCAATAAGTTCACTCTCCCACTGCAAAAAGATAAGTGAAATTTTCTTGAAATCAGTGTATTTTTCCTTCATTTGTGGAGCTAAATGAGACTATTTGCCAGTGGAATAAGATTTTACCACTAAAAATAGGAACAATTAATCTAAATCATCTTATTTCAAGTGCAGAATATCTAATTTTCTCAATTTAGGGGTAAAAATACTCATTCTATTGGCAAATAATCTTATTTAGCTCCTCAAATAAAGGAAAATACACTAATTTCTAGAAATATTTACTTACTTTAAGTTCCCTTTTTGCAGTGCGACTGGCCTTCTCAAAGTAAAATACAACTGATATGTAGTGGAATTACCTTAAATGGGCTACCATGATTAATTATACCTCTATATATCAGAATTAAGATAATGATGCAGAGAAAAGTAAGCCACAAATCTTCCATAGTGATATCAAAGGACTGATGGCAGTTGGGACCACCATATGTGGCACAACCTGTTTTTAGGATGAGAGGGAAATTACTTTTTCGTGTGGGACCAGGTTGGTTTAAAGATGTTCTTTCCCTCAATGAATGAAATCATCTTTTGAAGCTGCATTCTATATTTACTCAGGTTACCTTTTACATTAGAATTTTTTGATGTGGGTAATCACAAAATGTCTGACCTAGAATTGTATTTTGTACAGGTCAAGGCTGTTCACTACAATGACACACCTATGAGTCACATGCCACTGTACTTGTTTGAGGGCTATGTTTGGTCTGCAACCTTACTGCAGAACCTCACAACTGACAGCAATGGATTTGCCACATTCTCTGTCAGCACAGAAACATTCAGTCAAGATATTCGCCTCAGTGTAAGTAATTCACACCTCTAAAACTGTTTTAGTCTGCTAAAAAGTAAAAACTGCTGTTTACCATCATCTTATTCTAAAGTTTTTTTTTTTTTCTATAATCAGATAACAACCACACCAGTTATGGAGTACTCACCATATAGAACAGTCTACATTCAGACAGGTAATCATGTGGTTCAGCAGTCCCTACCTCCTTCTAGTGATACTAAATCAGTCAGCTCCTTGAAGATAAAGACGAGTGATGCAACACTTCCTTGTGACCAAGAAGTGGACATCATCATAGATTACACTTTTGTGCGTGAACCACAGGGATCTGTGGATATCATGTATCAGGTAAGTCATTAATCTTGTTACTATAATTATTGATTACTCAATGAGTTTTAAAACTGACTCCATTATGACAGTTGCTGGTCAACATTTAGTTTGTCAGATCTGTTTTATCAAGCTTTAAGATGATGGTGAGATTGTACAAATGTACAGTTGAATTCAGCACAGCATAGTATTGTGTAATGCATATGACTAGAAGACTTTGATCTAAAAACTCCTGATCTAAAAACCTTCTGATTCAGTTTCAATGTTCAGTCTTCTTGGTAGGAGACTGTCTTGACTTGGTCTATCTCACAAAAGTCATAGCATCTAGTATTCTGAGGATATATTGTGTCTACTGCGGATTTGAGGTGACCCAACAGGGTTTTCATCAGACTAAGTTCTGGACTCTGGCTAAGCCATTCCTAAACTTCATATTTTTTCATGTACAGCCTTTCTTTTGTCCTTTATACATACTGGGACTCATAGTGACACTACTAAATACATATAATTCCTAATTCACATGGGGTTGGGTCAGAACTAATTGGTAATTAGAATTGTTTATAATTGAATTCACCTTGAATTTTTTTTAGCTACTTCTGAAAAAAGTAACCTCAGAGCTTGGCACTCAGGGTATGTGTTGTGATCCTTGGTTGAGAGTCTTTAGAATGTAAGTGTGAGGTCTTTCCTGAGCGCAGGATCTTTGCTTGAGGGTGTGACCACTGGAGTGCACTCCTGATGGCAATCTGCTCATGAGCTTGATGAAGATAAATGGGACTGTGAGACAACCCAGCCTTTGCTTGATGATTAACCTACCCGCTTATTATTCCTTGGCTACCAAATCTTTTTTGGGTCAACCTTCAAGAAAACCTCTATGACATTAACCTCCATTAAAGCCACCCTTGGTCAAATCCCATGGTCCTTCATCTTCCATAGTCATCATGCCATTTCGCTCTTCAATGCTCTCTGCTAAACTCCTGTCACAACCTCTTACACTTAAATCCAAACTGGGTAATCTCCATGATACCAACTCACCTCAGAACTACTCACATCACTAAATCACCTTTCCCCTTCTGATTTAACTTTTACCATTGATAAAAGTCACCTTGGTCAGCACATTCTTCAGAATGATCTGTCATAATTATCTTCATTAAATTCACTAAGCGGTCCTTCTCTTCCTAGACTCAGCTGATCTGTTTCTCCCAAAGTCTGCAAAACAACTGTTTAATTAATAATCAATCACTCTTACAAAAACTCTGCGGGCTGTGGTTGATTTCTGCATGTGGATCAAAAGTCTTCCTGAGACCATGACAGTAAGGTTTTAGTTAAATGGGGTGTGATTTGAAACAGATGATTAATCAGAAAACATTTTCCGACAAACTTTTGGCACATTTTATTCTGACCAGGATGTTTTATTTGGAGGAAAAGGGTTTGGTCTTGTAAACCTACTCATTTTTCCAGGCATATGGATAATACAGGAGACTGTTGTCACTTGGAGGACACAACCAGTACTGAACTAAAACTCCTAAGGCTCTTTCAGTGTCAATGCTGGGCTCTTGGCAGCCTCCCGACCCATCTTCATCATTTGTTTTGAAGAAAATCCCATTTTTGTGACGTCACCACTGTTAATATAACTTTTATTGTCTCCAATTATTAACTACCATGGGATTTTGCTGTGGATCTCTTTGTACCCTTTGCTCAACTAATACCTGTGTACTGTGAAATCATTTTGATCCTTTGTCAGCTTTTTACAAATTGAACAGAAATGTCTCTTCACAAATACTGGATGATGAAACTGAGCCAAAAGGTGGTTTCACAAAGCATTAGTATTTCCTTTGAACAGACAATTAAATTTTTCAGCTGAATATTACAGAAGTTATTTAGCTACACCACCAATTCAGTCAAGCACATGACTTGTTGAAGTTCAAATCAAGCATGAGAATGGGGAGGAAATGAGATGTAAGTGACTTTATGTGGGATGGTCATTGGTCTAAGTATTTTAGAAAATGCTGATTTGTTAAAATTCTCACTAACAACTATCTGATACGGTGAAAGTGAATGGTTAAGCAAAGAGAAAATATCCAGAGAGACAGAAATTACTTTTATTATCTGGGGGAATTGGGTAGACTGTGTTGAAATAGTAGGACTGCAAAACTTGTGCAAGTAATGACTGGTTGCAACCAAACTGCAGAATACGACCTCTGCTCCCCTAAGCACAGGAAACCGAGGCTACAATTCACATAGTGAAGAACAGGTTGGACAAAGTAGTTCAATGAATCTCGATTTCAGCTGTGCCACTTGTAGGATCAGAATTTAGTGTAAACTGCAAAACAGTCTTACATCTTGTTTTATATTAACAGCTGAGCATTGTTTAGACGCCACAGGCTGCCTGAGCATTGTGGCTGACCGTCTCCATCTCTTTATGACCAAAGTGTATCCATCTTCTGATAGCTACAGCAGGACACTGCCCTATACCACAAAGCACAAATCAGTTGCCTGCTGTCAGTCCAATAGAGCACTGACAAATCTGCAGCCAAGATCTTACCTGTCTCCTGAAGCCACTGGGTGAGAGGTGTGAACCAACCTTGACAGGTCACCAGTCTTTTAGGGCAACACAGAAACAGACAGTATGCTTGCTTATTTCTTTGCCAAACAACCATGTATGGCATTCATTTCTCAAAAATTCCACAGATCTTATCTAGAGGAACTATTGGCAGTGCAGGACAAAAACAAGTTCAAGTGGAAGATAAACCAGGTATGTGAAGAGTGACACTACATGTTCATAGAATCAACACATTTCTTTTCAGATTTGGATTCATATGTTAGTGTATTCCTATGTCCAACGTACAACAACAGTGTTTATTTATTCAGCTTGTTTATGTTTGATAAAGTTTATAGTCAGAAAAAAACACAAAACCAAACACTAGAGTTTACAGGCACATCTCAATGAATTAATTTCAGTACTTAATGCAGCACTAAGTACATTTTGAGTGGCACACCCCTACAGGACCATTTGAAAATAGCACTGTTGTAAACACTGACTGCCCTCCACGTGCCCCGCACCCCACAGCTACGGCACACTGTCACTCTCAAAGTCCTGTCCTGATCCAATTTACATTTTCGCTTCCTTTCTTTTTCGGACAAAGATTTTCTTTGCCTTGTCATAGATCTCCTAAATCCAAAATTGATCACCTGTGTGAGTAGCGCAGTGAGGGGCGTTCTGCTATTAATGCCAATGACCTTACATTGGGCAGCAGTAGCTGTTCATCTTACCGCGAGAAGGAGAACACAGACGCAACACTGCCACCGGGTCGTGGCATAGAAAGTTGTAAGCATGGTTTCCGGCAAGAAACAGTAGGGGGAGATGACAGACTCCTTAATAATCTCACACTTACATTACCATCACAGGGACTTAAAAGAGCATATATTAAGATAACATTTTTTACTTTTCGCTGCTTTAAATTTTGTTAACACATATCATGCACTTTAAAAATATACAAATATGCATAATAAGCAACAATGTTTGAGTAGATATTATGTTATGACGTTATATGTTCAACACTTGGATGGATGGATTTTTTTTTTTTTTTTTTTTGCAGTGAATGAGGGCGAGGTGACCATAAGGCTGAATGTGTCTCCAGACATGGCACCTGTGATCCAGGTTGTGGCTTACGCTGTCCTGCCCAGCGAGAGTGTGATTGCTCACAATGCTGAGTTCTCTACAGAAAAATGCTTCAGTAATAAGGTCTGCAGAAAAAAGAACAAGTTGCAACAAATAAAAAAAAGACACTAGTGTTGTAATCCTGATACAGTCCTTCAGTTATTTCTAAGGAAGCAACATAATTCATGTTAAGCATGTTTTATCAATTGTTTTAGTTCATACAATGCAAAGTAAAAGTTAGTTTTATTTGACATCTGTAAGGTTGCTATATAAAAATAATTAGCTTGATAAAGGTATGTATTGGGTAAATAATGTTATGTATAAATCACGCGTTGCTTGTCAGGTTTCGTTGGAGTTTTCTCCATCTTCAGCTGTCCCAGGAGAGGACACCAAGCTGCAGCTGACAGCCCAGCCCGATTCCCTGTGTGGTGTCAGTGCCATCGATCAGAGCGTCCTCATCAAGGAGCCTGGACAGACATTGAATGAAGACAGGGTAACATTTAGCATTCTTCAGATGGATACCTTATATGTTTTGCTATAACAGGGATGTATTTGAAATAATTTTGCCCTCTGAGTTAGAACCAAAGAAAAAACACAGAACAATTTCCACTTTAAACCATGTTTTTCTTTTCAGATTTTTCAAATGCTGCCTGTCAGGAAACATACATTCATACCATATCAGGTCGAAGATCCTATTAAGTGTGTGAATGTGAGAACAAAGAGATATTTACCTTATGTGGGTGAAGAAACAGATCCCAGAAAATTCTTCCAGGTACTAAGTATACAGCAATCAGAAAGTACAAAGCATATTAAATGTTTACATGTGGCCTTCTTTTAAAATGTTGTTCTATGTACATTTTGCTATGTAGAATGTGGGACTGAAAACAGTGACAAATTTGGCGATGGGTATTCCCAATTGTGTCAAATTCAGGGGAAGAGAATATCATCGAGGTATTTTTACAACTTTTGACTTGTCAAGTGTAAGAGTAAAATAATATACCTTAAAAAAAGAAGGTGTACCACTGGTCATTCACATCTGTTTAACTTTCTTCTACTTCTATAAAGGCTTTTACGGAGAGAGGGGTATTCAGTTGAACAGAATGAGTTCACCAGTAGCTATGGCGCTTGATGTTGGATCAAGCCCTCAAATGGATTCTGGACCAGTAGAAACTGTTCGCAAGTTCTTCCCTGAGACCTGGATATGGGACCTTGTGGAAATTGGGTAAGACTCTGAGGCAAAAAAGATTTTGTTCAGAAATATTTTGAAAAACATTGATCATAAAAATATCATCTCATCAGATTTACTTTCTTGTAAGAAGCTTGCAGTATGTTTTTGATGGACAAACATGCACATGCTATGCATTTTTTAATTGTCCTCCAATTAGTTGCATATTTCTTCGAGTGTGACTCTGGTATTTCAAATCTCTGCAAAGCATTTTTTTTTCTTATGTTGTTATTTTACCCTTGTAGTACACTCTTTTATTCTTACTTTTTATATATATATATATTTACGTTTTTGTGAGAAAAAAAAAGATATCTAAAGTAATATTCTATTCACAGCTCTGTTGGAAAGATAGTGTTTGATTTCAGCAAGATAATACCCCTTAAGTTTACTTCTAATCACAATGTTGGTGTGTTAATATATGGGAATACACTAAATTAACTTGTCCATGTGTACAACAATATACATGAGGGCAATTAAAGATATTTATCTATGCCGCAGGTCCTACATTAGGGCCTGAGAATTAATCTGTGTGTCACAGACTCATAGAGTAGGTGACTGTAGCTCCCGTAAAACACTTGCTCATTGTGTACTAGGGTTCCTAATTATGTTTTATCCACAATTTAACACAATACACTTGTGTAACTGTTGATCCAGATCTTCTGGAACCAAGGAGGTGTCCCTCACTGTCCCAGACACCATCACCACCTGGGAGACGGAGACTTTCTGTTTATCCCCTCAGGGTTTTGGTTTGGCTCCTCGTCAGAAGCTCACCGTCTTCCAGCCCTTCTTCCTGGAGCTCACGCTGCCATACTCCATCATCCGAGGGGAGAACTTTGAGCTGAAGGCAACTGTCTTCAACTACCTGACTAAATGCATCATGGTAAGAGTTGATTTTACATGAAATCTACCAAAACTTAGCATCTTAGCATATTTTTTTGTAATCATGCTAACACTATAAAGTTTAGCTGTAAAAAGGTTTTCTATAGTACCCGTTCATTATCCTGTGTTTAGTCTGACTTTGTTTAGGACAAGCAATGTACCAGAAAATGGAAGCAATTGGCTGTGGCCAGAAAAACAAAAACTCTCCATTAGCCTAAAGGGAAGTCTATTTGTGAAAGTATTTTAAAACTGCATACAGAGGTGGATCAAGTTGCCAAAAATTGTGTTAAAGTAAGAATAGCACTACTTGAACACATTTTTACTCAAATAACAAGTTGTCATTCAAGAAATTGCTCAAGAGCAAAACTGTTTTTGGTAAGAAGACTACTTAAGTACGGAGTAACTAAGCATAACATCTGATATAATATTTAAAAATGATGTAATCAGACAGACATATATATTAAGATATGTGCAGATTCTGGTACTCCAGAGACTAAAATGAAACACAATTTACAATAATATACAATATGTTAGAACAGTGTAAAGTACATCCAATGACAATATCTACTGTTTACTGTATGTTCACCTGACCTCCAAATCGCTGTGATCTCAGCAGATAAAAAACAACATTAAAACAACAAAGCTTTTGTACAAACAGGAAGTCTCACTTTAACATAAGCCGTAGGTGTGTGTCTTTCTGCTGTATTTTTGGTTAAAACAAATATGTTCATTGTCCAATGAAGTTAGTCATGATGGGTAGAGTAGCAAACAATGTTATTCAAGTAATAGTAGTGGTACTTTTTAATTAATATTACTCATTTAAAATAAAATAAAAAGTACAATGCAGTAAAAGTAGTCCTAAAAGTACATTTTCTTCAAAAGGTTAAAGTTAATATAACTGAGTAAATGTAACTAGTTACTACACAACTCTGAATAGCAATATTCACTGTGAAATGCCCTTTCTGATTATGGTGTGTGCACACCGAATGCAAATGAGGCAGTCTGAGTGGGGATTTACATATTATCTCTCTGCAAAATGTGCATTCAGGAACGGTCCAAACAATCCATGACAGCCTACAGTTTCTGGAGATCACACTACATACCCTGTCAGTTATGTCAACATGTGATACAAGTAATGTGCAATGGTTTATGGACCTTAGAGATGCAGGGCTGATGTATAATAGAGTTATAAGCGGAAGCTAGCAAGAAGATTTAAATAGAAATGAAATATTAAAAAAAATGTAGCATGTAAATTATGCAGTAAAGAATGCTGCTCACTGTGTGTTAGTACTCTGGAAAAGTTGAAAAAACACAACCATAACAAACAAAAAGTGAGACCTCGGGAAAATGCTAATTAATTTGAAAACTTAACTCTGATTTTAAAATGAAACCAGCATAGACATAGAGAAACATAGAATTAGTGGCATTTAAAAGTGTAGGAAAGAAAAAAAGCCACCTGACAAGTAACTTATCGTACCAAAAGAACCAAGCAACATTTAACTCTCAAGGAAACAGGTTAAGTGCATTAAATGACAGAATAATCTAAGTTCAAAAATGTTGAATCTGTTTTTTCTAACAGGTTAAAGTGACTGCAGCCGACTCCTCAGATTACAGCCTTTCACCCCTCTCTGGGGACCAGTACACATCTTGTCTGTGTACCAACGAGCGAAAGACCCTCAGCTGGACCATGACTCCCACAGCCTTAGGTGGGGAAGCAACCTTTATTCTTACAACTTTAAATGTTAGTTATTCCTTAAGGCCGATAAACTGGGATAATCGATCTCCGTTCCCCTTCAGAACCCGTGTTTAATCTATACAAAACCAGTAAGATCCAACTCGGCCACAAACGGATTTGATTTTTGCAGAAGAGCACAGAATCTTTGTTGATGTTTTTTAGGGGTTGTGAATGTCACTGTGACTGCTGAGGCCGTTCCATCTCACGCTTCTTGTGACAACGAGATAGTGAGCATTCCAGAAAGAGGCCGCATCGATGTTGTAACCCGTCCTCTTATTGTAAAGGTTGGTCTGAACAAACAATTTAAAATTTGTTTTAAAAAAACACCAAAATCCTCACTGGCTTCTTAATACATTAAAAACTAAAAATGAAAAATGCCTGTGCAAATCCTCAGTTATCTGGGTCATCTTAACAGCAAACAGACTTAAATCGGAGGCAACTGGACTTTTGCTCAGTTCTTTCAGGAAACATTTCGACACCTATCCACCTATTTTTTTTTTTTTATTAAATCAACATAAATAACAGCACAGGATACATTTACACAGTTGATGTACCAACCCAAAAACCTCCCACCCACACTGCCTGCCCTCACCCCCACTCACATTTATTCACATTCATTCACCCACATTGAATGAATTCATTCATCCACAAAATTAAATTTTCAGAATAAACATTTGAGAACTTCACATCTATTTTTAGGTTTTCTGGCTTCATTATCGGTTTCATCCATATAACTTTCTGGAGTTAAAAAATGCTGAATAAATGTTTTAAAGAAAGTAATACTAAGTGAGAATCTATTTTTCGCCAATATTTCCATTGCAATAATGAATAAGTATGGAGACAAAGGCCACCCTTGTTTAGACCTCTCAGGCTACGTTCACACTGTAGCCTGAAGTGACCCAATTCCGATTTTTTTGCCCATATGCGACCTGTATCTGATCTTATCATGACAGTCAGAACAACACAGATCGGATTTTTTTAAAATGCGACCCAGGCCACTCGGATATGTGGTCCTGAATCCGATACATATCTGTACTTTTCAAATGCGACCTGTGTCTGTATGGCCAAGTCGCATTCATCCGACCTACACGTCATTGATACTTAACAAACATCACTAACGGTGGACCTGGCTATGCCAAAGAGGTTGGCAAAAAAAAAAAAAAGAGGTTGGCTATTGTGCGGTAACAAGCACCTGTTGCAAGTCAATACAGCCCCACAGCAAGGCGTTTACTCGCTGCTATGGCCGCCGAAGATGTATGTTTTTACGTGAGAGCGCTAAAAAGATCCGTTCAGACGCACATAAATGTTGCCTTTGTCATTCGAAAATTATGAATGAAGTCCGTATCAGTAAAGCCGCTCCCATAACTAAAATTTTTCTCTCTTCCTTTTCGATCTTCTGAAAAAGATTACATTGGTAATGTGCTGGCTCCGGTCGGAGAATAACATAAAGAACGCAAGATACGCTGCAGCATTACGATCCATGTTTACTTCCGCAAACAATGAGCACGCTTGCTACGTATGACGTCATCACAGCCTCTACTGTGCATGCGGGTCAACTTAGGCTTATGAATGCAGTTCACACAGGAGATCACATACAAGTCGCATATATTTGGAAATGTGAACGGACAAGCAAAATATCCGATTTCACAAAAAGATCTAAATTGAGCATCAAGGCCTGCAGTGTGAACGTAGCCTTAGTAAAGGTATTGTCCTCGAGATGTGTCCATTATTTATAATTCTGCAATTAGTTTTGTTATATAGCGTCTTTACTCAGTGTAATATTGAGATTGCAAAATTTTAAAAAGCTAAACCATTACATATAAAATCTACGCTAATTTTGTCAAATGCCTTCTCTAAGTCGGCAACAAAAATTAATCCTTTTTTATTCTCCGTATAATAATTTTCTATGATTTCTATTAACTGTCTAATATTTTTTCCTGTATTTCTTTCTTGTAAGAAACCTGATTGGTCTTGGTGAATAATATTTGGTAAAACAGACTTTAGCCAAATATTTTGCCAGGATCTTAGCATTATAACTTTGTTATAACAAGTGTTATTGGTCTCCAATTTATTACATATGCTGGGTCTTTATACTGGCCATTTGCTTCCTGTTTCCCCTGCAGGGAAATAAGACCTTCTGTTCGAGAGTTTGAGAAAAAACCTGTTATATATGAATAATTAAAACTAGCCAGTAATGGTTTCTTAACCTCTTCATGAAATACTTGATAAACCTCAATAGGTATTCCATCTAATCCTGGGGTTTTCCCTGGATGTTACAGGTCAATTTGACCCATTTCAGTTTTTGTGTTGATCAAAGTGCTGGTTATCCTTTTTTTTCTTCATGAAATTTTGTGACTTTTGCTCAACTGGGGACATGAACCTGTGTGTAAAATCTCGTCACTTAGTGGAGTGTGTGTGCAGTGTGTGCGGTCTGTGCAGAGTATGTATACAAAGATGACGTTGCGGGTCATTTTGACCCGGACATTTTAATGTGGTTAAGTAGCCGTTCAGATCCAAAATAAAAACATCTCTTTCATGTACTTTACTTATTTTGATTGCCTCTGAGACCCAGACCCAGGTGTGTGAAGGGAGGGAACTTTCTCACACTAGTCCTTGTCACTGCTCTCACGTCATCTTAATGACAAACTCACCAAAAATGAGCTCCCGAAGGATTACAGCTGACGAGGCTTTATCACAAATTTTGAACTGGGATAGTAATGTAGAGGAAGAAGTTTCTGAGACACTGAGAATCTTTCAGAATCAGAAGACAATGTTATTTTGATCCAGATGATACATTTTTCTATGATGAGGATCAATCAATCAATAAATCAATCAATAAATCAATCAATCAATCAATCTTTATTGTCAACTACAATTTGCATTGTAATTTAAATTTCAGTCCCAGTACAACCGTCCATCACATACATAAACAAACATTTTGGGGGAGCGATTGACTGAGGCCTTGCGTTGCCAAGGAACACAGCCAGTCGGCCACTGCCATCTCGGCACAGCTGTTAGGCGCATTCCTCCAAACTGGGCCGGACCCCGCCTCACACGGTGCCCACAGGTCGCAGCCCTTAGACCTATGGAATGATAGATTTTCACAATGGGTAAGGAGAGAAAAAAAGACAGATGTATCACACCCTATCCTCTCACGGTACAGTTTGAGATATCCGACAAAAAAAAACTAATTACACGAGAAGCACAGACATAAACGAGACACGTGTAGTAGTCTCATTGGAGATTAGTCGCGTGTGAGTTCATGAGAGTTCATGAGATAAATGAGCATCAGTTGTGTGTGCAAGTTGTGTGGAGTATTGTATGTCCATGAACGCCGTCCGGCAGGCAAGTGTCCTTGATACTTGATAACACATTTTGTTAAGAGAACAAGCTGAAACAACTTTTCCTTCAGCTTTAAAGTCTTTTCATCAGTGGCTCCAGGATCCAATATTCCAAATTAGTTGGGCTATTTTCACGTTTTCACTTCCAGATTCTATCCCATCTCACCTCTGAGTTCAACCACCGCAGCCAGTTTATTAAGCTTATTGTTCTGTTTATTTACCGACTTAGTGATCGCGTCGTAAGCCGCCGGCAGCCTCATCAAGGTCATATTCACTGCCAGCAGTCTCTGAAGTTGCTGATACATCAGAAATCCTCCGAATCCAAAAAGAGGAAATCCAAGTGTCATAAATCCGAACATATTCGTAACAATTTTTCGACGTCCTCGACAGAAAGACTTGAGAGGCACACCGTGGACCATTTCTCCGACGGATCCACGGTGTATCCCGCAAAAAAAATTCCCACCGGCACAGGCATGCTCCCCGTTCTTTTGCTTTCCAGCTTCAAAAATTTGATCAATAGCATTGAGAGACCAGCTGACGAGATCCATAATTTCCTTAGCTTTGGCTTCCGAGGTTTCGGTTGCTATGAAGAAATTACACGGAAACACAAAACGAAAGCAGAAGCGGAGAGGGGGGCAGGGCGGATAAGGAGTGGAGAGAAGAGAAACACGACCGACCTCGAAGAGAGACAGAACAGAAACGGCCACATACAGCTGCCAGCGCAAGACTGCCCGTTGGCCTTTGGTGACTTTCTATAACAGTTTGGACGTGTCTGCATACAATGCTTATGTCCTGTGGACTGAAATCAACCACCAATGGAATGCCGGCAAATTGTATCGACGTCGGCTTTTCCTGGAAGACCTCGGCAAAGCACTTGTCACACCCAAGATGCAGACTCGAGCCAGGCTAGCTCGATCCCCAGCAGCAGCAGCTACAATTGAAAAGGTCAAGCTCAGGTCACCCAACCAACATCAAGTGGAGATAGGTGAAAAGAAGAGGAAAAGATGCCAGGTCTGTCCCTCCCAAGAGGACAGTAAAACAAGTACCTCTTGTGTGGATTATATGAATTACATCTGCAGAAAGCACACAGTAACATTCTGCCCATCATGTGGAGAACTTTGTTGCAATGACATTGTTGTCATCAAAATAATTTCCTTTGTTCTTGAGGTGCAAGTGAACTGCTAAATCTGGCCCCTGTTGCTGGCCCTCCTCTGCTGTTCCATGCGTTTATGTAGCTGTTGTTTAGTTTCTCCAATGTAGGAGTCTGAGCAGTCCTCGCTGCATTGGACCGCAAACACAACACCGCTCAGCTGTGGTTTGGGTGTCCTGTCTTTGGGATGAACCAGATTTTTTCTGAGGGTGTTATTAGGTTTGAAATTTACTGGTATGTTGTGTTTGGAGAAAATTCTCCTGAGTTTCTGAGAAACTCAGGAGAATTATGTGTCCATATGTGTTTTTGCTTGTCTTTGTTTTCTCCTCTGTGTTAGTGACTTAGAATGTGCCTAGGAGGATGGGCCTCCATGTCCTTTAAAAACAGCAGTGCTCCAACTACAGGTTGCTCAAGTGCGAGCCACCAGAACTGACAAAGACTCCTGGATAGGTGTCAAAATGTCTTCAGAAAGAACTGAATGAAAGTCTAGTTGCCACCGATTTAAGCCTGTGTGCTGTAACAAGGAAAAATGTTACATCTTTAAGTTTGACTATCGCCTTTCTCTTAGGCTGAAGGTGTCGAAGTAACAAAGACGCACAACTGGCTGGTCTGTCCTGAAGGTCAGTATGGTGTACACCAAGAATACACTTTGTATACTTTCACAAATTTCTGATAAAGAAGATACAAATGACAAATTTTGGAAGTCAACATTTTTGTATCCACATCACATTATTGTACATCTACAATAGTGTAATGTTAATGATAACCATGTTAATGTTAATGTCGGTGGTTAGGCACCTCTGCGTCCTGCTGGTCCTTTTACCCTGGAGAATCAGTCTTCATTGAATAAGTAACATCTTTAGTAGGAAATGACTCTTGAAACAGAATATATACACGTTTAATCTAAAAAAGCAAGAGAAATGGTACAGATCAGTACAATTTCAGATCTCTACGAATCATCTGTTATCTTTTTCAGTAACTGCTTTTCACAGCTCTAGCAACTTGTAAGTTCATATAATATCCAACAGTAGGAATAGATCCTGACTTACGTTCATAACTCTTGAGCATCCTCTCCCTAAGCATTTCCTACAGTTGCATACATAATCTGATCACCAGACAAAACATGCTGCCATGGATGGTTTTGGACTTATCGAAACATTTTGTGCATTTTTAACACTGTTAAATCTAATGCTGTTCTATAAAGTGGCTTAGTCTGAACTGATAAAGATTTACTCCCTTTGGCCAGCCACACACTTTAAACTAAAAGTGAAAATAATTAATAAACAAAGCCCAAAAGTCCCTTTTCTGGAATTTTCTCACAACATGAATTTAGTATTTAAGATTGGTCTACAGATGACATCCTCTTCACATAACCATTCTGCTGTGACTAAACCAGCATTTTCCAAAGGCCTCAGAGGCCCAGATCCTCCTCCTCTATGTATCACAGAACATTCTGGTGCTGAGGACTTCCAGATTATTTCGCTGTGATACAGATCGGGCCCTGGCCACACGTTTATCAGACATGACAGTTTCCAGCATCCGCCTGGGCCTTTTGCCGGAGATTATGGAATATCTGTGATGATATGTGGCAGAAAAACATAAGGATAAACAGGAACAAATACATGGGCTGCATAGTGGCGCAGTGGGTAGCGCTGTTGCCTTGCAGCAAGAGGGTTCGAGTACACCCTGGGTCTTTCTGCATGGAGTTTGCATGTTCTCCCTCTGCATGTGTGGGTTCTCTCCAGGTACTCCAGCTTCCTCCCACAGTCCAAAAACATGACTGTTAGGTTAATTGGCTTCTCCAAATTGTCCTTAGGTGTGAATGGTTGTTTGTCCTGTTTGTCTCTCTGTGTTGCCCTGCGACAGACTGGCAACCTGTCCAGGTTGTACCCCGCCTCTTGCTCGGTGAACGCTGGAGATAGGCACCAGCAACCCCTGGGATTAAGCATTTTGGAAAATGGATGGAGGAACAAATACTTAAAAGTCATAAACTGTCAGATGCAACCTGTCACAGAGACATCATCAACCACTAAGTCATAGTGGTTGACTTAGTGGTCAACCACCATTTATATATATATATATATATATATATATATATATATATATATATATATATATATATATATATATATATATGAAAAGAAAAAGGTTTAAATTTCCCCCCCAGCTATCTCATATTTTGCTTTCTCCCTTTCCTCTGCGCTTTGCTCGTGTTTCTAAGTTTCAGTTCATTATTAGAGTGTTGTTCTTCATTATGCCTCTGCGTCGCTCCTGCTGTACTTTGGTTCCTGAACAATTCCACACCTTGACAACACTAGCATTACATCAAAAGCTATTTTCTCATGTACCACTCAGAAGCACATCAAAAGTGAACTGCATGCGTCAAAAACATGATCCAACTTGACATCTCACAATTGGATTGATTGGATAGTTCTTTTGACATATACAACTCCACATATACAGCATATACAACATATACAACTCCAGTATTAGTTGTATGTCTATGACCAGACAGAAAACTGGGATAACAGTTTTAGAAACATTACAGTTTTAGAATTTTCATTAAAGCATTCATGGTTCACTGGACCAGGTCCATAATCTCTGTTTTGAAACTGCCCTTCTGTTTAGGTTTATTACTCATAACTTATGACTGTTTTTGTGGAAACTCAGGGGAAGCTTTGACTGAAGAAACCGAACTACAGCTGCCTCAAAATGTGATTGATGGATCTGGCCGTACTGCGGTATCTGTCCTAGGTAAACTGCTTCAGTCAACTGAACACAGTTTCTCCAGTTGTCTGCTTATCCTCCAGTCGTGCTGCTATATTGCAATAAACATCTTTACCATTTTTTAAACTTGCTAAATATTTCTCAAACTATCAAAAACAGGCCTCACAGTCAGTCAGATGCAATGACTTTGTTTATATGTTTTTGCACAGGCGACATTCTCGGACGCGCCCTGCAGAATCTGGATGGCCTGCTGCAGATGCCGTATGGATGTGGGGAGCAGAATATGGCACTACTGGCTCCCAACATCTATATCATTGAATATCTGCAAAGTTCACAGCAGCTGACTCCAGCCATTAAGGCAAAGGCTTCCAACTTCCTAACTAGCGGTAGGTCTCATTCCTATTTATAGCCGAGCATAAGAATCATACACTCCAAACAGAATATGTTTCATTATTAAACTGTGCAAGTAAAAACATTTTATTTTAATGCTGCTGGTGAGACATTAATTTCTTTAATGACATTAATTATGAGACAAAGGATGAATGATGAAGTTTCATTAGCTCAAAACAATAGCTGTGTCTTTCTTTATGAATTGAGAAGCACACAAAAATGTATCTAAAAATGCAATTGGTTATGATTTATATTTGATTTATCATTATTTTACAAAAGGGCAGTGTTATATTTATGCAGACTATGTATAATATTGCATTTTGTGACATTTTAATGCACATAATGACAGTTTGTAGCCTTGAAATGATGGAAGTCAGTCTCAACATCACTTTTGTTTCTTCCCCTGGGTGGTCTCACTCAGCAATGGGAACTTGCACAAAAAACTGTCAGGGTCAAAAGGTCAGCATACTAATCCAAAACATTAGACAAGCTTGCAGATCATGGTACAGAAACAAGGTCATGGTCTAGAGATCAAAAGCTCTATGCTGGTTGAAATGTGGCGATCAGACGTGGTGATGGGAAAAGGCTGGACATCTACTGGCAAGAGCTTTCCATAATCTGGCTCTGACTCAGGGGCTGTGGTTCGCTTAAGTAGTACAAGAAACAGGTGCATGGCCTGAATCTGACTGCAGTGGTGCAGGTGGGTGACGTAGAATGCAGAATGGCACAAATCATGACAAAATACATAGACCTGATTTTGAAATAGTGGAAGATTTCAATATACTGCAAGTTGTATTTAACTAACCCTGATGTGGATGCATATTGTATGATGGTTTTCTATTTGCAAATTAATATCAAACCTACTTATTTCTTTTACCTGTGAATAATGATTAAGTTAAATTTTCATCTGAGTCTGATTGTCTTGGTGAATTGTCTGGATTTTAGTCTGTTTAATCCAACAATAAATAATCACAAAAAAATTACATTAAAAATGAACAACCAAGGAGCATATGCTCAACCAAATAGAGCTACTGCTACCCCCATGTCTGCTTATTTGGCTTATTTTTCTGAAATCTCGAAAAACTAAATCTTTAAGACTTTAAGACAATGTTGGGTTTTGTTCCAGAAAGTTGTTCTTGGTGAATCTTGTAATGCAAAAGATGAGGTAAGGTGGCAACATGGTTAGCTGGAACCGTTTGAGGAAATTCTCTTTGTAGGTTTTTGCTAGCCTGTTACAATAACATAAGACAATTTTTTTTAATTTATTTTCCGTCCTCTGCTTCTTTTCTTTTTTTTTCTTTTTTTTTGTTAGCTGGATTCTGTCTGACACCTCTAACAGGGTGCGTGCTGATTCGACAAATCAGAACCTGCGCTCCACCACATGCCGCTTAGTTGTGGGATGACCCTGTTTTGCTAAACACTCGTCTGATAATTGTTTCTCCTTATGTTCAAAATCAGAAAATTTAACAACACCACCAATAAAACCAAATTTTATTGGTGTTGTTGTTAATTTTTGTTAAAGTATTAGTAGCAAAAAACCCAAAGAAATCACAAAGATAAATTTGATTTCTCCACTATTTGAAAATTAAACTCTTCTCAGGGAACTCACAAAGTTAATTCCTTATCTTTATCTTGCATCAGGTATAAACATGTTCCTGTTGTTTTACAGGCTACCAGAGGCAGCTGAACTACAAAGACAGCGAAGGTGCATACAGCACATTTGGAACTGGACCAGGAAACACTTGGTGAGAACATCACTGACCAGTCTAAACACATTCTGTCACATTGCTCATTGACGCTGTTTACACACAACAAGTCATTATATCTACAACTAAGGACCTGACATGTAACGGTCCTTAGTTCAGACTAAGGCAGGGTATCTTCCTGCACCACTGAAATAAAAGCTCTCATGTTACCTTCATTAATTACCGAGAAAGAGATTACTGATCTTATCAAAGTCAGAATTTAATAATTTCTTGCAAGAATGAGAACAGGCTACAGAACCAGACTCGTGTCCCAGGAAAGGGTTTGTTCTGCTCTAACCTGCTCCAGTCCGCTCTGTCCTTATGTATGTACACCATACTGACCTTTGGGACAGACCAGCCTCACAGAGTCTCTGAAGGTTTTTGGTCCTGTGTGAGGATCCCTTCTGCTTCAAATGCTCCACTAGTGTCCCGGTCCCCAAGAATCACACCACCACAGGGTTAAATTGTAAGATGAGGAAATGTGTATCTTAAAAAGCACATATGTAATACAGCAAGGGCTTGTTTGAGTTTTGTGGTTGTCCGAATAACCATGCATGAGCAAGAAATGGTTACAGTACCATTGCATGCTATAACACTGAAGTTTTACCCTGTAGCAGATCACCAAGAGGCTTAAGAAGGAACCAGACAATGTTTAAATATGCATCTTGTAAAGAATTGAAAGTCACTTTACATGGCTTTCAATTCAATTCAATTCAATTCAATTCCATTCAATTTTATTTATATAGCGCCAAATCATGAAACATGTCATCTCAAGGCACTTTACAAAGTCAAGTTCAATCATATTATACAGATTGGGTCAGATTATAAAGATTGGTCAAAAATGTCCTATATAAGGAAACCAGTTGATTGCATCAAAGTCCCTTTCATTGCTTTATGTAAAGAAAACTATCCTTATGAATTGGAAAAGCAAAAAAAGGCCCAGCGTCAGGGTCTGTGGCCTTCACTGGGGCTTTTGGGGCCTTGGGGTGGCCTTTACTTCTTTTTTTTATTTTATGCTTCATGGTGATACTGAGTGTCATCTCTGGAATCTCAGCCAATGCTTTGCTACCTTCCTTGTGTTTCATTTATAAAATCACTTCACTCACACTATCTGATCAGAAGTCTGCATTTTGGTCCTGCAAACAGCCCCTCAAACAAGACAGAACTGAACTGAGTGCTTTGTATGGTGACCTATATTGGCAGACGCACACCTAATTTGTCACAGACTCTCCAACTTTAAATGAGCTGCTGAAAACAGATGTAGCTTGGATGTTAGGTGCACAGCAAGGCAACACTTCCCAGAAAGTAAAATCACTTTTTTTTTTTTAACCTGTCCTGTCTGGTAGTGTAGTACTAAGAATTGTTGTCTTAATGCCCAAAACAGATTTGCTTTCACAAGTGAAGTCTTACTGCTTTTGTTAGTGTTCTGCTTGAATTATAAGGCCATTAGGGCAATGGTGGCGCAGAGGTTAAGGAGTTCAACCTACAATTGGCAGGTTGCCTGTTCAATCCCCAGCTCTGACTGTCCCCGTTGTTGTGTCCTTGGGCAAGACACTTCACCAGCAAAGCCTGCTGGTGGTGGTCAGAGGGTCCGGTGGTGCCGTTGTACGGCAGCCTTGCCTCTGTCAGTCTGCCCCAGGGCAGCTGTAGCTACTAACATAGCTCACCACTGTCAGGGTGAATGACTAAACTGTAGTGTGAAGAGCTTTGGAGGTCATCAAGACTAGTTAAAGCACTATACAAGTACAAGCCGTTTACCATTTATATGCAAAAAATTTATTAGATATTCTTTTGGGATTATTTCAAGTTTGATGGACACAGAAACGGAAAAATAAAGAGGAAGAAAAAAGAGAAAAAGACAAGGCAAAACATTTAAACTGAGAAAAGGTTACAAAAATAGAGTAGAGGAAAAAGAAAATGACAAGAAATATGCAAAGATTGAGAAGGAGTCTCCTGCATGTCTATGAGCCTCTGAGAAATTCTACATGTGTGCTTGTGGTTTGGAGAGGCACAGACTATTCACAAACCACATGTGATTTTCATCAACAATAGGGACCTAGAAAAACCAATCCAAAATGCCAGTGAGTACTAATCCAGATTATGAAAGTCCAGTAACTGAAGTCACAATCCTTGATTGTGCATGCGATCATCACTAATAGGGCTGATTCTGATTCCGAATTGCTCTTTGAGTATTTCATCAACATAAACTTGCTCCATAAACAAGGAATTCAGTGTTATTTTTTTTTTCTTTTTAACATCTGTTTGCTAACTTATGTATTCATTGCCAGTGAAAAATATCACAAAACAAAAATTTGACTTTATTTTATTGCAATTTCTCTCATCTTATTATCAGCTTTGCTCGGTAAATGCTAAATTTTCTTGTTTTTCCACAGGCTGACTGCTTTTGTTCTGAGAGCTTTCTCTAAAGCTCAGTCTTTCATTTACATCGATCCAGAAAAACTTGAACAATCAAAGACTTGGCTGATCCAAAAGCAACAAAAGACTGGTTGCTTTCAGCAGTCAGGAAAGCTCTTTAACAACAGAATGAAGGTATGATGACTTGTGAACTAGAAATGTAAAGTTTTAAGGTCTTTTAAAAGAACATAAGATGAAACAAGAACAGATGTCTGTCCCCTGTCCTTCAATGCCACTGTCTCTAAGCCATTCAACATTGTTGGTCTCACCTCAGTAGTGATATATTAAGGCAGTAAGACAGTCTCACAGCAGCTGATGCTAACACCAGACACAAATGACGTTGCTCAAGATGCTAAAGGTCGGAGTGATTGAAGCACAGGTGAGGCTTCTTGTGTAAATGGGGTCCAGTGTCTCGTTTACACAAGGATCCATGGTATTGGCAGAATGAGATGGTGGCGTTGGAGGGTGGTCAGATTGTTTGGCAGACCAGTCAAGTAGCGTAGCATAGAGGTTGAACTTGAAATCCAGAAAGATAACTGAGAAGGTGGTGTTTAAAGAAGAAGTCAGGCAGTTTAAAGAAAAGCAGGTTGGAGTTTGTGTCTCCTGTGAAACAAGGAGTTTGCTTGGAATACCTTGAACAAAGACGTCCAAATACAGAGAGGTTTTCTGGCTTGAGGTACCATGCAGGAAGAGCAGTCAGGCCTCAGCTGACCAGCAGCCAGCCCCTTATGTACTCTGGCTGATGAGATTGAACACAGGCATGCAGGAATGCTGGCTCAGCCTGACTCAACACCGCCTTCGAGTGGCCACCTAAAAACATTACAATCACAACAGCCATGGATCCTGACAGATACATTGTTTACATTTTCTCATGATGAAATCACTAGCTTCTACTGAGCATTTTCTTTTTCTTTTCTTTTATTAGATTAAAAACACATTTATAAGTGGTTAACATGAAAAATAGTTCAGCAATGTATGGAATAAAATTGGTGTATAGATCGTCTCAAAGCTTTTGACATGTAAAAAAAAAAAAAAAAAAAAAAAAAAAAAAAGCTTTTGACATGTTGGTAGATGTTTATTATTATTTTCTTTCTGTACATTAATATATTACCGCAATATCACTGATGAATAACTTGTGATTTTCAGTCATACTAAGTTCATTGAAGGTGTCTTTGAGTTTTAGGTCATTCTTTTTGGGATTTGTGCATGATTTATAGCATCTTATAACTTTTTTTTCAAAGTCTAAGCTTTGGCCACTTAAAGAACTGACTGCTCTGGTTGGTCTAAAGTTCATCTAAATATACTGCTCTAAATGATGGCTATGTATAAACTCTACACTCACCCATGTCTCAGTGAGGTCTGCAATTTCATTGATCTTATGTAATATTGACATTTTTTTATTTAATGGTTCGTTTCCTTTAGCTGTAAACTATAACTATCTATATAAAAGCAAACATTAAAATATCTCACTGTATGGCAAATCTATACAAATTTAGCTATTTGACCTTTGAATAACTGAAATAGTTAAACCATTTGACGACGTTCTTATTAATTGAGATATACCTGAAAGTTAATCTACAATAAATCACATTGCAGATGGTTATTTATGATTTTCAGCAGAGAGGCTTCTGCCTCCTGCTTTACAGTGTCTGCCGCCAGATGCCTCATTAAAGTTTGAATAACATAATTTCCTTTGTACATAGTGGCCTCTTTCTATGATTATTAGGACTGATTTTCCAGAAATCAACATTTAAATTTCAACTTAGTTATACTGTGTTCAGAACAGGTCCAGTGAACACCCACTGATACCATGATCTCTGTGATACTTTGTCTCTACAGGGTGGTGTATCTGATGAAGTGACGCTAAGTGCTTACATAACCACTGCCTTTCTGGAGATGAAAATGGCCTCAAATGTAAGATTTAAAAAAATTTAAGCTCATTTTACTCTACACCATGGTTGTTTTTTGTAAAATCATGGCCCAGGATAAAAAAAATTGAAGGAGACGGTATCTCATAATTTGAAAAACTGTTCTGATTAAAAAATGTAACCGATAGATGTGTTGAGAGGCAGAAAAAGTAAACAGCTAAACATTGTGTCATGTATACTGTGCTTCCAATCAATAACAGATGAAGGTAGCGGCCGCATGTAAAAAAAAAAAAAAAAAAAAAAAAAAAAAAAAAGACTGCTCATTTTCGCCTCAAGGGGATATTCTTTTTATTTTCAATAACCTTGAGAATTAGTGTCATTTATAAAGCATTGTTAGACCTGGAAATACTTTATAAACAGGATAATGGTAAATTTTAAAATTTTTAGGATTTTCTCACATTCCAATATGTATATACGTCTTTGACAAATTTAGTTTCAATCTTCTTTAATCTTAATTTGAAGATTGTTATGCGCAAGGAGCTGGACCCCAAGTGCAGAGAACTAGGCGTGGGGAAAAAGGTGCAATCAACAGTTTATTTAGTCCTTTAGGGAAGCAGGGAGAGGTGGTGTATCCGGAAGCTGGGGCTGGTCAAGGAGGAAGGAAGGCTCACGAGGGTAGCAGCTGGAGATGTGGTAGGCGGGTGGTGTGGCTCGGTGGCAGGTGGCTGGTGTGGCTCGGTGGCTGGTGTGGCTCGGTGGCTGGTGTGGCTCGGTGGCTGGTGTGGCTCGGTGGCTGGTGTGGCTCGGTGGCAGGTGGCTGGAGCGGAGTTGAATCCTAGGAAGACAGGACAAAGGTTACTTTGTGGAAAAAACACAGCAGAGTCTGAAAAAGAACGCTTTCTCCAGAGGAGAATGTTGGTTGATCTACCAACTAGCAGTGACCATCTGGCAGTGAGCACACAGGAAGCCAGGCTTTAAATACTGCTCCAGATGAGGATCAGACTCAGGTGTGTGCAGCCAGCTCCTCCCCAAGCCACACCTATCCGAGAGAGAGCACACCTAACCACACCCACACAGTCACAAACACCACAGTACCCCCCGTCTAAACGACGCCTCCAGGCGTCTTTCCAGGCTTGTCAGGGAACTCCTGGTAGAAGTCATCCAATAACTGCTGACTAAGAATGAGACGACGGGAAATCCAGGACCGCTCCTCCGGACCGTAGCCTTCCCAGTCCACGAGGTACTGGAAACCACGACCCCGACGCCTCACATCCAAGATCTTGTGGACAATGAAGGCAGGATGGCCATCAATAGTCAGGGCGGGAGGAGGGGGTTCGGCCGGAGGGCTAAGGGCACTGGAGGACATAGGCTTAAGCAGAGAAACATGGAAGGTCGGGTGAACGTGCATGGAGTCCGGCAATCTCAATCTCACAGCAGAAGGATTGATGATTTTCTCCACCTCAAATGGGCCAATGTAACGGGGGGCGAGCTTCCGGGACTCGACCTGGAGGGGGAGATTCCGTGTGGATAGCCATACCTTCTGACCCGGTTAGTACCGGGGGGCAGGAGAACGATGTTTGTCTGCGAGCACCTGGTTGCGGTGGGCAGAACGGGTGAGGGCTGCTCGGGTGGCTCTCCACCCTTCTTGAACTCGGCGAAGATGGGCACGGACCGAAGGCACAGCAACATTACGTTCCTGGGTAGGGAACAGAGGAGGCTGAAAACCATTAGCTGCCATGAATGGGGACATACCTGTGGCCGAGCTGACCAGGGAGTTGTGGGCATATTCAATCCATGGCAACTGGATGCTCCATGAGGAGGGATGCCTGGCAGAAACACACCGGAGAGCGGACTCCAAGTCCTGGTTGGCCCGCTCTGTCTAGCCGTTAGACTGAGGGTGGTATCCGGAGGTTAAGCTGGGGGTAGCACCAATAGCTTGGCAAAAAGCCCGCCACACTTGGGAGGCAAATTGGGGGCCTCGGTCTGAAACAATGTCCACAGGAATCCCATGAATCCTAAACACATGTGAGACCAGAAGGTCTGCAGTCTCGAGGGCAGTGGGTAACTTGAGGAGAGGGATGAAATGAACAGACTTCGAGAAACGGTCAACAATAGTGAGGATGACAGTGTTACCTCTAGAAGGTGGTAGTCCGGTAACGAAATCCACAGCTATGTGTGACCATGGGCGACTGGGGACGGGCAGAGGCTGTAAGAGACCAGCAGGTGGGCGATGTGAAGCCTTACTACGAGCACAGACAGAGCAGGCAGCCACAAACTCCCTAGTGTCCCGAGTCATGCCCGGCCACCAGAAGCTTTGCTGGAGGAACTGAAGGGTACGTTGAAAACCAGGATGACAGGTGAGTGTGGAGGCATGTCCCCACTGCAATACTTGAGAGCGAGCTGTTTCAGGAACATACAGGCGATCAGCCGGACCACCACCAGGATCGGGCGAGGTTTGTTGAGCTGCCCGTACTATGGACTCAATTTCCCACTGCGCTGCTCCCACAAAACACGTAGATGGCAGGATGGGCACTGGTTCAGAAGAGACCGAATCTGGGGAAAATTGCCGTGAAAAAGCATCAGCCTTGAGGTTGCGGGTGCCTGGGCGATAAGAGAGTGTGAAGTTAAAGCGGCTAAGGAATAGGGACCAGCGAGCTTGACGTGAATTTAGGCGTTTGGCAGAATGGAGATAAGCCAGATTTTTATGGTCTGTCCAGATGAGGAACGGATGTTTGGATCCTTCCAGCCAGTGCCGCCACTCTTGTAAAGCCAACACAATAGCCAACAGCTCACGATTCCCAACATCATAGTTTTGTTCAGCTGCCGAGAGTCGCCTGGAGAAGAATGCACAGGGGTGAAGCTTGTGAGTCTCTGGATGGCGCTGAGAGAGGACGGCACCCACTCCTGACTCAGAGGCGTCTACTTCCAGCACAAACTGTCTGGAAGAGTCAGGGTGGAGGAGCACTGGTAAACAGTTTCTTAAGTCTCTGAAAGGCTTGCTCAGCCTCAGTTGGCCACGAGAACGGGATACTGTTGGAGGTGAGTTTGGTAAGAGGGGCAGCTACTCTGCTATAGTTTCGGATGAACCTGCGGTAAAAGTTGGCAAACCCAAGAAAGCGCTGCAGTTGCTTGCGTGAGATGGGGGTAGGCCACTCTACTACAGCTTTGATTTTGACCGGATCTGGTTGAAGTTGACCCTTGGCAACTATATAACCTAGAAAACTGACTGACGGCTGGTGGAAGTCGCATTTCTCTGGTTTTACAAATAACTTGTTCTCTAGAAGGCGCCGCAGTACGAGGCGAACGTGCTGGATGTGCTCCTCTAGTGAGCGTGAAAAAGATTAAAATGTCATCCAGGTACACGTACACGAAATGAGTTAGCATGTCTCGGAGAACATAATTTATGAGGGCTTGGAAGACAGCCGGCGCGTTTGTGAGACCAAAAGGCATCACCAGATACTCAAAATGCCCTAAAGGGGTGTTAAATACGGTCTTCCATTCATCTCCTTCACATATCCGAACTAAATGGTACGCGTTGCGGAGGTCGAGCTTGGTAAAAACTTGGGCGTGACATAAAGGCTCAAAAGAGGGATCACTAAGGGGCAGTGGATACTTGTTCTTTACTGTAATGTCATTCAATCCTCTGTAATCTATACAAGGGCGAAGAGTCTTGTCCTTCTTCTCAACAAAGAAGAAACCTGCACCTAACGGGGAGGAAGGGGGACGGATTAGGCCTGCTGCCAGGGAGGAGTTGATATATTGCTCCATGACATCTTTCTCAGGCCGGGATATGTTATAAAGACGGCTAACAGGGAATTTGGCACCAGGGAGGAGGTCTATGGCACAATCATATGGTCGATGGGGAGGTAGGGACAGAGCTAGATCTTTGCTAAAGACTGCTGCCAGGTCATGATAAACTGAAGGGACACTAGTAACATCGGGAGGAGAATATGGGGTAGGGGGTAGGGTGCTGGTGGTGGGTAAGGCGGCATGGAGACAGAAAGAGTGGCAGTGTACGCTCCAACCGATGATGGAGGAAGTCTGCCAATCTATATTGGGGTTATGGAGTTTTAACCAAGGGAGACCTAAAACCACTGGAGACACAGGAGAAGGAAGGACATTTAACTGAATCCTCTCCCGGTGGTTACCTGAAATCACTAGAGAAATGGGTTTGGTACGATGAGTTATAGTGGCTAGAAGTCTGCCATCTAGTGCATTTGCATTTAAGGGTTTGGTAAGAGGCTCGAGAGGAATTTTCAGCTGATTCGCTAGTTCTATGTCAATAAAATTGTCGTCTGCTCCAGAATCCACTAGTGCTAAACAGGGTAAAGTAATCCCTGCAAAAGTAAGAGAGGCAGACACATTAACACGAGGAGGAGAGCTGGACTTAGAGGTGGTTTGGCTCACCAGGGCACTCTCCCCTACTGGTGAGCCCGGTCTTTTGGTATGTGGGAGCAGGTAGCTATAAAATGACCCGTCTGGCCACAGTAAAGGCAGAGTTTTGCTTGCATCCGCCGTTGGCGTTCTTCTGGAGTTAAGCGGGCCCGCCCAACCTGCTTGGGTTGCTCCCCTGAGCCAGAAGGAGGTCTACTGGGACCCGGGGGGCTGACAGATGTACTCAGATGCGACTGAGCTTGGGAAAAGGTGAGGGGGAAACTAGCAGTAGCTCGAATCTTGCCGGTCTTTTCCCTACTCCTCTCCCTCAAGCGGTTGTCAATACGAATTGACAGTGAAATTAACTCGTCTAATGAGTTAGGCATCTCACGAGAAACTAAATCATCTTTAATCTGGTCAGAGAGACCATTAACAAAAACTGCTCGCAATGCCCTGACGTCCCACCCACTCTCAGCGGCTAAGATGCGAAAATAGAATAGGATGGTCAAAAACACGGCGTAACTCAGAAGAAAAAGCTTCAAAAGACTGAAGGGCATCAGATCCCCCCCCTCCCATAAAGCAGTTACCCACTGACCCGCCTTACCTCTAAGTAGATTAATAACATAAGCTATTCAAGAGCGGTCATCTGGATAACTGCTGATCAAAAACCAGGGAACACTGTAAAAAAAAAAAGACTACAGGAGCCTAAATCTCCAGAGTAACATTCAGGTGGTGGAACAAAAGGTTCCTTAGCTGTTTGCAGGGGAAGTACTTGGGCCTGAGGAGGGGGAGGATTACTCACTGCTGCTGGGGCTTCTGATGGAGCAGTTTGAGTGGGCAGCTGGGAAGAAATGAGGGCTACCTTGTGACTCAAGTCCCGCAGAAGTCTCATGGCTTCATTGAGTAGCTGGTCATGCTTTCCAATTAAAATCCCTTGGTTGGAGAGGGCTTTCCGGAGATCGTCTGGGTCCGCTGGGTCCATAGTTTGGCCAGATGGTACTGTTATGAGCAAGGAGCTGGACCCCAAGTGCAGAGAACCAGGCGTGGGGAAAAAGGTGCAATCAACAGTTTATTTAGTCCTTTAGGGAAGCAGGGAGAGGTGGTGTCTCCGGAAGCTGGGGCTGGTCAAGGAGGAAGGAAGGCTCACGAGGGTAGCAGCTGGAGATGTGGTAGGCGGGTGGTGTGGCTCGGTGGCAGGTGGCTGGTGTGGCTCGGTGGCAGGTGGCTGGTGGCTGGAGCGGAGTTGAATCCTAGGAAGACAGGACAAAGGTTACTTTGTGGAAAAAACACAGCAGAGTCTGAAAAAGAACGCTTTCTCTAGAGGAGAATGTTGGTTGATCTACCAACTAGCAGTGACCATCTGGCAGTGAGCACACAGGAAGCCAGGCTTTAAATACTGCTCCAGATGAGGATCAGATTCAGGTGTGTGCAGCCAGCTCCTCCCCAAGCCACACCTATCCGAGAGAGAGCACACCTAACCACACCCACACAGTCACAAACACCACAAAGATGTTCCTTCTGAGATTAATGTTTTTTATCTGGACTTGAATCAAATAAAAATTTAGTTTGACAGCAATTATATGAATAATTTGATTGTTCCAGTTTTAATTAAGACTTTACCACAGATTATGTATAAATGTAGAAATAATTATTGATGGGCCAGTTGTTTGTTGAAATTACTTGTCAATGTCACTGAAAACAGAAAATGTATTGAGTTTAAAAATAAAACTTTTACACATCTTTAATATCTTTTGGGAGATGACTTTATCAGTTCCCATGAAAAACACACAAAAAAAAAGTTTCTCATTGAACCTGACAGTTTAAAGTGTCTTAGGAAGCCTATATTTTCAGAAAACGTTGTTAACACAACTTGCATTACTAAAACAGCTATACGTGTTCCCCATAGAATACTGAGAATGGTGAAACTCTGTGATGTCTAAAAGGCTCCCATCATTTCCAAATCCAGCATGTTTCACGTCAAAAGAATAAAGCAGAGCAACGTGTTGCAATACGCCTTCCTGTTATCTTGCTCTCAGTCTGGTCTCTCTGGCTTTATTTCCAACAAATCAAACATGTTCTGCCTATCTGATGTACTCATTCCTGATCTATCCATTCTCGTAACTCCCAAAGAGAACCTCAACATCTTCATGTCTGCTACATCAAACTCTGTTTCCTGTCTCTTCCTCAATGCCATTGTCTCTGAACAAGAGAACATTGCTGGCCTAATCGCAGTTTTCTAAAACAGTTATTCAGTCTAGGCAGAAAAAAGATCATATGTTAATGTTTTTACCGGCTAGTATCTAAAATTTTGCAATTTTTTTGCATGTCAGCCCATACCACTACTATAGTTTGCGGGCTGTGTAACCTCGCAAGGATAAGTAATTTAATAACTGTTAAATTAATTAATAAATTACTTACCTGATCTATAGTCCTTTTTAGACTAAATGTGAACAACAATCCTTGTTGTTAAAAAAGGGCTATTAAATTTCCTCAAGCCGTGGAATTCATTTTAGTTGTATTTTCTTATATCAAAGGATTCTGTGGTGAAACAGAGCCTGTCGTGCCTCAAAGAGTTCGTCAATGACTTCAGCAACACCTACACCACAGCACTGCTGGCGTACGTCTTCACGCTGGCAGGAGACATGGAGACCAGAGCTCACCTTCTGCAGCACCTCGACTCTGTTGCCATCAAAGATGGTGAGTCATGTTTTTGCTGAAAAACTATTGATCATTTCATTGCTGTAACCCAGTGTTTAGTCCTGTTTGTTTTTCACTGTTTTTAAGGTGGTTTCATCCACTGGTCTCAGACAGCAACAGAAAAATCTGCTTCTCTGTCTGTGGAGATCAGCTCCTATGTGCTGCTGGCCAAACTCTCTGCCTCCCACACTACTGAAGACCGGGGTTATGCCTCAGGGATTGTTCGGTGGTTGACAACCCAGCAGAACCATTATGGAGGATTCTCCTCAACTCAGGTACTGGATTTGTGTTTATAAGTCCACACTGTTTTACATCACACCCAAAAACTTTACATGTTTTCACAGAAAAGGGGATTCTTAAAATGTCTGGAGAAAGAATCGATGGACAATGTGTGCTATTTCATTTGATTTGTTTTTGGATATTTACCACGTTACCTAGTGCTTCTAGAGGTCCAAAACTATTTTTTTTCTTTCAGAGTGTCCATGCAGGGTTTCCAACAGCAAAGGGAAATGGAAAAACCTTTTCTAAGATATGAAGTTAATCAGGACTTTCAGATACCTCAAACGTTCCTCGAAAGAGACAATGAAGAGTTTGTAACGGTGGTGTAATGATAAACTCCTGACTTTTACCTAAGTACACCTCTGAAGTCTTATTAACAAGCTGGCACGCAGAGAAATGCTGGTTGGAACTGGAAAGCTGCTCCACTGTTCAAAAGAATCCAAGGATTTACAGTTTTATGCAATTCTTTGAAGTTCCATTCTTAATGGTTTCATAGTTTTCAAAGGCTCTAAATCATTAAAATGTAGAAAATAAACAAAATCTAAAGACATGCTGCAGCTGAACTTTCAACTCTGATTAATTAGAATGCAATATCTTCAGATGCCTAAATCTGCCTCCGTCTGGAAATAATACAGTATTATTGTTACGCTGACGGGTTTGATCCTTTAAAAAGTTATATTTTAGTCCTATTCACACTGCTTGATCATACCAGCACAGATATGGCTCAGAGCAAACGTCATACATTTTTTACCTCATAGGACACAGTGGTGGCTCTTCAGGCTCTGTCCCTCTACTCCAGTCTGGTGTTCAGCCCTGAAGGTACCAGCACAGTGACGGTTCAGTCTCCCAGCGGTCAGCTGGTTTTTGATGTAAACCCAGGGAACAAACTGCTCTATCAGGAGAAGATGCTGCAGGACGTAGCGGGAAAGTACAGCCTGGAGGTGAAGGGGAGTGCATGTGCCTCTGTGCAGGTTAGTTACAGCATCCACATTATGAAGGAAAGTGACTTTTGTTATTTTTAATATTTATGAAACAAGGAAAATATTTTTTTGTAATTTTAATCTAGTTGTATTCCTTTGAATGTATATGATGGAAAAGATAATAAAGCCACGAGAACACCACAGCTGGCTTTATTATTATGAGGGTTTTATACGTATGCATATTTCAGAGATGCCTGGGCCAACTGAAATAAATTGGTTTAGATTTTATTAATTATTAAACCTTGCTGTGTTACTTTTCTCAGATTTCTCAGCACTACAACATCCCACCTCCTCCTGATGCCACCACTATGAGTGTGGAGGTTTTGACAGAATACGACTCCTCTCACAGACCCCCCAAAGTCACCCTGATGCTCAGTTCACAGTAAGTCATAAAAAAGGTAAATATTTGAAACAGAGGATGTAGTATCAATTCAATCCAATTCAATTATCTCTTTAGCGCCAATTCACAACACATATCATGTCAAGGCTCTTTACAAAGTCAAATTCAATCAAACCAGACAGATTGGTCAATAGGTTTCCTATCTAAGGAAACCGAGCAGATTACAGGACTGTCTCAGAAAATTAGAATATTGTGATAAAGTTCTTTATTTTCTGTTTTTTTTTTTACTTCAAGGCTGGACTATTATAATTTTACTACAACGAGGTGAACAAAATGCAGTTAACATTTATCCTACTTTAGCTTCCCTTCATTGGTTCCCTGTTAAATCCAGAATAGAATTTAAAATCCTCTTTCTCACATATAAAGCCCTTAATAATCAAGCAACAGGTTTCTTGTTAAAAGGGAGTTTTCCTCTCCACTGTCGTTTAATGCATGATCAGTATGAGGCGTTGCTGCAAAGCCATCGATATTGCAGACGACTGTCACTGTGGCTCTACGCTCTTTCAGGAGGAGTGAATGCTACCTATCAAGACAATGTACAGGACTGTCTCAGAAAATTAGAATATTGTGATAAAGTTCTTTATTTTCTGTAATGCAATTAAAAAACATGAAATGTCATACATTCTGGATTCATTACAAATCAACTGAAATATCGCAAGCCTTTTATTGTTTTAATATCGCTGATTATGGCTTACAGCTTAAGAAACCCAAATATCCTATCTCAAAATATTAGAATACCGTGAAAAAGTATACTAGTAGGCTATTCAACTAATCACTTGAATCGTCTAATTAACTCGAAACACCCGCAAGGGTTTCCTGAGCCTTGAAAAACACTCAGCTTGGTTCAGTAAACTAAATCACAAGTATGGGGAAGACTGCTGATCTGACTGCTGTCCAGAAGACCATCATTGACACCCTCCATCAGGAGGGTAAGACACAAAAAGAAATTTCTCAAAGAGCAGGCTGTTCACAGAGTGCAGTTTCAAAGCACATTCACAAAAAGTGTGTTGGAAGGGGGAAATGTGGCAGGAAACGCTGCACAACCAAGAGAGGTGACCGCAGCCTAAACAGCATTGTGAAGAAGAGCCGCTTCCAGAATTTGGGGGAGCTTCAAAGACAGTGGACTGAAGCTGGAGTCCAGGTATCAAAAGCCACTGTTCACAGACGTGTCCGGGAAATGGGCTACAATAGCCGTATTCCCATGGTCAAGCCACTTCTGAACTCAAGACAACGGAAGGAGCGTCTGACTTGGGCTATGGAAAAGAAGCACTGGAAAGTTGCAGAGTGGTCCAAAGTCCTCTTTTCAGACGAAAGCAAGTTTTGTATGTCATTTGGTAGTCAAGGCGCCAGAGTCTGGAGAAAGGCTGGAAAAGCGCAAAATCCAAGTTGCTTGAAATCCAGTGTGAAGTTCCCACAGTCAACGATGGTTTGGGGAGCCATGTCAGCTGCTGGTGTTGGTCCACTATGTTTCATCAAGTCCAGAGTAAATGATGTAGCTGTGTACCAAGAGATTTTAGAGCACTACATGCTTCCATCTGCTGAAAAGCTCTATGGAGATGATGATTTCATTTTCCAGCATGATCTGGCACCTGCCCACAGTGCCAAAACCACCAGTAACTGGTGTAGTGACCATGGCATTACTGTCCTTGATTGGCCTGCCAATTCCCCTGACCTGAACCCCATAGAGAATTTGTGGGGTATTGTGAAGAAGAAGCTGAAAGACACCAGAGCCAACAATGCAAATGAGCTAAAGGCCGCTATTGAAGCATCCTGGGCATCCATAACACCTCAGCAATGCCACAGGCTGATTGCCTCCATGCCACGCCGCATTGATGCAGTAATCTGTGCAAAAGGATTCCCAACCAACTACTGAGTGCATTAATGGACATTTTCAAATGTTTGATTTTGTTTTGCTATTATAATTTTTTTTTACTTGGTCTGAGGAAATATTCTAATATTTTGAGATAGGATTTTTGAGTTTTCTTCAGCTGTAAGCCATAATCAGCGATATTAAAACAATAAAAGGCTTGCGATATTTCAGTTGATTTGTAATGAATCCAGAATGTATGACATTTCATGTTTTTAATTGCATTACAGAAAATAAAGAACTTTATCACAATATTCTAATTTTCTGAGACAGTCCTGTACATTGTCTTGATAGGTAGCATTCACTCCTCCTGAAAGAGCGTAGAGCCACAGTGACAGTCGTCTGCAATATCGATGGCTTTGCAGCAATGCCTCATACTGATCATGCATTAAACGACAGTGGAGAGGAAAACTCCCTTTTAACAAGAAACCTGTTGCTTGATTATTAAGGGCTTTATATGTGAGAAAGAGGATTTTAAATTCTATTCTGGATTTAACAGGGAACCAATGAAGGGAAGCTAAAGTAGGATAAATGTTAACTGCATTTTGTGCACCTCGTTGTAGTAAAATTATAATAGTCCAGCCTTGAAGTATCAAATGTAGCACTGAGATCTAACAGACTCTTGGTCAAAACAATTCAAGCACAGATCAGGTTCTATAGTTGGCTCCAATGCTGCTTTACTTACTGAGGATGTAGTAAATATATTTGGAAGGATAGCAATGATTTTATTTTTAATTGATTCAATATTATTTATTTAAAAAAATCCCATAAATTCATTACTGCTGAGAGGTTGTCAGCATGTTGGAGAACTAACAAATCCAGTCATTCCTAGAGAGAAGAGCTGCACTGTCAAAAGTGGGATGGATCAGACCATGTTTTCCCAAGAAAGCTAGCCAATTATCAACGTAGCCCAAACAATCTGAAGATCCTGGAGGGATAAAGGTACTGCAATGGTTGACAGAGTGATCCACGGCAGCTCCTCTTTAAGCTCCAGCTGTCAGGATCCCCAGGGGTTTGATTACTTCTTGTAGCTCCCTGGGGATCCTGCAGCTTTATACTTTGTACGTTTGGTATTGTTTCGGTCATTAGTTTACTCTGTTTTTATGTTAGTATTTATCTTAAGAGTGCATTCTTGTAATCGTTAGATCTGGTTCCTGTTTTAGTTCGATTCTGTTCTTTATTATTTCAGTAGATTTTTATCTCCTGCCTACTCGTTCTTAGTTTAGTTAGATTTTTTTCCCCTCATGTCTGGAAATGTTCCCTATTAGATTTTGTTATCCTCCTGCCGCTGCCAGTTCATTGTGCCCCTTCGCCCTGCAGCCTTATTGCCTTTACTCCGTTCACCTGTGTTAATTTGCTCCATCTGCTGTTCCTTCTGTCCCCTTCCCTTTAAGTTCAGCCAGTTCTGTCACACTCATTGTTAGGTCCTCCGTCATGCTACCCTGTTCTGGTCTCATCCGTGCCATGTCCCTGGCTCTCTGTCAGACTTGTGAGCCTTGTTTGTTAATTTAATGAATCTTCACACTTATTGTGTGACTGCCAAGCTCTTGTCTGCACTTCGGTCCAGTTCCAACAAAGTTGACACCAGCCTGCGAGGAAGACTGGCAGCAGGTGTGTCGGAACACACTGCTTAGCTCCCCCCTCATGGACAACTGCAGCTCCTGAAAAGATCAAGAAAACACACTTGGACACAAACAACCCCAGATCCCTGATATAACCTGGTTTATAAATTCATAAATAAAATGAAATAATACAGGCTATGTACGTACAAACACTTGTTTTCTTAATAAGATGCTACTTAGTTTTTACCTTTAGTATAATGTAATGTTTTCCTGGCCTTCATGGACATTTTTTTGTTTATATAGATAATGAAATTACTATACAAATTTAGACTATTTCTCCACCGTAACTACTACATAACAGCATATTTATTGTTGTGTTCCAGGTACAATGGAAAAGAGGGCAATACTAACATGGTGATCCTGGACATTGCCTTGCTGTCAGGATTTATCCCTGACCCGCAGTCGTTGAAGAATGTGAGTTAAAACAAGGACTTTTTCCTGAGCACAGGTGTTAATAGAACACTGGACCTGTTTCTCACAGTGACTGTGATACTAAGACTGCTGAATGTCTTCTTACAGCTTGAATATGCTCTGCTGGTGGATCGTGTTGAACACAAGAACAACCATGTTATTGTGTATTTACAGGGGGTAAGACCAATCACCATCTCAGAATAAGACATTGGCAAACGAATTTATCACGAACAGTGAATTATATTTTTATCTTCTCTTCAGCTGACGAAGGGCCTACCAGTCAACCACAGCTTGGTGCTCCTACAGCAGGTCCCTGTGCAGAACCTCAAACCAGCAGTCATTGCCCTCTATGACTACTACCAGCCCAGTAACTCCTCATACAGAGAACACATTTTAACACAGTCTACCTTGGATAAACAATGAACATTTCTCATTTTCAATTAATATTTTTCTTTCTTGTCTAGCTGACCGGGCTGACAGGGAATACATTGTGGCTAATCAAGGTAACAAATACATCTACCAATTTATGAAACAGCCTCTCAAAAACTTCACAAACTTTAATCTTTTAGAGTTATTTGAATGCACCATATATATATATATATATATATATATATATATATATATATATATATATATATATATATATATATTCAATTCAATTCAATTCAATTTTATTTATATAGCGCCAAATCATGAAACATGTCATCTCAAGGCACTTTACAAAGTCAAGTTCAATCATATTATACAGATTGGGTCAGATTATACAGATTGGTCAAAAATGTCTTATATAAGGAAACCAGTTGATTGCATCAAAGTCCCGACAAGCAGCATTCACTCCTGGGGAAGCGTAGAGCCACAGGAAGAGTCATCTGCATTGTACATGGCTTTGCTGCAATCCCTCATACTGAGCAAGCATGAAGCGACAGTGGGAAGAAAAACCACCCATTAGTGGGAAGGAAAAACCTCCGGCAGAACCGGGCTCAGTATGAACGGTCATCTGCCTCGACCGACTGGGGTTACAGAAGACAGAACAGAGACACAACAAGAGAAACAAAAAAGCACAGAAGCACACATTGATCTAGTAATCTGTTCTACATTAGATGGTAGTAGCGGGTGAGCCGTCTTCTCTGGATGATGTCACAGTTAACAGAACGCCAGACCAGGTGTACCTACTATGAAGAGAAAAGAGAGAGAACAGAAAGTTAAAGCAGAAATGACAACACATAATGCATAATTGAAGAACAGTAGAACTCAATAGAGTGAGAAAATTAGATCCTGATATACTCCAGTAGCCTAAGCCTATAGCAGTAAAACTAAAAAGGTAGCTGAGAGTAACATGAGCCACTAGTTATAATTTTTGTGAAAAAGAAAAGTTTTAAGCCTAGTCTTAAAAGTAGACAGGGTGTCTGCCTCACGGACCAAAACTGGGAGTTGGTTCCACAGGAGAGGAGCCTGATAGCTAAAGGATCTGCCTCCCATTCTACTTTTAGAGACTCTAGGAACCACCAGCAGACCTGCAGTCTGAGAGCGAAGTGCTCTGTTAGGAACATACGGGGTAATCAGAGCTCTGATATATGATGGAGTTTGATTATTAAGGGCTTTATACGTTAGAAGAAGAATTTTAAATTATATTCTTGATTTAACAGGAAGCCAATGAAGGGAAGCTAAAATTGGAGAAATATGATCCCTCTTGTTGATTTTCATCAGAACTCTTGCTGCAGCATTTTGGATCAGCTGAAGGCTTTGAATTGCATTTTGTGGACTTCCTGATAGTAAAGAATTACAATAGTCCAGCCTTGAAGTAACAAATGCATGGACCAGTTTTTCAGCATCACTCCTGGACAGAATGTTTCTAATTTTGGCGATATTCCGGAGGTGAAAAAAGGAAACTCTGGAAACCTGTTTCAATATGGGATTTAAATGACATGTCTTGGTCAAAAATAACACCAAGATTTTTTACTTTATTACCAGAGGCCAGGTTAATGCCACCCAGATTAAGTGATTGGTTAAGAAGTTTATTTTTTGAGGACTCTGGCCCAAAGATTACAACTTCGGTCTTGTTAGAATTTAGATGCAGGAAATTTAAAGTCATCCAGCTTTTGATGTCATCAAGACATGACTGCAGTCGAAGTAATTGATTGGATTCATCAGGATTTATGGATAAATATAGCTGAGTATCATCAGCATAACAGTGGAAACTAATCCCATGCTGTCTGATAATTTTGCCTATCGGAAGCATATATATAGTAAATAGAATTGGTCCAAGGACTGAACCCTGTGGTACTCCACAGGTGACCCTAGAGTTTGAGGAAGATTTATTATTAACATGAACAAATTGGAATCTGTCTGACAGATAAGATTTAAACCAGCCTAATGCTTTCCCCTTAATCCCTACAGTATGTTCAAGTCTTTGTAGGAAAATATTGTGATCAACTGTATCAAACGCAGCACTGAGATCTAACAGGACAAGTATAGACACAAGTCAATTATCTGAGGCCATGAGAATATCATTAGTGGCCTTCACCAGAGCTGTTTCAGTGCTATGATGAGCTCTGAAGCCTGACTGAAACTCCTCAAGTAGGTCATTACTTTGTAAATGTTCACAAAGTTGATTAGCAACTACTTTCTCAAGAATTTTAGATAAGAAAAGAAGATTAGATATAGGTCTGTAATTTACTAACTCATCTTGATCAAGAGAAGGTTTCTTAAGTAAAGGTTTAATAACAGCTACTTTCAAAATCTGTGGTACATATCCATTTACTAAGGATAGATTAATCATGTCTAAAATAGTGCCACTGATCAAAGGGAATATGTCCTTAAACAACTTGGTTGGGATTGGGTCTAACATACAGGTAGAAGGTTTAGATGAAGCTAAAATTTTAGATAGCTCAGAAAGCTCTACTGCTTCTAAACAGTTCAAACACTGCACAGATTCTAAAGATTCCTCCAATGCTGCCTCACTTACTGAGGACGAGGTAATCATGTTTGGGAGGATGCCAATTATTTTATTTTTAATGGCATCGATTTTATTTATGAAGAATCCCATAAAATCATTACTACTAAGAGCTAAGGGAATGGATGGATCAACAGAGCTGTGGCTCTGGGTAAGTTTGGCAACTGTACTAAAGAAAAATCTAGGATTATTTTTATTCTCTTCAATTAATGATGAAAAATATGCTGCTCTAACTCTGCGGAGGGTCTTGTTATACAACAATAGTCTGTCCCTCCAGATTAAGTAGGATTCCTCTTGGTGTGTAGAGCGCCATTTTCTCTCCAATTTCCTAACATTGTGCTTCAAGGAACGCAGCTCTGAATTAAACCAAGGAGCCAGCTTCCTGTGAATAATCACCTTCTTTTTCAAGGGAGCTACATTGTCTAATGCAAAACGCAATGAGGAAGTCACATTGTTAGCAAAGGTATCGATTTGTGAATGGGAAGAAACAGCAATGCTGCCATCTACAGGGCATTTCTGCAATACTGAGGATATTAAAAAGGGGACAGACACTTTAAGTTTTGATACAGCATTATCCGATAAAAATCTACTATAATGGAACCCTCTTTTGGGGGTGGAGAACTCAGTTAGATTAAACTCAAACGTTATTAAAAAATGATCAGACTGGACAGGGTTGTGAGAGAATACTGTTAATTCTTCACAATCAATGCCATATGTCAGAACAAGGTCTAAAGTATGGAGTATATATATATATATATATATATATAAATGTGTGTGTGTATATATCAGGGGTACACTACACTACAGTACTTCTGTGTTAAGGAATAAAATATAATATTTGAGATAATATTTGGTTATTTTAAAGACTCAACTTAGTAGTTATGTAATGTTTTATGGAAGTCCGATGTAGTATTTTATGTTAATTATTTTATTTTACTTCTACAGCTTGAGGAATGAACCTAATCTTATGGCCACCAGGGATTCCAGCACCATATTGACTGAAAATCAAGTATTTTCTCCAAATACTTTTAAATGTTTTTGATCCACTATAAATCTTTTTGTTACAGTCTATGTTACACTCTAATTATGTTTTATTTTTGTATGCAACTAAAACATTAATAAAATATGAAGATAAAATAACCCTTGAAAATGTCTTTGTGCCATGACTATGATATTCCACTGTATGAGGCAAATCAGTGTGAGTCTACTTCAGAATTGCTTGGGTAAAGCCTCAGAGGGCAGTTAATTTACATTAACATTTTAGCGTTGAATAAAAAACAATAAAAAAATTTAATCCCAATGATAGATTTTAGTTTTTGCAGTTTTTGATATATATGTTATGACCTGTGTTGTGCCCTCAGGATTGGCTGATTCTAAATATTACTTAAAACTTAAATACTAATTCTAATTAATACCTAAAATCATTCACCAAAAATCACCATAAATGTAACTGTATTATCAGAAAGTATTAGAACTGTATTAACCAATACTTTGATAACATCACAGGAAAAATATGCAATATTATTTTATAAAAGACAGTGACAGGCAAAGCCAATTATAGGCTTTATCTGCATAGAAGTGAATTTTTAAGCACCTGAATCCAAGCACCTGTAGATGTCTGTCTGTGACGCAAAGACCCAGGAGGGTCCGCCAACTGCAGAACCCTGTAGCCCGGGGCCTCCTGGAGCCTGTAGCCCGGGGCCTCCTGGAGCCTCCTGGAGCCTCCTGTTTTCCTCTTCCATCGTCGGCCTCCAAGGTTCCAGACAAAAGATTCCAGACAAAATGAAGCCAATCATACCAACAGTGCTTTGGATTTTCATAGTTTTGCCCTGTGCCTAAGTATACTTTAGAAGTTTTGCTTTAGTCACAGGTTTGCTACCGCACCCATCTATCCATTTTCTTACAGATTTTTGAAATATCTATGTTCAAAGTCCTAAAACTGTAGGAATGCATAGCCATACACTCATAGCCAATTTTGGTGTAAATACTTTAATATTAGTTAACAAGGGACTGAGAATTCTTTAAATCACATTCTGGAAACAATGTTGAACTCTGACCGGCAAGAATGTGTAAGAAACCCTGTCTTTACCCAGCTTACCTGTACTCACACTTTTTGCAGGCTGCTGCCCTTCCCCAATGGCTGACCTCCTTTTTAAAATAGTTTATGTGTAGATTTTATTCACTTTAAGGGCAAAGAGTAAAGTGTTTAGTGACTGTTTAAACAGATATTTCTACCTAAAGATTTTTGACCTCAGACCAAACAAAAGCTTAGACTCTGTTGCAGACTACACTGCATGTTGTAACAAGGGTCAAACATATTCAATTCAATATTATTTATATAGACAAATATCTTTGTCTCTTATGACCTAAGACTGTCTGAGTGTACATTTACCTTTGTACTATTCTATTGAAACACATGGAACATTTGCTGCCCTTAAAGAGTGCACAAAAACAGCTTTTTAAAGATGGCTAAAAAGATAGATAATATACCAATACTGACACTGTCCCAGAAATTGCTTTGCCCAAAACCTCTATGCTGTTATCTGCTAAAAGAAAGGCCTCTACAATTGTGTTTATGCCCCTCACTTCTAATGCTAATGTGCAATGTGGGGGTTATTTTGTTACAGTAACAGTCATACTTTACTAAAATACACTGCATGCAAATTAACTTTTTTATCACAAGGTGTTATTGCTTCAGATGTTTTGTTACATGAGAGAAAAGTCTACTCAGTTTCCTGTAATGTGGTCAGTAAGTGTTTGCATAACAAACTCAAACATACCTCACTGTTTAAAGGGCACTGTTGCACAACTTTGTTAACCGTAAGTCCAATGCTTTCTATAAAAGACAGCTTATATCAATGACCACAAAGAGTACATATTGGTAAAAGCAGGGTCAGCTAGGAACATACAGCGGGAAATTAAAGAATATATTTGGACATACATAAAATAGATATTGACAGCATGTATCTGCTTGAGAAGCTTTACTTTGCTCTTGTTATAGGCAACAGAGCAAAAATTTGATCACAGTACTGTACTTCTAAACACTTGCAATTCAATTCAATTTTATTTATACAACTCCAATTTATGATACATGTCATCTCAAGGCACTTTACAAAGTCAAATTCAATCAAATTATGCAGATTGGTCAAAAAGTTTACTATCTAAGGAAACCCAGTAGATTGTATCAAGTCTTGACAAGCAGCATTCACTCCTCCTGAAAGAGCATCGAGCCACAGGGACAATCATTTGCATTGTCCATGACTCTGCAGCAATCCCTCGTACTGTACATGCATGAAGCGACAGTGGAGAGGAACACTCCCCTTTAACAGGGAGGAAAACGTCCAGCAGATCCAGGCTCAGTGTAAACAGCCATCTGCCTCGACCGACTGGGGGTTTAAGAAGACAGAGCAGAGACACAAAAAAGAGACAAAAAAAAGCACAGAAGCACACATTGATCCAGGGAATCCTTTCTATGTTATATGGCAATAGCAGATTATCTGCCTCCCCTGGATAATGTCACAGCTAACAGAACACCAGACCAGGTGTACCTAATATGAGGAGAAAAAAGACAGAGAACAAAAAGTTAAAGTTGAAATAACAAGCAATGCAAATTGGAGAACAGTAGGAGGACTCAGCAGAGTGAGAAAAATAGACCCTGATGTCCTCCAGCAGCCTAAGCATATAGCAACATAACTATAGAGATAGCTCAGGGTAAGCTAAGCCTCTCTAACTATAAGCCTTATTAAAAAGGAAAGTTTTAAGCCTCGTCTTAAAAGTAGACAGGATGTCTGACTCACGGACCGAAACTTGGACTTGGTTCCACATGAGAGGAGCCTGATAGCTAAAGGATCTGCCTCCCATTCTGGTTTTAGAGACTCTAGGAACCACCAGTAGACCTGCAGTCTGAGAGCGAAGTGCTCTGTTAGGAACATACAGGGTAATCAGAGCTCTGATATATGATGGAGCTTGATCGTTAAGGGCTTTATACGTTCCTGAAACGACAGAAGGAACACCGTGTCCGTGTCGGTTTTTTCATTATTCCCCTTTTCAGGTAAGAATTCTGATTGTTACAAGTTTTACTAAATATATGTGTGTTTACTATGTTTGGAAGGCGAGCAGGGACTGTTTGTAGTGACTGGAACAGCTTGAGTAAATATGGCTTTGCTTAAAAAGTTATACTTAGCATAGTTTCCTGATTAGCTGTGTCCCACGGCATAGTTGCTGCTACTGTTGCAGGGCATAAATGTTGGTTGCAATGTGGAGCATTCAGGAAGGATGCATGTTGTGATTTATGAGGACATTATATAAGATAGCGCTGCGGGAAGCCCTGATATTCATACTTTCACTGTGTTAGTCATTGTGTATACTGCCGTTTTTTCGACTTTTCATTGCGTTCGCCTGTCTGCTAATCTCAAAACAACCGCGCCTGGCTTGACGGAGAAACCAGAACAGCTGAGCATCTTTATGACAGTGCATGTTTACTTTCGCCCTCTGGGGGGAGCCAGTTGCAAAGTATACCTTTAAAACAGAAATGTTAATGACTGTAATTTTTGTAAGAAAGCAGTCTCGATAGACATGACTGATATATTTTCCAAATGTAGTATATATACATGCAGCCTGTATATGATATTGTTGTTATATAATTTTATATTAATATGAAAATAAGTACCAGTCTAACTGTGAGGCACAAGAATATTTTGAGTAGCTGATGTGCTGTATTTTTTCCTTAATGTATTATAATTTCTTTATTTGTCCATGTAAATTGTTTTTTGAAATAACATTACGCCATTGGAAACGACAGAAGTAACACGTGTCCGACTCAGTTTTTTTCATTATTCCCCTTTTCAGTGGCCATTACAACCTCCCCCCAAGACCCCTTTCAGAAGCATCAGTCTGCAAAGTGAAGTTCTTATTAAAATCTGGAGAATGCAAGGCTGTGTTCTTACTCAGAGACTGGAAAATATCTTGGAAAGCTCCTATGGCTTCTGCTGTCCATTGGATTTTATTGGGACTTCTCAAACCACTCCTGTCTGTGTGGTGAGCTGCTCTGGCTGACAAGTTTGGAATGAATCTGTTATAGAAAGAATGCCGCCATCCCCAGACAAGATCTGAGCTGCTTCCTTGTTTGTGGGTTGCAGCGCGGCCTTCCTAATGTGGCTGTGTACTTAGTATCCCTCCACAACTTGAAGGGGCGATTCTTAGATCAGCTTTCTCCTGCAAATGCTGAAGAAAAGTTACAAGCAGCCTATTTCCATGGCAGTAGGCTGGTTAGGTTCCGATGTTGAATAGCAGGCGGTGCTTAGATGCTATTCTGGACTGCGACCAAGTTTGCCGGTCTCTCCAGTGTGGATGCTTTCACAGTCCACAGGCATAGAGGGAGCTAAGTCTGAGGGGGCTTGATACATAGCAGTGTTGGTACCACTTGCTGTGATGGGCAGTCCCCTGGGGGAAGGAGTGACTCTGCTCCTTCTTTTAATAGAGACAATCTGATGTTATTGTGCTCCCAATTTAGTCTGATTTTGTCAGATCTGGCTGAAGGCACAAGAAAGGGCACAGCCACATCAGGTTCGTGGGATAGAAAATGTGGAGGCAAATATCCAAGGGCTGTAATGCTCAAAAATTAGAGGACCCAGAATTCAACCAGACACAAGCAGCTAACATTAAGAAAGAGTTGATTTCAGAAAAACACTGCTGCAGGTTGAATATGGATGAAGACTCTATAATTCTGGAAGGTGTTCAGTGGTCAAAAATCTGGCACAGGGTCAGAACTATGATGACAGAATACGGCTGGAGGATCAGAGGGGATTACCAGAGTCTGATATCCGAGAGCCAGTCCAAAGTCAGAGCCAGCTGATCGGAAATCCAGGAACAGTCCAAATCAGAATCCGGGGCAGAGTCAGGGCACAGATACAGGTCAGGGGATCCAGGTAGCACAGATAAGCAGATTCGACAGGGAAAAGGCAGGCTCTGAGAATCAGGAGGCAGAAACTGGTCAGGTATCAGGCAAGCAGGCAGACAGGATTCAGGACGCTGGATTAGTCTCACCGTTGGCCCGTAATAATCTGGCACTGGTGACTGGTCTGAGGGCAAGTTATATAGTCAGTGGTACAGGTGGATCAGGTAAAGAATAATGAGAACCGGGGTGGAGCTCTACAGGTGTGTCAGGTGGAGAATCAGATCAGCACTAGTGCCAAGATCGTGAAGGAATTAATGAAGTCAGATGGAACTCTGAACATGTACCATGGGGGAGGAACCCTTCTCAGCAGGGTCCATGCTATTAACCACTCCACCAGAGACAAAAGGTCAGAGCACTTCTGACCAGACCCTCAGATCACTTCTTCCAGACTTCCACTGCTTCTTCACCATTTTCTTCCTGCCTGAGACAAAGGAGGAGAGAGGCTGGCTTGAGAACAGTTAGCACTATGCGGGCATCAAGGCCCCAAAAGTCCACAAACTGCACAGAAAAGGCGTTCTGTGAAACTCATCTGCTTGCTTCGAAGGAGTAACCAGAGCGAAAGAGGGGAATTCTCGTCCTCTGCGGAGCGGAGACTTGACTACATCGGAAGAATCATCACACAGATCAATGCTGCACTCTGACTTTTGTGCACACCAGCCACGAAGTAAGGAATGCCGAAACAGCTTTGTTTATTTTTGTCAGCTGTTGCAGCAAAGCGGACTCGAGACACGGATGCCTTCCCTCACCGGACAAGCTGATAGATCAGACTGCTAAATGGACGTTGGGCCAGGCCTATTCTCTCCGACCACGCCGTTGCTTAGCTCATAGCCACAGGCTAGCCTGCTGCTGAAAGACCAACGATTTTCCCTGCTTTTCAGTCCTCCTTCCTTGGATGGCCAAAGTGGACTGAACTCACACGAGCCACTGACAGGTTAGACAGAGAGACCCAAAGGGAAAGGTTTCATGGTAACTGGAAAATGTTTGTGTAATGCGCTCACATGGTGTCTTTAAACAAAGGGGCTAACAGAATTAACTCATGCTACCAGTCGGTTCCATGGCATTGCTGATATGGTTCAAATGTGTTTTATGGTTATAACAAAACTTTATCTTCACAGGGGTTTCATAAATTGTTGGGATATTAATGTTTATGTTATCCGGCCACTCATTATGACTAAAATAAAAGCCGAAGCTTTTAAAGTCAGCGCCGAATATCCACTAGCCAAAATGCTATTTAGCTCCTGGTTACATCCGGTTCCGGACTTTAAAAAAGAGCTTGTTTTAAAGCATAAGGCTTGTTAGTTTCGCTCCAACGTCGTTCGATAGTGCTATGAGCTTTATTCCCACATTAATATTGAATATTAATGTCAATTTAAAAGTGTTCTGGTTAACTTTAGGAGTAACCGATCACCACAGCGACCCCTAGCCCCCGGAGGTAGAATCGCATAAATAAAATCTACTGTCCCTAAAGTAAATGCTTTTTATTATGCAAATAATTCTTTAAAATGTTATATCCTCAAATAATTTGTGTAACTCAGGATTTGCATTGTGAATGAGTTGAAACACATACCAAATGTTGTTTTGAATTAGTAAAGCTAATTTAAGCTCATTCCATACTCTTTAAGATAAACCTTGGTTCTTTAACTTAAACAAAACGTTATTTAATCAAATAATGTTTTGTTTAACTCAGGATTCGCATTGTGAATGGATTGAAAACATGCCAAATGTTCTAAATTAGTTAAGCTAATTTAATTATTCTGATTACGATCAACCACTTTTGTTTTGTCTTTTTTTTGCATGTAAATAGTTCCTTAGCTTAGTTTCTTTTTATCTTCATTTCTCTTAAGGTCAGGATTTGTCAAGGTGAACCGAACACACACGCCGCACACGGAGCTTAGTTCTCAAGAGTTTATTGAATGTTGAATGGTTGTGGAGGAAGAGAGCCAGAGTCTTTACCCGGATGGAGTTGGTGAATGGTGAGAGCAGGAGCTGGGGAGCTGGAGAACACTGGAGAGCTGCGGGTGCTGCGCCGCAGAAACAGGAAGCCTCCAGAGCAGGAGAGAGAATTCTTGGAACGCAGAGGGCTGCAGTAGGACCAGGAGTGCAGCAGGGAGAGCCATTGGAGGTGCAGGCAGATGCGGGGAACTCTGACAACCAGACGTGGGAGAATCTCAGGTAGCCAGACTAGGGGAAGTTGTCACTCAGCTGTACGTGGGAAGATCTCCGGCTGAGGTGCTACAGAAAACTGAAGACGGACCGGCGGTGACGAGGAGACTGAGGTAGGCTTTTATAGAGCAGCTTGCAGGTGGATTGAGTCCGAGGTGATTGGAGCTCGACAGGTGTGGACTGAGTGGAGTCAGAGCTGGGCTGAGAGAGAAGGTGCTGGAAACTGCTCAAGGTGCAGCAGGCAAAAATGCACCCTGACACTTTAGCTAAGTTTCACTACCCTCGAGAAGGATTTGTTAATGGAAATATAAGGTTAATTCAGATAAACAGCATTTTATAGTGATGTTCTCTGGATGTTCATTTTATTTCTGTTATCAAATTCTTGAACTTGAAGAAGTTGTCACTCCTTTATTCTATGTGTGTGCAGAGATTGCTGTTAAAAGATCGCTAGTGCTCAAATTCATCCCTTTCAACCATTGTCCTGATATCAGCTCAAGAGCTGATTATCACCAGACAATACTTAACAGACAGAGAGTTATTTATGAAACATTAAATAACTTTAAACAGTGCATAATTGCACAACAGTAATATGGGCTCTGGTCGGGGAAGTTCCTTTTCTGTTGAGAATAGTCTTAAGAGAGCATCTGGTTTAATGTTATGTGAACCAAAATGATGGGAAATGTCAAAAAATAAAGTCCATCTGGCTTGTCTCGAATTCAGTCTCTTAGCGTTACACAAGACTTTTGTGATCAATCCAGACCCTTAAATGGCTCAGTGGTTCCTTCCAACCAGTAAGGTAAGTTTATTTATAAGGCACTTTTCAGTAACAAGACAATTCAAAGTGCGGTACATGAACAGAAAAACATTACAGGCATATATAGGAAAAACAAAGAATTAAGCTTAATATATCCTTGAGTAGAAATTTTTCATACATTAAAGGGGAAGTCCGGTCAACAAGGAAAAATCAGGGGACCATTAGCTATAACTAAAACTAATACGTTTGTGGTTATTTAATTAACTTATCTTTATTCAATAAGAAAATAAAAACATAAATTGTCGTCTGGATCACTGTGTATGGGGACAGCCATTACTGCCCATATTTGGGCAGTAAGGGCCGTTTGACATCACATCCTGCGACGTGGAAAAGCTGAGCAGCGACAGCATTTCTCCGCTCTTTCCAAGCAAAGTCAATAGGAGCCGTTCTACACAGCTGCGATCATCAACAATTTTTTCGGATTTCCAGAGGACTTCACCGCTGACATTCATGGCCATTGGATGTTCCAACACAACTGGTAAAAGTGGAAAAAACATTGCTTATTTCAACTTTCTGATTCATGAGCCACCGGGCTCGTCGCTGGATTGCCAACTTGAAGAGAGCGGATTTGCCATCTACCTTCTGGCCAGTGAGAAAACACGTTATATGCAGCAACCATTTCGAAGAAGAATGTTTTGAACGTGACATGAGAGCGAGGATTTTCGGTAAGTTATTTTTTAATTCAGAATTTTTAATTTAGAATTTGCAGGGATGGTTACTGACCAGAGGGGCGGAGGGATACCACATGTGATGTGGTATCCCTCCGTCCAGCATGTGCTGGAACGCTTTTATATTTTAATATTTATAGAGTAATGACCACCTGCCCTATTTACTAGGGGGCAAATATAACTGAAGTCACTTCAGCGCGATCTCTCCTCCGCTGCAAGGCCGGTAAAGCCGTGCTGCGGCAGAGCGCGCGTGCGCGCGCACACACACACACACACACGCGTATATATATATATATATATATATATATATATATATATATATATATATATATATATATATATATATATATATATATATACATACAGACCTCTCAACTTTTATCAAAAGTTAAGAGTGAGATTATGCTAATTTGGGGGTGGGGCTAACCGGACCCTGGAAGAGCCGGTGGAGTCAACTCCATCTCATTTTTATCCCACCAGACAATGAAGTAGACATACTTGTGTTAAAAAGAGAAAGAGACGTATTAATACTTTATTGTTCAGTTAATGGATTAAGACATAAAAAATACACAATTGTTCAAATAATACTGAATAAAATTAAGTAGTTTTAAGTTATTGACCGAATTATTACACTGTTACACATTCATCTATGGGTTGGTGCATCTTTACGCACGATCCAGCTGCTGATGTCTCCCTCTTTTCAGCTCAATGCACTTCTAGACTGTTACAGTTTATAACATTCTTATCACCTTTCACAGCGACAGGTTTCTCAGTCAGTCGCCGCGCTGATCAGACGAATCTCTATTGCTCTCGTCAGTGCGCTCTGGGCGGTGAGGTGGGCGGATTTTACCCCCGTGCGCTGCGTGCGACGGATAAACAGTGGGGAAAAGGCATAATTACTGTAAAGGGCTCCTATAAAGGGAACAGGGGTACTGACAGGTCTAAGATGAAGCCCCTGATGTTACAAGTTCTTTAAAATGACCCTTAAAAGTGCGCACCTGAATTAAAGCGCGAGGCAGCACGCCCACCGAAGCGCCACTGATTCTATGTTGTTAAAAATAAAATAGCATAAAACACAGCTACTAACTCTCCTATTGACTTTAACTGGCACACGTTGCTACCGATGTGAGGACATTAAACGTAGTGATTCACGTTTTGAATGGTGAACGGTGATAAAAGCACCTGCTCCGAGGGAAAGGGGGGGGCGGGGTGAGAGCAGCAAGCGCGGAGGCACAGAAATACGGTGCATGTAGTTAAAAAATGCAGAATTAATAAAAACGAAACTTATAAACAGACCAAGTGCCGTTTTAAACTGCATCTGGTTAGCAGAACTGTTTTATGATCCAGTATGCAGCCATGAATGAATGAACCGGTCATCTCGCAGCAGCTCTCCCCCCGCCCCCTCCCCTCCTGTGTACGCGGTACAGGACCGTACCGGCTCACTTTCACCACTGGTTAAGACTAAAATTATTCATAACTCTGATCACTCTTCCTGCTGCTCTGTTAACACGAACTGCAGCAGGAATTACTGATGGCCACAAGCTGTGAAAGAAGCCGAAACAGCTCAGCAGAAGGCGGAGTTTTGTCGTCAGCAGCCCAGACGGGCTTTGTGATTTTTATGCGTGAGAAATGCCATGTTTGCGTGTGAAATGTCATGTGTTGCGTGTGAGCGTGTGAAGTTAGTGAAATGCGTGTGTCACACGGTCAATGCGTGAGACACACACATTGACATATCGCTATTAGATGATAGCGATATGTGATAGCGATATTATCATCATCTAATATCGCTATTAGATGATGATAGCTCCACGGAACTCCCATCACTGTCACTAAGTACTTCATCACTCTCTGCTTCGTACAGAGCACCAGTCGTCGCCATCTTGGAGAATAGTGCGTTGTTGCTCAACAGCGGGTCTGCTGAGTGACGTCACAAAATGGGAGGTGACAATACTATTCTTGACCAAGATGGGTTCCTCCACACAAACATGATTAAATGAAAATTATTCTTAATTAAAAAAAATTATAATTTATTGCACAGTATGTAGTAGTTTTATATTTAAAGTACTTTCATCAGTTTGAATTCTGATTTTGACCGGACTTCTCCTTTAACAAATATACAGAAAGAACGAGCTTCATCACAAAAAAATTCTAAGAAAGTTAGCAGTGCCTCCATTCTTTAAGAGCCAGCTTTATGGCAAGTAGCTTGTGGTTTTCAACATCATAGTTTCTTTCTGCTAGGGAGAATTTACAAAAAAAAAAAAAAACAGCACAAGGTTTCATCTTACCAAAGGCATCTTCTCTCTTGGATAGTACAGCTCCAACTCAACATACTGCTTGTCGAGATCTGGTTGGGTTAGAATATATGCAACAGTAAATAACCTCTTGAGCTGAGAAAAGGTCTTCTTATCATCAGGGTTCCAAGAAAAGACTTTGGATGTCAAAGTTAACTTGTTAAGGGGAGCAGCAACAATACTGTAACTCCCAAAGAAGCTTCTGTAGAAATTTGTGAAACCCAGGAAACGCTGGAGGTCCTTTTTTGTTAAAGGGGTAGGCATTGGACTACCGCTTGGATCTTTTCATTATCAGGCTTCACCTGCTGACTCTCAAAAATGTAGACAAGAAAGGAGATAAAGTTCATATGAAATTTACATTTTTCAGCCTTGGCAAATAGTCTGTTTTGTAGGAGATGGTGGAGAACCATTTGGCATGGCTTTTGTGTTCAGGAAGGCACTGAGAGTAAAAAAGGATGTGGTCTCAATTGACAAACACAAACCGTCTGATAAATTGTCTTAGCACAACTCTGGAACACTGTGGGGGTGTTTGTGAGGCCAAAAGGCATAACCAGATACTCAAAGTGACCCAGGTGAGTGTTGAATGCTGTATTCCATTCATCCGCTTTCTTCATCCTATCAAGATAAGCATTACACAGATCTAGTTTGGAAAAAAAACTCTTGAGCCATGAAGAGCATCAAAGACTGAACTGATCAGGGGGTAAAGGATAATTGTTCTTAACAGTTATCTGACTAAGGCCACGGAAGTCAATATTGGGATAAAGCGAACCATGTTTCTTAGAAACAAAAAAGAACCCATCAGCCATTGGAGAGGAAGATGGACGAATCATGCCTTTCTTTCTCAGACTTCGACAGGTTATACAAACTTGAGGGAAACTGAGATAGGGATAAGTTCAATGGAATCGTGTGGTCTATGTGGAGGTAGAGATAGAGGCCTATCCTTTCTGAAAACTGCTGCCAAGTTATTATAGCAAGAGGGAACCTCAGAAAAATCTGGTGGTGCATTGGGTTGACCCTTAATGGTCCCTAAAGAAAAAGAGGCAGATTACAAACAATGTTCAGAACAGAAATCTCTTCAATGCTCAAACTCTCGCATTTAATTTGGGGATTATGAGCCTATAACCAAAGTTATCCAAAGACCACAGGAAACTGTGGGGAATAACAACAAAACACTGAATAAATTCATGGTGATTACCAGAAGTGATACTTTTTATTGGTTTAGTTTAATTAGTTATTTTAGCAATCTGCTATTTAAGCTTTTTTCTGTCTCATGACTAACCTACAGACAAAGTCTGATTCACACTGACCTTTGCAATCTCAGAGCAGGATAAACAGAAAAAATGTTCAAAACTATCTGTTGGTGAGTTTACATTAATGGATGATTTATTACCTAGACATTATCAGGAAAAAGACACATGGTGTGTAGGAGGTTTGTACTGTGAATGAAGTTGGGTGGGGTTTTGTTATCTGCAGCTATTTAATAGTGACTGACTCAGGATCATCGCAGTCAGTCATGGGTGATCCTAGGAACCAGATGTGGATATGGATGCTGTGGGTCTTCTCATGTGGGATGTGTGTTGGTTCAACAGTAGCCGAACCGTAAGTTTAAATGATTATTTGATATGCTTAATTTGAATTAATTGGGTTTTAAATATAAACTAAAATAAGTTTTTAACTTCCAAGTGGGTTCAGATCCAGGAGATTATAGCTGTATGTGTGAATTTGTCTTTAGACATTACATGGTGACCGTCCCTGCTACTCTGGAAGCTGGAGCTGAAACTAAATTCTGTGCAAGTCTCAAGGAGCCTAATGAGACTCTGACCATGACTGTCACTTTGGGGTCAGAAGAAAAGAACACAACCCTTCATGAGAAGACCTCCAGGGAGGAATTTCTTGAATGCATTCAGTTTCAGGTCAACTTTGAAGAAAACTATGAACTACTTGCTCTTTATAAAAACATACCCTTATTATTTTTGAAATATGATTATAAAAAAGAATAATGAAGAAAGATCTGCAGGAAGAGTTGCATATTTGATGTCCTAACTTTTGCTGTAACAGGTTCCTTTTGTGGAAAATGAAGAGATAAGAAATTTTGAGGTCGAGGTACGAGGAAACACATTTTACTCAAAAGAAGTCAGGAAAGTCCTGATCAAAGCCTACCAACCAATGCACTTCATCCAAACAGACAAACCAATCTACCTCCCTGGACAGACAGGTAACTGGGACAGAAAACTGTTTCGATCAATGTTCTTTCTTACAAGCCATTGATGTTTGTGGATCCTACTTTATAGTACAAATCACAGGTTTCCCAAATTTTCACATAATATCTGAAAACTTCATATAGTTCATTTCAGAGTGGTCTCACTGGATACAAAGTTCAGACCAACCAATCAGCTGGTAAGTAACTAAAAATTCTTCTTTGGAATAAACTTTGAATAAAATCCATTTAGGTGTGCAGAACAAATGAAAGGGTTTATTTGACTGGTGTTCTGGATGTAATGTACTGGCTCCCTGAAGAGGGATGATTTGATCTTTAAACATGCAGGACAAAATGGTGTGTGGTCATAACACTTAAAGGCTAAATGTAAACTGATCATCGTCTGTCTGAAAAATACAAAGAACAATTCCGTTTTTTATTTGTCTTATTAATTTAGTTTTTTTTTTTCATTTGCTTACACTTACAAAATTAATTTTACACCTAGAGCTTTTTGTCACGTTACAGTCGTAAATCTCAGGGTATTTTCTTATGTGATAGAACAACACAAAGTACTGTATATTTGTAAAAAAAGAAAGACAAATATAATTTTTCACAATGTTTTTGAAATTAAAATCTGATAGTTTAGATAGTTTAGCTTGATTTGTATTTAACTCCCCTGAGGTAGTACCTTTAGGGGTAATTACAGCTGGTGTGTTTCTCTACCAGCTTTGCACATCTGTAGAATGACATATTTGTGCATTATCCTTTGCAAAATGGCTGAAATTCAGTCAGAATAGATGCAATTTACAACTGTGAACAGTAATTTGCCCTTGCTTTGCACTTTGATTTAGGTCTGGACTTTTAAAAAACATGAAGTGCTTTGATTTAACCTATTCCATTCTAGGATGTATATTTTGTGTAGTTGTCCTGCTGGAAACCTCCACATCATGATGCTGACTGGGCTTTCCTACACTTCGGATATTTTTTAAGACGATTTGAATTGGTCATTTGTCTACCAGTCATAGTGTTTTGAGTCATCCAGAAACTTTGCTTTTGGTCTCATCTGATCAGAGAACATACTTCCTCATGTTTTCGTTGGCCCCTGCATGGGTTGGGACAACCTCTTAATTATGTATTTCAACAGTGCTTATTTCTTGACACTATTCCATAAAGGTTAGATGTGTGACATGTACAACTACAACATATTCTCCTCCATAAATTGTGGATCTCTGTTGTTTTTCCATGGGAGGCATTGGTCTATTGGCTACTTCTCAGATTAAGGACATTGCCAGCTTGTAAACTAAGGTTGACATTCATCGTTTCGTAGGTTGAAACAGTGCTGTATTATACATCCACATTTTTAATTATTATGCTATAACCCAACCTAGCTTTAATCTTCTCCACAATGTTATTCCTGACCTGTCTGCTGTGTTTTTGGTGTTCACTATGCTTTTCTTTCATTAATTTTCAGGAAAAAACCTATGAAGCCTTCACAGAAATGCTGAACGCAAATAGACCCAACACTTTTCAGTTAGGGTTGTAGTTTAATTGTCATTACATTTCATAACCATGTGTTATAAAGGATGAGAAATTAGGACCCAAATGCAAGCTTAAGGATAATGACAAACAGGCAACTGAAGGTTAAGAAATATGTTAATAACAACAGTGACTTCCAGTGGAATAGTTACAAAGGTGTTGGTGTTTTGTAGAGACAAAGACTACAGTGGAGGATTCTTCAATCTGTTGACACACGTGAGGTGGAGCAAACCTCCTTTAAAGAGAGACAAAGATTGGTTAATCTTGAAAACTTGACACAAAAATAGACTTGACTTAACTTAAATCTAGTGGCCAGTGTACCACTGATAAAGAACTGATGGACTGGGTAGGTGTGGCTGGAGGCACTACACTTTTAAACGACAGCTTAAAGATGTCTGACAGGTCAGCAGGTACTTCTCAGTATAAAGCACACTGGTGGCTCCACCTCACATCACCTTTGAACATAACACATAGAAAGGAAATGGGGAAAAACACACTGGTTAAGACAAGAGAAGAAAATTAACCTGATTCCCCAACACAACGCACTACTTTGTGTTGGTGTATCTCATAAAATCCCAGTAAAACACATACATAAGTTTGGAGTTAAAAAAGACTAAATGTGGGGAATTTCTGGATGCCTGAATTCTTCTACAAGGCACTATATGCACCCTTTTCTGCAGAGGTGGATAAATCCAGCTTCAGAAAGTAAAAACCCTGCCATGTTTTCCGTCATCTTGTTCACTTAACCAGGTAATTTTAGTCCCTATCTGTACTGTGGAGCTGTAAATGCAAATGATTAGAAGTAACCGCTGGAGCAGCTTTTTACTTTCTGAACCTGGATTACCCACCTCTAGTTTTGTGAATCAGATGACACGGTTTAGGTGTCTGAAGATCTGCCATAACCACAGTCAATCCAGTGAAAGATCAAAAGCCAGTACCTATTTGTGTCAAATTAGTTAAAATCTATCAATTACATTTTTCCTGACTGTAATGAAAGCATCAACCACACGAGGTTGTCACTCTAAACCATAAAACTAAATAACCATGGCAATGCAGATTGATAATGTCACTGTTATTTTATGTCTGATTCAGAACTATCTCCCTTTTTTGTCCAACAGTACAGTATCATCGAACTGGAGGTAAGAGCATACAAAACCTTCTTAAACACATAAACAGTTCAATCTACACCTGGCAACATCTTCATTCTTAGTATAAATGCACTCCACAGCAACAAGCAGACCGATACATTTTTACTCTGTAATGCCAGAGAATAATGAGTCTGGTGCTTCTCCCAAAATTGTTGCAGTTAGTTAATGTCTGCAAAGAAAACAGAAACAGTCATCAATGACAGGTCAGAATCAAGCTAGCAACAGCTTTTCTTGGGTGAAACACACATGCCGAATCTACATTATGTATAACTAGCAAAACGAAGGCATCTTCTTCTTGGTGCTTTTTCCATGTGGTAAACCGTCTTCTCTGTGCAAAAACACGCGGCTGTGAAGCGTACTTTGCAGCGTCTAGTGTAAATTTACTCTTTTAAAAACCAGCTTGTAAGCCGCGCCGCTGACATTACGTGTCCAGTGGAATTCCTGCTTTAGTTTTTTTTTTTTTTTTTTATAAATTATGGTCGAACACCAATATGGGACATTGTGTTTCTGTACATTACTTGTAAGACCACGTTGTTTAATTTCCTTCCAGGCGAAATTACAAAATAACTCTGACAAACTTCACTAAAGAGTCTCAAAATATCCATTGACTGGCTCCGCCCAGTTGAAAACCTTTTCCCAGAAGCGTTGGCTGCATTCTGTCCTGCGTTCCGTCATTCAGCTACTGACAGTGATAAGGTGCATTATAGCCACACTTGCCCTGGAGCTGACTGGCAGAAGCAGGGCTGTCAGACAATCAGCCATTGGGCCCTCTTACCACTGACACTGGGCAAAATGGGTCTTGCACACGAACACCATGACTGAGACAGTTGGAGCAAGGGTTTCAACTAGCAACCCATTGGTTTCAGGATTAACTCCTAGCTCCTGTGCCACTGCCTCCTTGCTTGAGTGTTGTGACAAAAAATGTTACATTTTTCAGGGCAAGAGCACTGAATCACAGAGTTTGTTAATATTTTAGAGGAAAATGAAACTGAACATCGCTAAGCTACCACAGATGTTCAGTGGCTCAGCCGAGGCAGAGTGATAATATATTCCTGGGATGTGAGAGTTCAGGAGTTCTATGAGACAAAATGATATGACATCCCAAAGCTATCAGATGCAGACTGGATCACAGACATTGTTTTTTCTGTATCTGTGATGGCACTAATAAATCAACTAAATTTCCAAGTACAATCCAAAAACCTTTTAATCCATGAAATGCACATACCATCTTTTAGCTTATACAGCTGTTCACCTCTGCAGATTCTCATCCATGTTGGAAACACCGCATGTTGAACTTTAGTCGAGATTCCAGGACTTTAAAACAGTTGAGAGTGAAATGCACATGATTTCTTCTCCCTTCATGTGCAACGGTGATTATGTACCCAGTGACGTTCAGAGGGAGCTCATGGACCTGCAGTCTGAAACACTTATGGAAGAGCACTTATGTTTTGTTTCACCACTGTATTTTTACTCTTCCATCAAAGAGGAGAACATTTCACATATTAGGCTGTGGGCCAGAATCTGTAGGATGACTTTTCGTATGAACTGTCAGGGGGCAACTTTCTTCCACCGGGATTAGTTGCTACACAAAGCAGTGATCTCAAAACACCAATGTTCCCACGTTTTCACTTGCACATTAATAAGTTAAAGCTGACAAAAAATCTAAACTGTTCCGCTCCGGTCTAAGAGGTCACATGATTAGAGTTTTGCTGCTCAGCCAATCAGATCGCTGTATTGTCAGCTGTGCGAGTTCAACCGGTTCATCATGACTGCGCCCATAAGATGTTGTATGCATCTGTTTCCAGACGAAGAAAGCCCAATGATAATATTTTCTGGTGCCAGTTGGCAAATATCGTTATGGCAAGGAAAAAGAAATAGCCCAGTTCATCCATCCATCCATCCATCCATCCATCCATCCATCCATCCATCCATCCATCCATCCATCCATCCATTCATCCATTCATCCATCCATTTTTTTACATGCTTATCCCTGCTGGGATCGTGAGGGGTGCCGGTGCCGATCTCCAGCTATCAATGGGCAAGAGGCGGGGTACAACCTGGACAGGACCCCAATTTACTGCGATATCACCAAGGCTTGCTGCGCTAGGATAGCACAGGCGACAGGTGTCTTTGTGCTAAACTACTTATCCCCGCCAGAATTTGTATCCCCTGCGTCAGGAGAGTGCTTGAAATCAATAAAACTTTTAACCTCTAGCAAGTCAATTCCATCATTCAGTGATGGATTCTGTAGAACAGAAGTCCCAGCCTACGAGCTACAAACCAGCACTGTTTCTTTCTTCTATTGGTACAAAGCTGCAGAGCTATCAATAATTATGTTCAGCAATTGTGGCTGTATTGATAGGCAGAGCATGTGAATGGCTGTATTTCGAAAAATGTGGACGTGCTCATGTGGTTCAGGCAGTGTGCTTGAGAGGCATCAAAACAATCAAGGCTGAAGTGTGTGAATCGACATGGAGGAGCGAGTGGTCTAACAGTATGTTGTTGCTGATGTGGTTGTATGGCCAAATGCAAGTATTAGGATCCTCATAAAAAGGCCTAAAGGACCCTGACAATTCATCTCCGATATATGTCTTACGTTGTGATTTCCCTGACCAGGATCCTTACAACAACAGGATTGGACAGTGGCTCAATGAAACATCCAACAGCAAAATATTACAGCTTTCCTACCCCTTAAACTCTGAAGTCCGTGAAGGGACCTACAGAATCATTTTGAAAGTCGGTGATGTTAAGAACTATCACCGCTTCAAAGTGGAGAAGTATGGTATGTTTGCAATGTTTTGTTTTTTTAACAGACAAAATATTTTCGCTTCAAGTCCACTAGGTAACAAGTACTGTTTGTTCAGTTTTGCCCAAATTTGATGTAACGATAAATGCAAAAGAAGAAGTCAGTATCGGTCAGGAAGAATTTGAAGCTGAAGTATGTTCAAAGTAAGTAAAAAGGCATTTTACAAAAAGATAAAGTTATATATATATATATATATATATATATATATATATATATATATATAGCAGTTCCTCTCTGTGATGACTCACTGGTCTATTCTACTTAAACCAGGTACACATACGGACAGCCTGTGCCAGGAAGTGTTACCTTGAAGGTGTGCCGACCTCTTCAGATGCATGTATATGATTATGGAGTTACGCGCAGAAATTTAGAAGAACTTGAGATAAAACCTCCCTGCGAGACAATCACAAAACAGGTAGAGTTACACACATGTATGCAGTAGATACGGGTACCTGTACTAAATCTACACCACACACAGCTGTAATGTGTAAAGTTTGGTGAGGCAATATAGTATAGAGATGTTTTCCTAAGCTTTGTCTTGTAGTTATAACAAACAAAGTTACAAACACTTTGGCAGACAAAGACATTTTGACAACCCATTTGGGGATTGCCCTATTTTTATTTAAAGGAGCAATAATTAAGAAATGTTGTGTAAAAATAACCAAAATCATTCTAATTTGTCACCCAGGATGGAAGTAGCATTCCCGATAAACCATCAGTCCTCTTCATCAACAATGTCTTAGTCAAAATTTTCTCTATTCAAAATTGGAGGTACAGTGCGGAACGACTTCGCTGCAGTGTGTAGCCCGTGTTTACTTCCTGGTTCCTGAGCCAATCACATGAGTGCCCAGAGTTCCTAAAACAGAGCGCAGCATTTAGTATTTTATCTTGGTTAAAAAGCAGCAGCCTGCAAATATGGGAGCCAGTAAGAGAAGCGGACAAGGAATAGAACAGAATAAATCATATACCTTGCATGTGAAAGGAAAACTTTTGTGGAGTTTCACAGCAGCAACAGACCGTTGAGGAAACGGTGTCAGCTGTGTATGTGATGTTCTGATTTGAAATACTAGGTGTCATTATTAGTTATTGCGCCTTTAGTTATACCTAATCCCCACATTTAGATTTGGACTGACCAATTTTTACCAATTCAAGTAACATATTAAGATAACTATAAAGAAGTTTAATATCTGTTCTATTTATCGCTGTTGTTTTTTTCTTTGAATTTAGATGGACAAAACAGGCTGCTCTCTGTTTGAATTTAAAATGTCAAGTTTCACCAAAATTGACTCAAAGGTAGCATTTGATGGACTTGATCTAAGTGCTACCATGGAGGAGGAGGGAACAAGTAAGTCCTATTTACATACCCTACATTCCTTTGCTTAAAGTAGACGTGGTCAGAATAATGGTATAAGCTGCTGTTACATGGAAGATTTTGTTTTTAAATATATTCAGGTGTTTCACTTTCGCAAAGGAAGAAGGTGCAGATATCCTATATGATTGGAAAGCTGACTTTTATTGATCCACCCAAGATTTATGACCAAGGCTCAAATCTGGAGGGAAAAGTAAGAATAAAACAGAGCTTTGAAAAAGTATTTACCCCTGTACAGGCTTTGTTGTTTTTTGCTTTTCGTCATATTTTTAATGTTTCAGGTCATAAACAAATATTAATGTCAGACCGAGATAGTCTAAGTAAATACAGAATGCTGTTTTCAAATGATGTTTTTTTTTTGTTTATAGGAATAAACCTTATTAAAACAAGACAGTTCTACAGCTGCAGTAAACAATTGTTTAATTAGTCTACTAATCAATCGCTTACTTTTTTGATTAGTCGACTAATCATGATTATTTTTCATATGATCTCCATCATCACTCAAGTTACTTGTAAAAATATTTTGATTGAACTTGTTCTAGTCTCCACACCTTAGAGTATCCCTTTATTACCTCTTGTTGTCACTGTCCTTTATTTATTACCTATATAAATGATAAAATCCTCCACAAAATAATATTTTTCAATTCAACTGATTTAATTTATTTTTAATATTTCTATCACAATATTTTTTTAACTGTTAAAACATCAAATACTCAACCAGCTGTTTTACAAAACAATCTTTCAACCTTAAAAGTTTTAACATTGCTTAACGTTTACAAAGATTTTAAATTAGAGTAAAAAAGGGAGTATATCAACATCTTTGTTGTCAGCCTTGTTCTCTTTAATAAGGCAATATCCCCTCATCAACTTTAAAGATGAGTGAATTATTAATTTCCAAATATACTCTCTATTGCTCTAAACATTAAATTTAAATAAAGCTATTCCGTTACATAGCTTCACATTAATCTCAACCATTATTCCGTCCGTCCGTCCGGCTTCTTCCGCTTATCCGGGGTCGGGTCGCGGGGGCAGCAGCTTCAGTAGGGAGGCCCAGACGTCCCTCTCCCCAGCCACTTGGGCCAGCTCCTCAGGAGGAATCCCAAGGCGTTCCCAGGCCAGCCGGGAGACATAGTCCCTCCAGCGTATCCTGGGTCTTCCCCTGGGCCTCCTCCCTGTGGGACGTGCCCGGAACACCTCACCAGGGAGGCGTCCAGGAGGCATCCTGACCAGATGCCCGAGCCACCTCAACTGGCTCCTCTCGACGTGGAGGAGCAGCGGCTCTACTCTGAGTCCTCCCCGGATGACTGAGCTCCTCACCCTATCTCTAAAGGAGAGCCCAGACACACTACGGAGAAAACTCATTTCAGCCGCTTGTATCCGGGATCTCGTTCTTTCAGTCACGACCCAAAGCTCGTGACCATAGATGAGGGTAGGAACGTAGAACGTCCGGTAAATCAAGAGCTTCGCCTTTTGGCTCAGTTCTCTCTTCACCACAACGGATCGATACAGCGCACGCTTCACAGCAGACGCAGCACCAATCTGCCTGTTGATCTCCCGCTCCATCTTCCCCTCATTCGTGAACAAGACCCCAAGATACTTGAACTCCTCCACTAGGGGCAGGACATCCTCCCCAACCCGGAGAAGGCACTCTACCCTTTTCCGGTTCAAGACCATGGTCTCGGATTTGGAGGCACTGATTTTCATCCCGGCCGCTTCGCACTCGGCTGCGAACAGCTCTAGTGAGAGCTGTAGATCACGCCCTGATGAAGCCAATAGGACCATGTCATCCGCGAATAGCAGAGACGCAATCCTAAGGCCACCAAAACGGATCCCCTCAACACCTTGGCTGCGCCTAGAAATTCTGTCCATAAAAGTTATGAACAGAATCGGTGACAAAGGGCAGCCTTGGTGGAGTCCAACTCTCACCGGAAACGAGTTCGACTTACTGCCGGCAATGCGGACCAGACTCTGACACCGGTTGTACAGAGACTTGACAGCCCTTTTTAAAGGGTCCGGTATTCCATACTACCGGAGTACCCCCCACAGGATCCCTCAGGGAACACGGTCGAATGCCTTCTCCAGATCCACAAAGCACATGTAGACTGGTTGGGCAAACTCCCATGCCCCCTCCAGGATCCTGCTGAGGGTGTAGAGCTGATCCAGTGTTCCACGGCCAGAACGAAAGCCACACTGCTCTTCCTGAATCCAAGATTCAACTATCCGACGGACCCTCCTTTCCAGAACCCCTGAATAGACCTTACCATGGAGGCTTAAGAGTGTGATTCCTCTGTAGTTGTAACACACCCTCCGGTCCCCCTTTTTAAATAGGGGAACCACCACCCCAGTCTGCCAATCCAGGGGAACTGCCCCCGATGTCCACGCAATGCTGCAGAGCCGCGTTAACCAACACACCCCCAAAACATCCAGAGCCTTAAGGTACTCAGGGCGAATCTCATCCACCCCTGGGGTCTTGCCATTTCAGTGATAAATGAAACACTAAAATAAGCCCAGCAATAACTGTTAGATATCATTCGACTGAATTGCTGCGGTAGATTCAAAGCATTCTACCCATTAGGCCCCCTACTCCGGGGCTACATCCGGAATAAACAAAGCAAAGAAGACGTTGGAGTACTTTTACAATTAACCCATATCTTGCCTATCTTACCACGTATTGGACAAAGTTCTGGATTTCTCTGCCTCGCCTTACTTTTATCGGACATCACATCCTGTTTTCTAGACAAAACCTGGGCTGTGTACCCTGAACCTCGCCAAGCCCTTTTAACCTGTCTGCCTGTTCTCAAGCCTGCTTTTCAGACCTGTCTCAAGCCTCAGCCCATTCAGCCGGTCAGCCCTCAGCTTCTCCTAGAGTTTTACAAACGATGTTGCCTGCCTGCACTCGGGCTTGATTTATTTATTTTTAAATAAACAGTTTAAAACCCAACAGTGTCAGGTTTAATTTTGGATTCTCTGTCTAGTGAGTACCGTGAGAGGGAGAGAGGTTAAAGGCCCTTCTCACATTAACAAACAAATAAAACAAACAATAAAATTCTGAACCCCAAGACTTTTGGAAAGTCTTGGGGTTTTGAAAAGAAAAAGACTTACAATTTGAAATCTGGGTGTCCTGAAAGGTAAACACTACCAGCAGTGTTATGGTATGGGCCTGCTTTCCTGTCTCAGTACTTGAAGGACGTACTGTAATTGAAGAACAATAAATTCTGCTCCAAAGAAGAAAATCACAGAGGCAAATATAAGCTATCAGTTTTTGAGCTGAAGCTCAAGTTTAATTTGGTTATGCAGGAGGACAATGACTCGAACCAAACCAATAAGTTCACTCTCCCACTGCAAAAAGATAAGTGAAATTTTCTTGAAATCAGTGTATTTTTCCTTCATTTGTGGAGCTAAATGAGACTATTTGCCAGTGGAATAAGATTTTACCACTAAAAATAGGAACAATTAATCTAAATCATCTTATTTCAAGTGCAGAATATCTAATTTTCTCATTTTAGGGGTAAAAATACTCATTCTATTGGCAAATAATCTTATTTAGCTCCTCAAATAAAGGAAAATACACTAATTTCTAGAAATATTTACTTACTTTAAGTTCCCTTTTTGCAGTGCGACTGGCCTTCTCAAAGTAAAATACAACTGATATGTAGTGGAATTACCTTAAATGGGCTACCATGATTAATTATACCTCTATATATCAGAATTAAGATAATGATGCAGAGAAAAGTAAGCCACAAATCTTCCATAGTGATATCAAAGGACTGATGGCAGTTGGGACCACCATATGTGGCACAACCTGTTTTTAGGATAAGAGGGAAATTACTTTTTGTGTGTGGGACCATGTTGGTTTAAAGATGTTCTTTCTCTCAATGAATGAAATCATCTTTTGAAAACTGCATTCTATATTTACTCAGGTTACCTTTTACATTATAATTTTTTGATGTGGGTAATCCCAAAATGTCTGACCTAGAATTGTATTTTCTACAGGTCAAGGCTGTTCACTACAATGACACACCTATGAGTCACATGCCACTGTACTTGTTTGAGGGTCATGTTTGGTCTGCAACCTTACTGCAGAACCTCACAACTGACAGCAATGGATTTGCCACATTCTCTGTCAGCACAGAAACATTCAGTCAAGATATTCGCCTCAGTGTAAGTAATTCACACCTCTAAAACTGTTTTAGTCTGCTAAAAAAGTAAAAACTGCTGTTTACCATCATCTTATTCTAAAGTTGTTGTTTTTTCTATAATCAGATAACAACCACACCAGTTATGGTGTACTCACGACATAAAACAGTCTACATTCAGACAGGTAATCATGTGGTTCAGCGGTCCCTACCTCCTTCTAGTGATACTAAATCAGTCAGCTCCTTGAAGATAAAGAAGAGTGATGCAACACTTCCTTGTGACCAAGAAGTGGACATCATCATAGATTACACTTTTGTGCGTGAACCACAGGGATCTGTGGATATCATGTATCAGGTAAGTCATTTATCTTGTTACTATAATTATTGATTACTCAATGAGTTTTAAAATTGACTCCATATGACAGTTGCCTGTCAACATTTAGCTTGTCAGGTCTGTTTTATCATTTTTAAGATTAAAGATTAAAATAAATGTATAGTTGAATTCAGCACAGCATGGCCAACTTCTAAGTATTGTGTAATGCATATGACCAGAAGACTTTGATCTAAAAATTCCTGATCTTCTGATTCAGTTTCAACGTTCAGTCTTCTTGGTAGGAGTTCTGCCCCCACTGTGTTCCACGTAACAGTTGTGCAGATAGATAGTCTTAGACGATTGACAGGCGTATGTCATTTTAATTGACGTTGCTTCCTGAAAAATTCCTGCACTATTATCCTGAAAAATAGTGCAATCTACTGTGATTTTTAGAGGGATTTCTAGAGGGATTTTTTCAAGCTGTATGCAAACGAAATTCCGTTCTGTACGCACTTTGTGCATACAAAATGACAATCTATCTATCTATCTATCTATCTATCTATCTATCTATCTATCTATCTATCTATCTATCTATCTATCTATCTATCTATCTATCTATCTATCTATCTATATTTCAATGCCAAAAGAGTGAAACTACAAATAAAGATGAAAACGTGATTTAGAATACAACAGTAGTCAAATTATACAAATAGCAAGGGCACAAATACTTAATACTGTGTAAATAGCATGTCATACGGTGGCCCTGAGGTGCAAAGCGCTACAACATTAACAAAAGCACTCCAACATTAACGAAAGTGCTACAACATTAAGGAAAGCACTCCAACATTAACGAAAGCACTCCATCATTAACGAAAGCGCTACAACATTGTGGAAAGCACTCCAACATTAACAAAACGGAAGAGGTACGTCCCAGTGGGAGACCTAAGAAATTGCTGATTGGACTACAGCTCGTTTTTACTTTTGAACCGGAAGTTATTCTGGCTTTACTGTGTTTTTTTAAAAACATGAATGTTCTCGGTGATCCAAACCGTAAGTTGTAGTCTAAAACGCCATGTAGTCTGTTTATAAGTTTCGTTTTTATTAATTATGCTTTTTTTTAACTACGTGCGCTGTGATTCTGTTCCTCAACGCTCTAACTGGTCTGCTCCTCTCCCCTCCCTTCCCTCGGATCTACAATAACATAGAAAAAAATAGGTTGCAGTTACAATAACACAACCATCATAACAAAAGTTGTGGAAATAAAATTATCGCGTCTACCCTCAGCTGCAACCCTTAAAGCATACAGGACTGCGTTCTTCACGCTGCGTCTTTACGCATGATCCGCAGCTGCTCGATTTTACCCTGGTGCGCTGCGCGCGAGGGATAAACAGTGGGGAAATGCATAAAGAAATACTGTAAAGGGCTCCTTTAGAGGCGTGTCTTACCGCTGAGCTCTTTCTGTCTGTCGGAAAGTAGCTAGCTCCTCCAGGCTAACGGCGTGGTCTGGGATTGTTGAGTTGAGCCATGTTTCGGTCAGGATCAGAGCACAGCAGTCCCTGAACTCCCTCTTTGCAGAGAGCTCGAGTTGTAGATGGTGTATTTTGTTATCCAGTGAGCGAACGTTGGAGAGCAGAATGGATGGTAGTGGCGGTCTGAATGGGTTAGCCTTTAGCTTAGCTGCTAAGCCTCCGCGGCAACCGCGCTTCTTGGGCCGGCTGCACCGCTTCGTCTTTGCTCTTCACCGGCGTGAGCTGTTCGTCAAGTCCGCTGCCTCGCCGGCACCTGGGGGTTCGCGTAGTACTCCGAGGCTGTGTAAACAATCGAGCGTAGAAGTGGTTATAAGTCCAAAACCACTATATGACCGTAACTCCAGGAAGCGCTGACGATCATGAATGAGTGGTTTTCAGCGAGTTTGGCGGCATATTTTATGAAAATATCCCCGAGTTTTAGCGGAGCTGTAAGCCTTCTCCCCATTACTTCTTCCGTTCCTGCACATGTCTTTAGCATGTAAGGATAAAATCTCCTTGTAATGCTGAAGGCATCGAAGACTGAAGATTTAGCAAGGGACCTGTTACTTTGGTCGTCCAATATTGCATATGTTTTCAGCTTCTTATCAGGAGACCCCTTTTGGATAGATGAACACTGGACAGATTTTGGCACAAGAATGACTTTCAATTTTCCTTCCACACACTTATGTACAGGTAGAGGGAGCAGTAGGTAATGCTTGATCTTGCTTCCCGCCTTGAACGTCCACTGGCTGCCTTACAGCTGGTGGTGGCGTTGTTGCCCAAACTGCTGTACCAGGATGAAGGGCTGAAACATGACTGTTGATGCCACATTCTGCCCAGCTTATCTCTGTACTACAATTTTTAGCCTGGTGATTGGTATTGGCGCAACATCTGAAGCATATTGAGTTCCTTTTAAGGTAGATCTTTCGTTCCTCAAGGGGCATTTCTCTGAATGCTCTACATCTGTTCAATGCATGGGGGTTTCTGTGGATGGGACATTCTTTATCTACATGCAGAATCTTTGTCTCAGCTATAGGTTTTAGTTGAGAGTTTGCGACTTCTGTCCGACTTACTGAGATGGGTTCTTTCCTGCTGTGTCTTTCCTGATATTTAAACATCTTGATTGGTGCTGGTGGTTGCTGGACTGAATGTCTAAAACTGGGATCATTGCGCATTTTTGCTTCACTGGAAACAAAGTTGGCAAATACAGAAAATGGTGGAAATGACACATGACAAAGAGTGTTTTTCTTTGTATTTAGTCCCATGGTTCATCCACTTTTCTTGTATGCCTAAGGGCAATTTATCGACTACAGGGTGGATTCCCCTTGCTGTGTCGAGGTAGAGTAGACCTGGTATGTAACCTTCACTCTTTGCTGAGTGGATATCCAGTTGAAGGTCTGCAAGTTCTCTCAGGAGATGTGGATCTTTGTTTGAGATCTTAGGGATCTGTAGGATCCGATCTAACAGTGCCCTCTCTAAGGCTTCAGGAGAACTATAACATTCTTGTAGTCTGTCCCAAACCTTAAACAACCCTTGTTCAGGGTTATTGGCATGCACTGCTCTTAGACGCTCTGCGTACTTCACGGACTCTGGGCCAAGCCATTTGATCAATAAGTCCAGTTCTTCACTGGAAAACAAATGTAAGTTACGGATTGCATTCTCAAAAGAGGATTTCCAAGACCAGTTGTCTCCTGGTTTGTCACTAAACTTCCTCAGTCCTCCAGTGAGTAGCTCACTTCTAGCCAGGAACCTCGTTAGTTCAGACATGTTAACTTGATCTTTTGATTGGACATTATATTTGAAGTTTGGTGACATTTTAAGTACAGGATTACACTAGGATAGTTGAGGAACAGCTTCATGATTGGTTGAAATGTTTGATGGAAGAACATAGTCTTTCAGAGTGTCTATGGAACAGTCAGGTTCTTGTTTGGGTTGACAGAATGTCATGACTACAGGTGCTTCATTGAACTCTAGAATATCAGATGGAGTTATACTACCTTTTAAGACAAGTTGTTATTTTACATAATTGCCAGTGCGTTATAAAGAATCATCATTTTGCTGCTCTGGTGGAGACATATGTTCTTCTTCATTAGCAGCTGCCTTATAAACGTTTGCCTCAGCATGAGCTGCCTCTTCATCACACTGGTGTCGAAGAACCAGTAATGTTGCTTTCAGTTCTGCTTTCTTTACTTTCATTGCAATTTCCTTTTTAGCAAATTGTGCTCTAGTGTGAGCTGCTTCAGCTTTCGCCCTTGCATTTACAGCAGCCATGCTTGCAGACGACTTACTTGAATGTGACAGGTGTGTCTTGCTGGAGCAAGTTGACGGAGCCTTTCCAGCTTCTTGAGACATCTTTAGTTTATATAGTAGATCTTCGATGTAAACATTCACTGCTTGTTGTGTAGATCTGTGCTATTTCACTGTTCTGCCCCCACTGTGTTCCACGTAACAGTTGTGCAGATACATAAACTCTTAGACGATTGACAGGCGTATGTCATTTTAATTGACGTTGCTTTCAATGCCAAAAGAGTGAAACTACAAATAAAGATGAAAACGTGATTTAGAACACAATAGTAGTCAAATCATACAAATAGTAAGGGCACAAATACTTAATACTGCATGTCACAATCAGCCTTACAAACATCAACCTTTTACAACATAAATGCCCACAAATATAGCTCAATGTTATCTCAGATGTAATAAAATAACACAAAATACTTACAAGCAGAGCTTTCTCTAAAAAACAAAACAGGATAAAGAAGGATTAAATGAAGACTGACAAACTGCCTGTGTCAGCCATTATACATGGGTTGCTGACACTGAGCTATATTATACACTGGAGTGCTGATTTTGCCAAAAAACTGAAGTCACTGGCCGCCATCTTGCTACTCCCTACTCTATTTTACATGTTATTCATATTAAATTTATATATATATGTATATATAAGTATGTGCAGGCATGGACTGGTAATCGGGCGTACCGGGTATTTTCCCGGTGGGCCGACGTGCTGTTTGGGCCGGCAGACCCGACATGTATATTAATAATATGTATTATTATTATTATTATTATTATTATTATTATTATTATTATTATTTTATTATTATTATTATTTTATATATCGGCCTCGTTATATTTGCATAATGCATGAAGAAAAATAAAATCAGCAGCGCAAGAGTCTGTTCCGATCATCCGGCCCTTACCACAGGCTACTGCAGCCCATTGGTTATCTTCCCTGACAGTCTAAAGGGCTAGGCCAATCATAAAGTAGAAAAACACCTTCACGCTCCATGTGGAGCTTTGTGCAGCGGTGTTCATAGTAGTAATGGATAAGAAACGCAAGGGAGGCGCAGAGAAAATGCACGAAAAGAAGAAACCAGTTCTTCAAACGGACGCTGCGAAATGTGTCAAACTGACTGACAAGTTCCCAACAGCAGGCCCTTCATCTGCTCCGGTGTCTGATGTAAAATATGGTGGTGGTGGTTGTAGTCAGTGACGTGCGGTAGGGTTCATAGCTCGTGAGGCACTGACGTCATCAGAGTCAGATTTACAAATATACACTCTACAGAATAGACTGATTGCAAAGTGCTGAAGGCGACTGATTGAGCCAAATTAATTGACCAAGAGACATGGAAAAATATTGATTTGATGAAAAAATAAAAATAAATTATTTGTCATTTGACTAACAGTTTATGAGTTATGATGGATTTCTGCATTTGTAACACATTCTAAAACTATAACCCACATTAAGCACATTTCATTACAGAAACAAAACATGAATAATTATCGCTGTCTTACCTCTACTTATAAATTAAGTCCATGCGCAGCTCTTTCTGCACAAAAATATCTTCATTTTCCAGTAAAAGTTCTCTTTATCTTCTTCAGTTTTAAATGTCTCTCAGTCTCAATGGAGATCACTGCCATGGAGGAAAGCCTTCCTTCATCAGTCCTGTTCCAGCTGTATGTTTAGAGTATTTTTAAGTGCTTTACTTGTTAAGCAAAACTCGCTAATAATACATCCATAACTTGCTGTCACGCTACAGTTTTGGATCAGGAGCGGTGCTCCTTGAGCGCCCCCTGCCTAGAGGCCAAGGAACTACAACCAGCTCTTTGCCTTTTATGTTCGCGCAGCAGCACAAAAACATGTTACCTGCACACAGTTTGATGACCAAAACACAATTCGTAATCCACATATAATAAATTGTGGAAAATCAGCTCATAACTGTTTGAACAATTTAATTTATGATCCAGAGACAGGAAGATGCATCACAGAATGGAAGCCAGCGCAGTTAACATGGGATTGCGCAATCCCAGGGGAGGCCAAGCGCGCCTGTTTAGGAACCATGACAATGTGGTGGGCCAGTATAATCCAAAATGCCAGGGCCGATTTTTTGTCCCAGTCCACCCCTGAGTATGTGTATATGTATATATGTATATATATCCGTCCGTCCGTCTTCTTCCGCTTATCTGGGGTCGGGTCGCGGGGGTAGCAGCTTCAGTAGGGAGGCCCAGACATCCCTCTCCCCAGCCACTTGGGCCAGCTCCTCAGGAGGAACCCCAAGGCGTTCCCAGGCCAGCCGGGAGACATAGTCCCTCCAGCGTGTCCTGGGTCTTCCCCTGGGCCTCCTCCCGGTGGGACGTGCCCGGAACACCTCACCAGGGAGGCGTCCAGGAGGCATCCTGACCAGATGCCCGAGCCACCTCAACTGGCTCCTCTCGACGTGGAGGAGCAGCGGCTCTACTCTGAGTCCTCCCTGGATGACTGAGCTCCTCACCCTATCTCTAAGGGAGAGCCCAGACACACTACGGAGAAAACTCATTTCAGCCGCTTGTATCCGGGATCTCGTTCTTTCAGTCACGACCCAAAGCTCGTGACCATAGATGAGGGTAGGAACGTAGATCGACCGGTAAATCGAGAGCTTCGCCTTTTGGCTCAGCTCTCTCTTCACCACAACGGATCGGTACAGCGCCCGCTTCACAGCAGACGCTGCACCAATCCGCCTGTCGATCTCCCGCTCAATCCTCCCCTCATTCGTGAACAAGACATCCTCCCCAACCCGGAGAAGGCACTCTACCCTTTTCCGGTTCAAGACCATGGTCTCGGATTTGGAGGCACTGATTTTCATCCCGGCCGCTTCGCACTCGGCTGCGAACCGCTCCAGTGAGAGCTGTAGATCACACCCTGATGAAGCCAATAGGACCACGTCATCCGCGAATAGCAGAGACGCAATCCTAAGGCCACCAAAACGGATCACCTCAACACCTTGGCTGCGCCTAGAAATTCTGTCCATAAAAGTTATGAACAGAATCGGTGACAAAGGGCAACCTTGGCGGAGTCCAACTCTCACCGGAAACGAGTCCGACTTACTGCCGGCAATGCGGACCAGACTCTGACACCGGTCGTACAGAGACCTGACAGCCCTTATTAAAGGGTCCGGTACTCCATACTCCCGGAGTACCCCCCACAGGATCCCCCCGGGGGACACGGTCGAATGCCTTCTCCAGATCCACAAAACACATGTAGACTGGTTGGGCAAACTCCCATGCCCCCTCAAGAATCCTGCTGAGGGTATAGAGCTGGTCCAGTGTTCCACGGCCAGGACGAAAACCACACTGCTCTTCCTGAATCCGAGATTCGACTATCCGACGGACCCTCCTTTCCAGAACCCCTGAATAGACCTTACCAGGGAGGCTTAAGAGTGTGATTCCCCCGTAGTTGGAACACACCCTCCGGTCCCCCTTTTTAAATAGGGGGACCACCACCCCAGTCTGCCAATCCAGAGGAACTGCCCCCGATGTCCACGCAATGTTGCAGAGCCGCGTTAACCAACACAGCCCCACAACATCCAGAGCCTTAAGGTACTCAGGGCGAATCTCATCCACCCCCGGGGCCTTGCCACCGAGGAGCTTTTTAACAACCTCGGCAACCTCAGCCCCAGAGATGGGAGAACCCGACCCAGAGTCCTCAGGCTCTGCTTCCTCAATGGAAGACGTGTTGGTGGGATTAAGGAGGTCTTCGAAGTATTCCGCCCACCGACGCACGACGTCCCGAGTCGAGGTCAGCAGCACACCACCCCCACTGTAAACAGTGTTGGTACTGCACTGCTTCCCCCTCCTGAGATGCCGGATAGTGGACCAGAATCGCTTCGAAGCCGTACGGAAGTCTTTCTCCATGGCCTCTCCGAACTCTTCCCACGCCCGAGTTTTTGCCTCGGCGACCAGCCGAGCCGCCTGCCGCTTCGACTGCCGGTACACATCAGCTGCTTCCGGAGTCCCACACGCCAAAAAAGCCCGGTAGGACTCCTTCTTCAGCTTGACGGCTTCCCTCACCGCTGGTGTCCACCAGCGGGTTCGAGGGTTGCCGCCGCGACATGCACCGACAACCTTGCGGCCACAGCTCCAACTAGCCGCCTCAACAATAGAGGCGTGGAACATGGTCCATTCAGACTCAATGTCCCCCGCCTCCCTCGGGACGTGTTTAAAGTTCTCCCGGAGGTGGGAGTTTAAGCTCCGCCTCACAGGGAACTCTGCCAGACATTCCCAGCAAACCCTCACAGTGCGTTTGGGCCTGCCCGGTCGGACCGGCTTCCTCCCCCGCCATCGGAGCCAACTCACCACCAGGTAGTGGTCGGTGGAGAGCTCCGCCCCTCTCTTCACCCGAGTGTCCAAGACATACGGCCGCAGGTCAGATGAAACGACAACAAAGTCGATCATTGAACTGCGACCTAGGGTGTCCTGGTGCCAAGAGCACATATGGACACCCTTATGCTTGAACATGGTGTTCGTGATGGACAATCCATGACGAGCACAGAAGTCCAACAACAAAACACCACTCGAGTTCAGATCAGGTGGGCCATTCCTCCTAACCACGCCCCTCCAGGTCCCACTGTCATTGCCCACGTGAGCGTTGAAGTCCCCCAGCAAAACGAGGGAGTCCCCAGGAGGGGCACTCTCCAGTACCCCTTCCAAGGACTCCAAATATAAATATATAAATATATATATATATATATATATATATGTGTGTGTGTGTGTGTATACATATATATATATATATATATATATATGTGTATACATATATGTAAATATATAAGATAAGATAAGATAGTCTTTATTGATCTCACAATGGAGAAATTCACTCGTCACATCGGCTCATACAAGAAGGTTCAGAGTAGGGAAGGTGCATTCAGTTATATACAGTGAATATGTTTTTGTATATTGTTATTTATATATTTATAAATGTTATATATACATATATATTTTTTTTTAATTTTTTTTAATTTTTTTTTAAATGAATAAAATGCAAAATATTTCAGCACATGACTTTCTCAGTACTTGATAGTTTTAGAACATAACATAAAAGTATATGGCATTTGACATTTTAAAAGTTTTAAGCCCCCCCTGAACATGAGAAAATCCTCATTATTCAATGCTGTAGCGCACATATTCCCTAGTTACTAGGGGGAAATAGGGAGTACCAATATGACGGCTGGTGACTTCAAAGTGACTCGTTCTAACAGCAGGCTATTAGCACTCCAGTGTATTATATAGCTCAGTGGTTTCTGAACTCATTCTACTGTTCAATAACAAACTTAACATGAAAACACCACCACCTGCTGGCTGGGAAGAATTACTGCCAGCACAGTAGAAGTCTGTCTTGACTTGGTCTATCTCACAAAAGTCATAGCATCTAGTATTCTGAGGATGTATTGTGTCTACTGCGGATTTTAGGTGACCCAACAGGGCTTTCATCAGACTTAGTTCTGGACTCTGGCTAAGCCATTCCTAAACTTCATATTTTTTCATGTGCAGCCTTTCTTTTGTCCTTTATACATACTGTGACTCATAGTGACACTACTAAATACATATATTTCCTTATTCACATGGGGTTGGGTCAGAACTAATTGGTAATTAGAACTGTTTATAATTGAATTCACCTTGAATTTTTTTTAGCTACTTCTGAAAAAAGTAACCTCAGAGCTTGGCACTCAGGGTATGTGTTGTGATCCTTGGTTGTGAGTCTTTAGAATGTAAGTGTGAGGTCTTTCCTGAGCACAGGATCTTTGCTTGAGGGTGTGACCACTGGAGTGCACTCCTGATGGCAATCTGCTCATGAGCTTGATGAAGATAATTGGGACTGTGAGACAACCCAGCCTTTGCTTGATGATTAACCTACCCGCTTATTGTTCCTCGGCTACCATATCTTTTTTGGGTCAACCTTCAAGAAAAATTCTATGACAGTAACCTCCATGAAAGCCACCCTTGGTCAAATCCCATGGTCCTTCATCTTCCATAGTCATCATGCCATTTTGCTCTCCAATGCTCTCTGCTAAACTCCTGCCACAACCTCTTACACTTAAATACAAACTGGGTAATCTCCAGGATACCAACTCACCTCAGAACTACTCACATCACTAAATCACCTTTCCCCTTCTGATTTAACTTTTACCATTGATATGTTAAGTCACCTTGGTCAGCACATTCTTCAGAATGATCTGTCATAATTATCTTCATTAAATTCACTAAGCGGTCCTTCTCTTCCTAGACTCAGCTGATCTGTTTCTCCCAAAGTCTGCAAAACAACTGTTTAATTAATAATCAATCACTCTTACAAAAACTCTGCGGGCTGTGATTGATTTCTGCATGTGGATCAAAAGTCTTCCTGAGACCATGACAGTAAGGTTTTAGTTAAATGGGGTGGGATTTGAAACAGATGATGAATCAGAAAACATTTTCCCACAAAGTTTTGGCACATTTTATTCTGACCAGGATGTCAGAATAAAATGTTACTCATTTTTCCAGGCATACGGATAATACAGGAGACTGTTGTCGCTTGGAGGACACAACCAGTACTGACCTAAAACTCCTACGGCTCTTTCAATGTCACTCAGGTTCCTCCCGACCCATCTTCATCATTTGTTTTGAAAAACATCCCATTTTTGTGACGTCACCACTGTTAATATAACTTTTATTGTCTCCAATTATTAACTACCATGGGATTTTGCTGTGGACCTCTTTGTACATTTGCTCTACTAATGCCTGTGTACTGTGAGATCATTTTCATCCTTTGTCAGCTTTTTACAAATTGAACAGAAATGTCTCTTCACAAATACTGGATGGTGAAACTGAGCCAAAAGGTGGTTTTACAAAGCATTAGTATTTCCTTTGAACAGACAATTACATTTTTTAGCTGAATATTACAGTATATGCACTTATCAGCCAGTTATTTAACTACACCACCAATTCAGCCAAGCACATGACTTGTTGAACTTCAAATCAAGCATGAGAATGGGGAAGAAATGAGATGTAAGCGACTTTATGTGGGATGGTCATTGGTCTAAGTATTTTAGAAAATGCTGATTTGTTCAAATTTTCCCTAACAACTATCTCATACGGTTAAAGTGAATGGTCAAGCAAAGAAAATATCCAGAGAGGCAGAAATGACCTTTTATTATCTGGGGAAATTGGGTAGACTGTGTTGAGATAGTAGGACTGCAAAACTTGTGCAAGTAATGACCGGTTGCAACCAAACTGCAGAATACGACCTCTGCTCCCCTAAGCACAGGAAACTGAGACTACAATTCACAGGTTGGACAAAGTAGTCCAATATACCTCTCACTCACTCGTAGGATCAGAATTTAGTGTAAACTACAAAACAGTCTTACATCTTGTTTTATATTACCAGCTGAGCATTGTTTAGACGCCACAGGCTGCCTGAGCAGTGTGGCTGACCGTCTCCATTTCTTTATGACCAAAGTGTATCCATCTTCTGATAGTTACAGCAGGACACTGCCCTATACCACAAAGCACAAATCAGTTGCCTGCTGTCAGTCCAATAGAGCACCAACAAATCTGCAGCCAAGATCTTACCTGTCTCCTGAAGCCACTGGGTGAGAGGTGTGAACCAACCTTGACAGGTCACCAGTCTTTTAGGGCAACACAGAAACAGACAGGATGCTTGCTAATTTCTTTGCCAAACAACCATGTATGGCATTCATTTCTCAAAAAAATCCACAGATCTTATCTAGAGGAACTATTGGCAGTGCAGGACAAAAACAAGTTCAAGTGGAAGATAAACCAGGTATGTGAAGAGTGACACTACATGTTCATAGAATCAACACATTTCTTTTCAGATTTGGATTCATATGTTAGTGTATTCCTATGTCCAACGTACGACAACAGTGTTTATTTATTCAGCTTGTTTATGTTTGATAAAGTTTATAGTCAGAAAAAAACACAAAACCAAATACTAGAGTTTGCAGGCACATCTCAATGAATTAATTTCAGTACTTAAAGCAGCACTAAGTAATTTTTGAGTGGCACACCCCTACAGGACCATTTGAAAATAGCACTGTCATAAACACTGACTGCTCTCCACGTGCCCCACACCCCACAGCTACGGCACACTGTCACTCTCAAAGTCCTGTCCTGATCCGATTTACATTTTCGCTTCCTTTCTTTTTCGGACAAAGATTTTCTTTGCCTTGTCATAGATCTCCAAAATCCAAAATTGATCACCTGTGTGAGTAGCGCAGTGAGGGGCGTTCTGCTATTAATGCCAATGACCTTACATTGGGAAGCAGTAGCTGTTCATCTTACCGTGAGAAGGAGAACAGAGACGCAACACTGCCACCGGGTCGTGGCATAGAAAGTTGTAAGCGCGGTTTCCGGCAAGAAACAGTAGGGGGAGATGACAGACTCCTTAATAATCTCACACTTAGATTACCATCACAGGGACTTAGAAGAGCATATATTAAGATAAAAAATGTTTACTTATTGCCGCTTTAAATTATTTTTAACATATATCATGCATTTTAAAGATATACAAATATGCATTATAAGCAACAATGTCTGAGTAGATATTATGTTAGGACGTTACATGTTCAACACTTGGATGGATGGATTTTTTTTTTTTTTTTTTGCAGTTAATGAGGGCGAGGTGACCATAAGGCTGACTGTGTCTCCAGACATGGCACCTGTGATCCAGGTTGTGGCTTACGCTGTCCTGCCCAGCGAGAGTGTGATTGCTCACAATGCTGAGTTCTCTACAGAAAAATGCTTCAGTAATAAGGTCTGCAGAAAAGAGAACAAGTTGCAACAAATAAAAAAAGACACTAGTATTGTAATCCTGACACAGTCCTTCAGTTATTTCTAAGGAAGCAACATAATTCATGTTAAGCATGTTTTATCAATTGTTTTAGTTCATACAATGCAAAGTAAAAGTTAGTTTTATTTGACATCTGTAAGGTTACTATATAAAAATATTTAGCTTGATAAAGGTATGTATTGGGTAAATAATGTTATGTATAAATCACGCGTTGCTTGTCAGGTTTCGTTGGAGTTTTCTCCATCTTCAGCTGTCCCAGGAGAGGACACCAAGCTGCAGCTGACAGCCCAGCCCGATTCCCTGTGTGGTGTCAGTGCCATCGATCAGAGCGTCCTCATCAAGGAGCCTGGACAGACATTGGATGAAGACAGGGTAACATTTAGCATTCTTCAGATGGATACCTTATATGTTTTGCTATAACAGGGATGTGTTTGAAATAATTTTGCCCTCTGAGTTAGAACCAAAGAAAAAACACAGAACAATTTCCACTTTAAACCATGTTTTTCTTTTCAGATTTTTCAAATGCTGCCTGTCAGCAAACATTCATTTATACCATATCAGGTCGAAGATCCTATTAAGTGTGTGAATGTGAGAACAAAGCAATATATACCTTTTGTGGGTGGAGAAATAGATGCCAGAAAAGTCTTCCAGGTACTAAGTATACAGCAATCAGAAAGTACAAATCATATTAAATGTTTACATGTGGCCTTCTTTTAAAATGTTGTTCTATGTACATTTTGCTATGTAGAATGTGGGACTGAAAACAGTGACAAATTTGGTGATTGGCATTCCCAATTGTTTCAAATTCAATGGAAGAGAATATCATCAAGGTATTTTGACAACTTTTGACTTGTCAAGTGTAAGAGTAAAATAATATACCTTAAAAAAAGAGGGTGTACCACTGGTCATTCACATCTGTTTAACTTTGTTCTGGTTCTAAAAAGAAGAATACGGAGAGGAGGGTATTCGGGGGCTTCCGGGGATTCCGGGGATCATATATCAGGATTCACCGGGACAAATCCCTCATATGGATTCTGGACCAGTAGAAACTGTTCGCAAGTTCTTCCCTGAGACCTGGATATGGGACCTTGTGGAAATTGGGTAAGACTCTGAGGCAAAAAAGATTTTGTTCAGAAATATTTTGAAAAACATTGATCATAAAAAATCATCTCATCAGATTTACTTTCTTGTAAGAAGCTTGTTTGTTTTTAGACTTAGACTTAGACTTTCTTTATTGTCATTTTGTATACACAGAGTGCATACAGAACGAAAGCACAAACATGCACATGCTATACGTTTTTTTAATTGTACTCTAATCAGTTGCATACTTCCTCGAGTGTGACTCTGGTATTTTAAATCTCTGCAAAGTATTTTTTTTTGTTATGCTGTAATTTTACCCTTGTAGTACACTCTTTTTTCTTACTTTTTATATATATTTACCTTTTTGTAAAAAAAAATAATAACTCAAAGGTAATACTCTAATACTACTTTTGATACTAATAATTATAACAGCGAATACCCCTCAAGTTTCCTTCTAATCACAATGTTGGTGTGTAAATGTATGGGAATACGCTAAAATGAAGCCTAGGCGCAAATTCAAGCTGGAAGACTTCCACCTACCTGTTACAGCGTCATCTTCATTTCCAGACCTCGACCCGCTTTCTCCAATCAAGCTTCCGTTTAAAAGGCTCCACACCCACGCCGCCTGACGCTTTCCAGCCGTGCTCGAATGGTATGCGTTCGTCATGTCTGACTTCGAGTCCGATATCCCTCCGGGTTCTCCGGTCACCTCTCGTGAGGACCCCGTCCCCCCCTCCTCCTCTCCTGTCCGCCGCAGCACTCGTTTGGCCATGCGCCCGGATAATCTCTCCCCAGCTTCTTTCCTTAAATCCAAAGGCATCTCCCTCGCCGCTGGCCTTCAATCTCCGCAGGTTGCCTGTCTCACTTCCCTCCTGCCGTTCATCGACACCTCTCCGCCCCTTTTTCCACCGTCCCCTCCTGCCCCCCCTTCATCGGTCAGCGGGAAAAGATCCTGCAAGTCCGCCGGTCCTCCGGCCTAGCGACGCAAGAGCCGCCCCCCCTCCTCCCAGTTGGCCTCTAGTTTACCTGGGCCTTCTTCAGCTCCACCGCCAAATCCTAATCCTCACGCTCCCGTCGTGCCTCCAGAAGCCCCCGGCCCCTTCTCAGGTCCCCACTCCCTGCCTCCCCTCGCCCCCTCTTCCGACCAGGCGTACCTCCTTACGTCCTCCCTTGTCACCTCCATGGACTCTCTTCAGCGTTCCATATCTGCGCTCTCCAATCACCTTCAACACGGTGCTTCTAACATTGCGGCGGCGTCCTCAGTCCCTTTCTCTACCGACCCCGGTGTCCCTCCTCCCTCTCTTCAGCCACCTCCTCCAGTATCCACCCTTGCTAACGCCCGGCCCGCGCCGCCTTCAGGTAAGTCCGTTTTTCTAAGCTTCGCTCTTGTTTTTTTTTTTTCTCTCAATCGCTCTGATCTGTCCTTGGCCATATCCTCTCCTTAACAGGTGCGGCTTATATGCCTTTGCACGCCAACATCTCTCCCAGACTGCGCTTAAAGATACTGCAAGGACAGTACATCAATTTAGCTTCCATTCTCCTTCCCTCCCCCGTAGTTGACCAAAGCATTGCTTCAACCGATCAATTTTCAGCCATTATTAAATTTTCGGATCCCCGCCTTTCGAAATATTTGTCTATCGGGCAGTTTCTAGCCGCATTCAGTGTCTTCAGGGACGTCATATGTTCAGTTTACCCTGAACGCAGAATAGAATTGGATGGTTACTTGGCTTTGATCGCTGATCTTCTTCTGCAATATGGTCGATCTCTATTTTATCAGTATCACAAAGCTTTCGCTACTAAAGCTGCCGCCGTCCTCTCCCGCTCTGGTCTGAATCTCGACTGGTCTACTCTGGATACAGAGATTCTCATCATGCTTACCCAAGCTGTTTCATGCCACCTGTGCGGCATCCCGGGCCATCAAAGCGCATTCTGCCCATCTCTCCCGTTTAAGCTCGGTCCTTCCGCCACGGCTTCTCCGCCATCTCTTCTCAAAATCCCGACGCAAGATTGTCATGGCAGACAGGTGCAGCTTCATAATAACATGCCTATCTGCAACAATTTTAATGAAAGCGTCTGTTCATTTCCGAAATGTGCTTTCCTTCACCTTTGTAGTTTCTGCACGGACGCTCACCCCAAGTCCGTCTGCCCCCGCCGCACTTTTTCCAGCAAAATCCGTCGAGGTTCCAGGAATTAGTTTCCCACTTTCTTTCGACTCCTATTTTAGTTCCCGAATTGGCTTTTCTCTTACAGTATTACCCCGATCAATCATTCGTTAATTTCCTAATCACTGGTCTCTCCCAGGGTTTTTTCATAGGTATACCTCATCTCCCCGCTTCTTCTTTAGTCATTCCAAATCTTCAGTCTGCGCTGCTCGATCCGAGTGCCGTCTCCCAATTATTACAGAAAGAGGTGTCTAAAGGTTACGTCATCGGCCCCTGCGTTTCCCCTCCCTTCTCCCTCTTTCGCATCAATCCCCTCGGAGTCGCAATCCGCAAATATTCAGGGAAAAAACGTTTGATTCTTGATCTATCTGCGCCTCATTCCGGTTCCCACCCTAGCATTAATAGCCTTATCCCGAAGCCACCCTTCTCTCTTTTTTACGCCACAGTAGATCATGCTAGGCAAGGCAAGGCAAATTTATTTATATAGCACAATTCAGTACAGAGACAATGCAAAGTGCTTTACATGATTAAAATATAGGAAAATAAAACAGAATAAAAGCAAGTAGGGATAGTATAGAAACAAAAAAGAACATTTGAAAACAGTAGAACATTTTAACTTGAAGATTCAAAGGCAATTCTAAACAAATGTGTTTTTAATCTCGATTTAAAGGAACTCAGGCTTTCTGCACCTTTACAGGTTTCTGGAAGTTTGTTCCAGATAAGTGGAGCATAGGAACTGAATGCTGCTTCTCCTTGTTTAGTTCTGGTTCTAGGTATGCAGAGAAGGCTGGAGCCAGAAGACCTGAGTGGTCTGGAGGGTTGATACGCTGATAACAAGTCTGTGATGTATCTAGGTGCTAAGCCATTTAGGGATTTATAGACTAACAGAAGTATTTTAAAGTCTATTCTCTGAGATATAGGGAGCCAGTGTAAGGACTTTAGAACTGGGGTTATGTGCTCTACTTTCTTAGTCTTAGTGAGAACGCGGGCAGCAGCGTTCTGGATCAGCTGCAGCTGTCTGATCCACTTTTTAGGCAGACCTGTGAAAACACCATTGCAGTAATCAATTCTACTAAAAATAAACGCATGGATTAGTTTTTCCAGATCCTGCTGAGACATCAGTCCTTTAATCCTGGAAATGTTCCTCAGGTGATAAAAAGCCGACCTTGTAATTGTCTTTAGATGCTTTTGAAGGTTCAGGTCTGAGTCCATCACTACACCCAGGTTTCGGGCCTGATTAGTGGTTTTTAGTTGAAGTGACTGAAGCTGTGTGCTAACTTTTGATCTCTCCTCTATTGGTCCAAAAATTATTACTTCTGTTTTGTTTATGTTCAACTGAAGAAAATTTTGACACATCCATGCATTGATTTCTTCTAGGCATTTACTCAGTGCTTGAACTGGTTTATAGTCACCTGGTGACATGGTGATGTAAAGCTGTGTGTCGTCTGCATAGTTATGGTAGCTGATGTTGTTGTTTTTTATTATCTGGGCTAGAGGGAGCATGTAGATATTGAAGAGGAGGGGACCCAGGATGGACCCTTGGGGAATCCCACATGTGATTTTTGTCGTCTGGGATGTAAAGTTACCTACTGATACAAAAAAGTCACTGTCCTTTAAGTAGGATTTAAACCAGTGGAGAGCTGTAGCAGAGAGGCCGACCCAGTTCTCCAGGTGTTCTAACAGAATGGAGTGATCAACAGTATCAAATGCTGCACTAAGGTCCAATAGTACCAGCACGGTGGTTCTTCCACAGTCTGTATTTATATGGATGTCATTAAACACCTTGATAAGGGCGGTCTCTGTACTGTGGTGAGCACGGAAACCTGACTGGAATACGTCAAAGCGGCTGGTCGTTGTTAAGAAGGTGTTTAATTGTTGAAATACAGCTTTTTCAATAATCTTACTGATAAAGGGGAGGTTTGAGATGGGCCTGTAGTTCTGGAGTAGAAGTTTGTCTAAATTGTTCTTTTTCAGCAGTGGTTTGATAATTGCTGTTTTTAGGGACTGGGGGAAAACACCTGACAGAAGGGACGTGTTTATTATCTGGGTCAAATCAGACGCTATGCCAGGTAAAACTTTTTTAAAGAAAGCTGTGGGTAGAACATCAAGGCAGCTGGAGGAGGAACTTAACTGCTGAATGATCTGCTCTAAGCTTTTGTGGTTTATTTCGCTGAAATGGGACATTTTGTCAGAAATAGTTCCAGCTGAATAAAGCATTGGTTCTGGTGTTGATATGGTAGTACAAAGTGATCCTCTAATTTTTAGGATTTTTTCAGTAAAGAAGTTAGCAAATTCATTGCAGGCCCTGGTGGAGTGGAGTTTGGAAGTCACGGACACAGGAGGATTTGTTAGCCTGTCAACTGTGGAAAATAAGACACGAGCATTATTAATGTTTTTCTTGATGATCTCAGAGAAGAAAGATTCTCTTGCATTTTTCAGTTGTAAGTTATATCTGTAAAGTCTCTCTTTATAGATGTCGTAGTGAACCTGGAGTCTGTTCTTTCTCCACCTGCGTTCAGCTTTCCGACATTCCCTTTTTTCACCTCTAACTGCTGGAGCATTTCTCCAAGGAGATTTTTTCTTCCCGGAAAAAAACTTCACTTTGACTGGAGCAATGCAGTTAATGACGTCTGAGACTTTAGACTTAAAGTTATCTACTAGCTCATCTACAGAGTTGCAGCCCAAGGTTGAAGTATCAGAGTAAGCTTGAATAAAAGTTTCCGCGGCATTGTCCTTAAAGGTGCGTTTTCTTACGATGTCCCTTTGGCTAAATGAGTCACTGGAAATTATGCTTTCAAAGGTAACAGAAAAGTGATCAGATAGGGCAACATCAGTTACATTGACCTTAGAAATCTTTAGACCTTTAGTGATGATCAAGTCTAAAATATGTCCCTGTTTGTGTGTTGGCTGTTTAACGTGTTGACTTAAACCAACGTTTCTAAGTGTGTCACACAGTTCTTTTGCACTTCTGTCTTCAGGGTTGTCAACGTGAAAGTTGAAGTCTCCCACAATAATTAAACAGTCATAATCAACACATATCACAGACAGGAGGTCACTAAAATCATTAAAAAAGTTTGATGTGGACTTAGGAGGCCTGTACACATTCAGAAACATAGTTCGTATCGGGCCCTTTACCTGGAGAGCCAAATGTTCAAAAGAGTCAAATTTTCCCAAAAACACCTTTTTACAATTTAGTGAATTATTAAACAATGTTGCTACTCCTCCACCTTTCCTTTGCTGTCTGCTCTCACAAAGAAAATTGTAGTTTGGAGGTGTTGACTCCATCAGTATAGCTGCTTCACTAAATTCATGCAGCCATGTTTCTGTTAAAAACATTACATCAAGATTATTGTCAATAATGAAGTCATTAATTAAAAGGGATTTTCCTGACAGAGATCTAATGTTTAGTAAACCCAGTTTATATGACTTAGTGGTTGATGATATCTCTGTGACAGGTTGCATCTGACAGTTTATGATTTTTAAGTATTTGTTCCTGTTTATCCTTTTGTTTTTCTTATTTCTGCCACGTATTATCACAGATATTCCATAATCTCCGGCGAAAGGCCCCGGCTGATGCTGGGAACTCTCATGTCTGATAAACGTGTGGCCAGGGCCCAATCTGTATCACAGCGAAGTAATTTGGAGTTCCTCAGTACCAGAGTGTTCTGTGATACGTGGAGGAGGAGGATCTGAGGCTCTGAGGCCTTTGGAGAATCCTGGTTTATTCACAGCAGAATGGCTATGTGGAGAGGATGTCATCTGTAGGCCAATCTTAAATACTTTGTTCATGTTATGAGAAAATTCCAGAATAGGAACTTCTGGGCTTTGTGGAGAAGAAGGGGAGGCGGGTCCAGTCTGGACCGGTGTTTGTGAAGATGGAGGTTCTTGTCCTGCTGAGATCTGGGATGAATCGTCCTGTAGCTCTGACAACGCCTCATTCTGTGTCATCTTTCTGGCCGTCTTTATCTTGGCTTGTTCAGGCTGCACTGGGCTTATCATTTGTTTTGGCACTGGATGTACTTTGTTTTGGAACAAAGCTGATGACGCATGGTTCACAGAATAGAAGATGTTTGAAATCAGCCGTTTTGCACCTGACCTATTTAGAGAGAAACAATCTCTGTTGAACAGATGTCTTCTTTCCCAAAATATGTTAAAGTTGTTTATGAAGGTTACAGTTATTTCTTTGCATGTTTTTTCCAGCCATTTGTTTAGCATCAGAATTCTGGAAAAAATCTCGTCTCCGCAGTTAGCGGGTGCGTGAGGCCCGCTAAGAAAAACCTTGACATTCAGGCCATCAACAAGTTTCAACAAACGAATGTAATCCTCTTTTAATACTTCTGATTTTCTTATATGGTTGACGTCCTTCAGGGCTTCAGCTTGTATTATGAGGTTTTCCAAGGTCGGATGTTTTCTCAAGATCCTTGGAAGGTCTGTCTGAAGGATGTCTGTTAAATCAGACACCAGGCCACAGTTCCCGTCGTTATAAATCAACACCTCTGTATTTATGCTATAGCATTAATAAAGAAAGCCGGTCCAGGAGCATGGCTGGCCAAAGCCGACATTACCGACGCTTTTAAAATCATGCCCGTGCATCCCTCACAGTGGCACCTGCTAGGTGCGAAATGGGACGCAAAGTTTTATTTCTTTGTCCGTCTGACTTTCGGATGCAGGAGCAGCCCCAGTCTCTTTAATTGATTATCTGAAGCTCTCTGCTGGATTCTTCTAAACGTTGTTAAATTTCTCTCCGTGCTCCATCTCCTTGATGACTTTCTGCTTATCGATCCACCCCACCCTTCTTCTCGTTCCTTAAGCAAATTGAAAGATCTCTTTCTTCACGTCGGCGTTCCTCTCTCCAAGGAAAAAACTGTTGGTCCGTGTAAAAAATTAGAATTTCTCGGCATCACTCTGGATTCGGAAAAAATGGTAGCTTCGCTGCCAGCAGATAAATTAGCTTGCATTCGCAAGATCTCCCAAGATCACCTTTCATCCTCGGCTCTTACCAAGCGTCAGTTTCTCTCGCTGCTCGGGAATCTTAACTTCGCCATACGCATAATCCCTCAAGGTCGCTCTTTCATCTCCAGGTTGCTCGACCTCGCTAATTCAGTTCCCTCTCTATTCGATCGAATCGTTTTAGATGATGGCTGCCACTCTGATCTCGCTTTTTGGTCCTCCCTGCTTAACTCCTGGAACGGCATTTCTTTTTTCTATGATGATGTTATCCTCTCGCCTGATTCCGTCCAGTTTTACACTGATGCTGCTCCTTCCGCAGGTTACGGGGGCTTTTTTCAGGGCAGCTGGTTCGCTGAGAAATGGCCTCTTTCGGTTCCTCAGTCACAGTCTTTGGCTTTCTATGAAATAGTCCCCATTGCTACAGCATGCTGCCTTTGGGGTAGCCAGTGAAAACGCAAGCACATTGTAGCATTTTGCGATAATGCCACGGTTGTCGAAGCTATTAGTAAAGGCCACTCCTCTTCCAAGTCTATTATGCCTTTTCTTCGTCATATTACATGGCAATCCGTGATCAACAATTTCATCCTCTCTGTGCGTCACATTCCAGGTCATTCTAACGCCGTTGCCGATGCTCTGTCTCGTCTTCAATTTTAGACCTTTCGTCGCCTCTGCCCTTCAGCCGACCTCCTCCCGACGCCTGTTCCCTCCTTCGAAAACCTCATCCTGAATTAATCTCCCCTTCTCTTTTACCCTTGCTCCAGTTGGCTTACTTTTACATAAAAAATGGCCTCGCTCATTCTACGTTCAAATCTTACACCTTCGCCTGGTATAAGTATGCAAACTTCTGCTCTTTTCACAAGACCCCACTTTATCCCGTTCAAGCTAGCTCAGTCGTCGCTTTCATCACTCATTGCTTCGTTCATCTTAATTTGAAGCCCCCTTATATCCGCAGTCTTGTCGCAGGTATAAATTTTTTTTTCCAACTTTCCCAGTCTTCCTCTTCTGTTAGCCTTTTTCGCGACAATGTTATAAAGCTTCTGTTAAAGGGTATTTCTAATGTCCGTCTTTCCCCCCAGATAGTAGAAAACCTATCACCCTTCCCATTCTAACTAAGTTACTCAATATCCTTTGGCTCAGTTCCTACTCTCCTTATCTCAAGAGCCTCCTCTTGAGTTTGTTTCTTCTAGCTTTTTATGGGCTCCTTCGTCTAGGCGAGTTCACGTCCCCAAATAACACCTTCATCCCTTCTAGAGACCTAGCGGTTTCTGACCTCAGTTTCCAAGTTAATTTTTACAGCCTATCCCTCAAGCATTGTAAATCTAAAGGTGCTTGTACCATCGTCATAGCTCGTACCGATGGTCCATTCTGCCCTTTTCTAGCCATGTTCAACTACGCTCTCTTAAGACACAAATTGAGTTTTTCCCCCGAAACCCTGTTCTTAACCCCCGAAGGGTTCCCCATGTCCTCTGCCTGGTTCCTTAAACACCTGAGGCTACTTCTAGCCGCATCCAACCTCCCTCCTAGCCGATTCTCAGGCCACTCCTTTAGAATAGGAGCAGCTACATCTGCAGCCGCGCAGGGTATTCCCACTTCAACTCTCCAGCAACTAGGCTGACGGTCGTCTTCGGCTTTCGCATCCTACATTCGTCCAGATCTCTCAGCCGTTCTCGAAGCTCAACGGTCTCTCAGTGCTCAGGTAAGCACTTCGCAACTCACTGGTGGTGGATGGTTTACTCCATTTAAGAGCTCAAGTCCTGAACCCATAAGGCCCTGCACATCCTCCCGTGCTGCTACTTTCAGGTTTCATTTCAAGTGTTCCCACCTCTTGTCCTTGCCAGCTAACAATTTATCCGGTGAGTTTATTCCCAGCTTCGCTTCGATCTTCAGCTCCCTGTTTTCTGGTGTCTTTCTTCCTGACTTCTAGTCTATTACTACCACTGGCCTTCATCCACCGATTTCACTCAGTTCATCTTTCTTTTGGGGCGGCCTTGCTAAATTCTATGTCTATCAGCTTACCTATAAGCTTTTGCACAAGTCCCTGCTAGCTCGTATACATCGGCTTCTCTTTCTTTCTCTTTACTTAATGAGATTTGTAGCTATTCTTCTACCTAACTCTAAGTATTCTCATAACCCCAGTTAGCTTAATTTCCCGGCATGGCTCCACATCATCCCAACGACTCCACATCCAACTTTCATCTACCAGCCCAGCTCCGCGTCACATCAATAACCCCGCAGCTGGCCTTCATCTACCACCCCGGCTTCGCGCCTCGTCAGTAACCCCTCAGCTGGCCTTCATCTACCAGCCCAACTCCGCATCACATTAGTAATCCCTCAGCTGGCCTACATCTTCCAGCCCAACTCCGCATCACGTCAATAATCCCTCAGATGGCCTTCATCTACCAGCCCAACTCCGCATCACATTAGTAATCCCTCAGCTGGCCTACATCTTCCAGCCCAACTCAACATCACGTCAATAACCCCTCAGCTGGCCTTCATCTACCAGCCTGGCTTTGCGCCTCGTCAGTAACCCCTCAGCTGGCCTTCATCTACCAGCCCAACTCCGCATCACATTAGTAATCCCTCAGCTGGCCTACATCTTCCAGCCCGGCTCCGTATCACATCAATAACCCTTCAGCTGGCCTTCATCTTCCAGCCCGACTCCGCACCATGTCAGTAACCCCCAGACGACCTTCATCTATTAGCCTGGCTCTGCGTCATCCCATACAGTTTTCACTGCCATCCGTCACCTCGATTTCTCCCGCCTGCTTTTCACCTCTCGTTGCGAAGTCCTGGCCTCGGCCCCGGCATCGGCCCAGAAGTTTTGGGGGGAGCATCCCTATTCAGCGTTGATGGGCTCATTTGAATTTGTCGGAATTCACTGCTCAAATCTTCAGCTGGGGCCCGAGCGCCAAAGAATTGTTATTCATTTTGTCAAATAAATGTGTTAATCGTTTTCTCTTTCTCCGTCTGAGTCTCTCCAGATTGAAATGAAGCCTAGGCGCAAATTCAAGCTGGAAGACTTCCGCCTACCTGTTACAGCGTCATCTTCATTTCCGGACCTCGACCCGCTTTCTCCAATCTTCAATCAAGCTTCCATTTAAAAGGCTCCACACCCACGCCGCCTGACGCTTTCCAGCCATGCTCGACCCACCTCCTCCCCTTCTCCACCAGCATTCCAAGACGTCATCTTTTCCAACATCCACCACCAGTGACGGGCCCCGGGGGAGCATCCCTATTCAGCGTTGATGGGCTCATCTGAATTCGTTGGAATTCACTGCTCAAATCTTCAGCTGGGGCCCGAGCGCCAAAGAACTGTTATTCATTTTGTCAAATAAATTTGTTAATCGTTTTCTCTTTCTCCGTCTGAGTCTCTCCAGATTGAATTAACTTGTCCATGTGTACAAAAATATATATAAGGACAATTAAAGATATTTATCTATGCAGCAGGTCTTACATTAGGGCCTGAGAATTAATCTGTGTGTCACAAACTCATAGAGTAGGTGACTGTAGCTACCGTAAAACACTTGCGCATTGTTTATTGGGTTAGGGTTCCTAACTATGTTTTATCCACAATTTAACACAATACATTTGTGTAACTGTTGATCCAGATCTTCTGGAACCAAGGAGGTGTCCCTCACTGTCCCAGACACCATCACTACCTGGGAGACGGAGACTTTCTGTTTATCCCCTCAGGGTTTTGGTTTGGCTCCTCGTCAGAAACTCACTGTCTTCCAGCCCTTCTTCCTGGAGCTCACGCTGCCATACTCCATCATCCGAGGGGAAAACTTTGAGCTGAAGGCAACTGTCTTCAACTACCTGACCAAATGCATTATGGTAAGAGTTGATTCTACATGAAATCTACCAAAACTTAGCATCTTAGCATATTTTTTGTAATCATGCTAACACTATAAAGTTTAGCTGTAATTAAAGTTCTCTATAGTACCCGTTCATTATCCTGTGTTTAGTATGACTTTGTTTAGGACAAGCAATGTACCAGAAAATGTAAGCAATTGGCTGTGGCCAGAAAAACAAAAACTCTCCATTTGTCATGATTGCAATTGAACCCGAACACACCACAACAGAGTAAATTTAACAGTTTATTGAAATAGTGGATTGTGGAGGATGGAACCAAGAGTCTGTACAGAGCTGAAGCAGGAGGATGGTGAAGGCAGGCACTGGCAAGCAGGTAGGAACCAGAGCACGGAGGCAGCAGAACCAGAAGCACAGCAGACAGGAGACTTGGAACCAGGCTTGACCAGCAGCATGACAGAATGGAGGCTTGGAACAGACTTGACCAGCAGTATGACAGAATGGAGGCTTGGAACCTGGTTAGACCAGCAGCATGGCAGAGTGGAGACTGGAACCAGAACCCCAACAGGATTAACAGCACGACTGGTGAATACTTGCAGGACCGGAGAGAGAGCAGGACCAGAACCACAGCAGGCGGGCGGAGATGAAAGGAACTCGGGCTGGACAAAAACAGGTGAGGTGAGCAGTTGTGAGCAGAAACCAACAGAACGAACCGACAGGGGAGGACTGAATGCAGGGAGCTTAAATAGGGAGGCTGACAGGTGTGCTGAGTACTGGCTGATTAGTGACTGACAGGTGTAGATGATTACTGAGCATGGAATCAGGAGCTGTATGGAAGGTGGAGAGTGACATGAAATGTCCATGGTGCAGCAGGCAAGACTGCACCATGACATCACCCCCCCCCCCCCTTAAGGCCGGCTTCCAGACGGCCCAAAAAGAATCCAATAAAAAAAAAAAAAAACGACCCACCCAGGGTGGGCGGAGGGAGGTACTGGATGGAGGGCTAGAGTCTAAACCAAAACTTCCCAACCAGGGCAAACCAAAATAAAGAAGAAAACGTAGGCAAACAAGAAAGCGTTTAAACTACACTGGCAGTAAAAAACCTAAGAAAACGGCGGGGGCAACTAGAGGGCAAAGGAAAACGCCAGGGGGAAAACAGGCGTGCAACAACGCCAGGGGAAAACGCTGGAGCGTAAGAAAAATGCCAGCACGTAAGGAAACAGGAATCTCTATGACACCAGGGAAGCAGATTTATCAAATACCAAGAAACAGAAAATCCAAAACACCAGGGAATAGAGGGCGTCCAAACACGCCAGGGAAACAAAGATAATCTAACATAACATAACATAGGAGCACTAGCAAGCACTATGGTAACACCCAACATAAACGAACACTAAGAACTCAAAAACTAAAGAATGCTAGGAAAACTAAGAACCGCTGAATAACTCTGAAACTAAGGGATGCCACGTAACTCAAAAACTAAGGAGTAAAAAATAACTCAAAAATAAAGGCGTGCTAAATAAAAACTAAGGGGTGCTAAACAACTCAAGAACTAAGGCAGAACTAGAACAAATGTAACTAGAGAGCACTGGGGCCTTATGGGAACAGGCAGCTACGGCTGCTAGGAGACCGGCAGCAGCTAGGCCACATAGAGTGGTCGTGGAGGACGGCCAGGACGTGGCAGGCGGCAGAGCAATAGCGCCAGATCGAAACCTCGAGGAGGACGGCCCCGACGGCGGGACAGCAAAGTCAAAAACGGGCGTCGCGGTGGACGATCCCGACGAGGCAGAGTCAAATTCGGGCGTCGCAGAGGGCGACCCCGACGAGGCACAGTCAGATTCGGGCGTCGTGGAGGGCGACCCCGACGAGGCACAGTCAGATTCGGGCGTCGCGGAGGGCGACCCCGACGAAGAGGCAAGATCCGGTGCGGCGACGGGCTACAGGCTTCAGACAACCACGGGCTACAGGCTTCAGACAACCACGGGCTACAGGCTTCAGACGACACAGGACTATAGGTTACTGAGGTCACCGGCCTACTGGTTACAGAGATCAAAGGACTACAGGACTCGGGAGACCCCGGGCTGCACGGTTCGGGAAACGCCTGGCTGCACGGTTTGGGAGACGCCTGGCTACGGTTTTCATAAAACACCGGCCTACAGGAGACAGGCAGCGCGGGGCTACAGGAGACAGGTGACGCCGGGCTATAGGAGACTGGAGAAGGCCTCAGGCTGCAGGGTTTAGAAAACACCTGACTACAAGGTTCAGAAGACCACAGGCTACAGAGTTCAGGATAATCCTGGCTTCCGGCTACAGAAGTCACAGGACTACAGAGTTCGGGAGAACCTGGGCTACACAGTTTGGGAGGCGCCGGGCTACAGGATACAGGCGGTGCCGGGCTACAGGATACAGGCGGCGCCGGGCTACAGGATACAGGCGGCGCCGGGCTACAGGATACAGGCGGCGCCGGGCTACAGGCCTCAGGAAACGCCTGGCTACAGGCTACAGGAAACGCCTGGCTACAGGCTTCAACAGCCTCCGGGCTATAGCCTACAAGGGGCAGCGGACCCCCCTGGGTCCCAGCTTCAACGGCGGATGGCGGTGGACCCTCCTGGGTCTCTGCGTCTCTGGCAGGCAGTGGACCCTCCTGGGTCCCCGCGTTTACGGTGGACGGTGAACCCGCCTGGGTCCCCGCATCGACGGTAGGCAGCAGACCCTCCTGGGTCACCGCGTCAACAGCAGGCGGTGGACCCTCCTGGGTCACCACGTTGCAGGAAGAGGCCAGACCCACGTCGGACGCCGGGCTGGCGTGCTCGGCACCCATGTCGGATGCCGGACTGGGAACTGGGTCCTTGGCTGCGGGCTGAGCATGAACTGGGTCCTTGGCTGTGGGCTGAGCATGAACTGGGTCTTTGGCTGCTGACTGAGCAAGAAAAAGGTCCTCCCTATCCGCGTAAAAGAAATCCCATAGCTGGGTCTCATGGATCCGGGGTGCTCTAGCTGGACTCTCCCGAGTAGCGGCAGCAACTGTATCCGGCTGACTCACCAGGGGAAGGGAGGTGACGTCAGCTCCAGTTGGTGCGGCAGCTGCGGCAGTGTCTGGCTGGACATGGAAGGAGGTCTTGTGCCGGCGGATTCGGCTTCTGGAGGAGACACGGGCAGCCGCGCTGGGAGCAGCAGTTAAAGGCTTCACCCGAGGAGCCAGCTGAGTGTCGTGGAGGTGGTGACAGAGGCGACGGAGAACGAGACGGCTTCGGCTCTGGCTCGCTGAAGCAGCATAGGCGGCGTTAGCAGCAGAGGAAACAGCTGTGGTGGAGACAGTGGTGACAGGAACGCTCTCGGCGACAGCCGAAGTAGATGGATTACTGTGCAGTGGACCAGGTTGAGAGACTCCTGCACAATAGTCCCAATCCACGTCCTTCAAGAGGCCAGCCACAGCGGAGTGTCCAGGAAGCCTCCGCGCCAAGTCAGAGACGCGCTGCTCCCAGTCGTCTCGCAGCAAGACAGTTGCCTTGATTTGGCGTGACAGTGGGCTCACAGCAGCCACCTTGGCCAGTCCACCTCTTAGTTCGGAGCGTAAAGTTTCCAGTATTCTGCTTACGGTGTGATGGTCTGGATCCATCTGGCTGGTTTCTGCATGGAAGCGGTGTGTGTGTGTCGGGTTCCTTTGGTCGGTTCGTTCTGTCATGATTTGCTATTGAACCCGAACACACCACAACAGAGTAAATTTAACAGTTTATTGAAATAGTGGATTGTGGAGGATGGAACCAAGAGTCTGTACAGAGCTGAAGCAGGAGGATGGTGAAGGCAGGCACTGGCAAGCAGGTAGGAACCAGAGCACGGAGGCAGCAGAACCAGAAGCACAGCAGACAGGAGGCTTGGAACAGACTTGACCAGCAGTATGACAGAACGGAGGCTTGGAACCTGGTTAGACCAGCAGCATGGCAGAGTGGAGACTGGAACCAGAACCCCAACAGGATTAACAGCACGACTGGTGAATACTTGCAGGACCGGAGAGAGAGCAGGACCAGAACCACAGCAGGCGGGCGGAGATGAAAGGAACTCGGGCTGGACAAAAACAGGTGAGGTGAGCAGTTGTGAGCAGGAACCAACAGAACGAACCGACAGGGGAGGACTGAATGCAGGGAGCTTAAATAGGGAGGCTGACAGGTGTGCTGAGTACTGGCTGATTAGTGACTGACAGGTGTAGATGATTACTGAGCATGGAATCAGGAGCTGTATGGAAGGTGGAGAGTGCCATGAAATGTCCATGGTGCAGCAGGCAAGGCTGCACCATGACACCATTAGCCTAAAGGGAAGTCTATTTGTAAAAGTATTTTAAAACTGCATACAGAGATGGGTCAAGTAGCCAAAAATTGTGTTAAAGTAAGAATAGCACTACTTGAACACGTTTTTACTCAAATAAATGTCATGTTTTGTAACCTGAACCCGAACACTACACTCAGAGTTAAATTTTAAGTGAGTTTATTGAAGAGGATGAATGGTGGATGATGATGACCAGAGTCCAATCCAGGCTGGAGCAGGAGGCAGTTAATGGCTAGAGCTGGCAAACAAGATGGAACCGGAGCATGGAGGCAAGACCAGCAGCACAGCAGAAAGGGGATAGGAAACCAGAACCACAGCAGGATAAGCAGCACGACTGGATGAATACTTGCAGGGCTGGAGTTAGAGCAGGACCAGGATAACAGCAGGCAGACGGTAAACTCAGGCTGGACAAGAACAGGACCAGGTAAGCAGCGATGAGCAGAGGAACACAGAGGTAACAGTACGGTCCAACAGGGAAGAGCTAACTGAGGAAGGTTTAAATAATGATGACAGGTGGAAAGAGTCCTGGCTTGATTAGTGGCTGACAGGTGTAGGTGATTAGTGGAGCATGGGATCTGGAGCTGGATGGGAGGCTGAGAGTGCCCAGAAATGTCCATGGTGCAGCAGGCAAGGCTGCACCATGACAATAACAAGTTGTCATTCAAGAAATTACTCAAGAGCAAAACTGTTTTTGGTAAGAAGACTACTTAAGTACGGAGTAACATCTGATATAATATTTAAAAATGATGTAATCAGACAGACATATATTAATATATGTGCAGATTCTGGTACTACAGAGACTAAAATGAAACACAATTTACAATAATGTACAATATGTTAGAACAGTGTAAAGTACATCCAATGACAATATCTACTGCTTACTGTATGTTCACCTGACCTCCAAATGGCTATGTGATCTCAGCAGATAGAAAACAACATTAAAACAACAAAGCTTTTGTACAAACAGGAAGTCTCACTTTAACATAAGCCGTAAGTGTGTGTCTTTCCGCTGTATTTTTGGTTAAAACAAATCTGTTCATTGTCCAATGAAGTTAGTCATGGTGGGTAGAGTAGCAAACAATGTTATTCAAGTAATAGTAGTGGTACTTTTTAATTAATATTATTCATTTAAAATAAAATAAAAAGTACAATGCAGTAAAAGTAGTCCTAAAAGTACATTTTCTTCAAAAGGTTAAAGTTAATATAACTGAGTAAATGTAACTAGTTACTACACAACTCTGAATAGCAATATTCACTGTGAAATGCCCTTTCTGATTATGGTGTGTGCACACCGAACGCGAATGAGGCAGTCTGAGTGGGGATTTACATATTATCTCTCTGCAAAATGTGCAATCAGGAACGGTCCAAACAATCCATGACAGCCTACAGTTTCTGGAGATCACACTACATACCCTGTCAGATATGTCAACATGTGATACAAGTAATGTGCAATGGGTTATGGACCTTAGAAATGCAGGGCTGATGTATAATAGAGTTATAAGCGGAAGCTAGCAAGAAGTTTTAAATAGAAATGAAATTTAAAAAAAAATGTAGCATGTAAACTATGCAGTAAAGAATGCTGCTCACTGTGTGTTAGTACTCTGGGGAAGTTGAAAAAACACAACCATAACCAACAAAAAGTGAGACCTTGGAAAAATGCTAATTAATTTGAACACTTAACTCTGATTTTAAAATGAAACCAGCATAGACATAGAGAAACATAGAATTAGTGGCATTTAAAAGTGTAGGAAAGAAAAAAAGCCACCTGACAAGTACTTATCGACACAGGGCAAGTGCACAAAATGACAGATTAATCTAAATTCAAAAATGTTGAGTCTGTTCTTTTCTAACAGGTTAAAGTGACTGCAGCCGACTCCTCAGATTACAGCCTTTCACCCCTCTCTGGGGACCAGTACACATCTTGTCTGTGTACCAACGAGCGAAAGACCCTCAGCTGGACCATGACTCCCACAGCCTTAGGTGAGGAAGCAACCTTTATTCTTACAACTTTAAATGTTAGTTATTCCTTAAGGCTGATAAACTGGGATAATCGATCTCCGTTCCCCTTCAGAACCCGTGTTTAATCTATACAAAACCAGTAAGATCCAACTCGGCCACAAACGGATTTGTTTTTTGCAGAAGAGCACAGAATCTTTGTTGATGTTTTTTAGGGGTTGTGAATGTCACTGTGACTGCTGAGGCCGTTCCATCTCACGCTTCTTGTGACAACGAGATAGTGAGCATTCCAGACAGAGGCCGCATCGATGTTGTAACCCGTCCTCTTATTGTAAAGGTTGGTCTGAACAAACAATTTAAAATTTGTTTTAACAAAACACCAAAATCCTCACTGGCTTCTTAATACAATAAAGACTAAAATCCTTGTGCAAATCCTCGGTTATCTGGGTCATCCTAACAGTAAATAGACTTAAATCGGACCCAACCGGACTTTTGCTCAGGTGTTTCAGGAAACATTTCGACACCTATCCACCTATTTTTATTTTTATTTTTTATTAAATCTACATAAATAACAGCACAGTGTCATGATGCAGCCTGGTGGCTGCATTTTTAGCAGTTCCTGCCTCCTCCTTCCCAGCGCAGCCTTATCAGGATCACCTGTCAGGCTGTAATCACCTGTGACTGGCTCCACCTGCTCACCCCTCTTTAAATAGTCACCTCAGTCTGTTCCTGGTTGCCGGGTCATCTGCAGTCTTACCTGCAACCTCCACTCACTCCACGCCTGTCTACTGCCTTGCTGTTGAAACTTCTGTTACCTAAGTGCCTCAGTTCTCTGGTTTCCTTCCAGTCAGCCTGCTCCTGCAACTCATCAACTCCAGCCCGGTAACTGACTCTGGTTTTCACCTTCCACTACTCCCTCTTTGCAATAAACTCTCAAGACCAGCTCTGTGTGTGTGTGCTCTGTCCGGGTTCATGAAGACAAATCATGACACACAGGATACATTTACACAGTTGATGTACCAACCCAAAAACCTCCCACCCACACTGCCTCCCCTCACCCCCACTCACACTCATTCACATTCATTCACCCACATTGAATGAATTTATTCATACAAAAAATTAAATTTCATAATACACATTTGAGAACTTCCCATCTATTTTTAGGTTTTCTGGCTTCATTATCGGTTTCATCCATATAACTTTCTAGAGTTAAAAAATGCTGAATAAATGTTTTAAACAAAGTAATACTAAGTGAGAATCTATTTTTGGCTCAGAAAATAAACCTTTCTACATATTTGTTCAACTTCCACCCAAAACAGAGACACAATATGACAATACCAAAACAACTGCAGGGTGGATTCAGATTCCTGACAACAGAAACGGCAATCATCTGACTCTGTCATATCTCGTGGTTTTAACATTTTCCCAGTGGGTAAGAAATTATATATGATTTTAATTTGAAAATAACTATTTTGAACATCAACAATAGTTTTATAGTTTAGTTTAAATATTTTTACCCCACGGCAGCGTGCAGTCAAAATAATCCTCCCATTTTCCATATGTTATATGGGATCAACCTTCAGAGATTTTTTAATTAAATAAAAATTATTTATTCTATTTATTTTAATTCCCTTTTGCCAATTTGAGTTTCTTATTGGAGGTTTACAAACATATAGTTTAGTTGTTCCATTGTTAATAATTTATTTCCATTTTATTCCAATTATTCCAGTGAGTTTATTAAAGGAAAAGTTTAAACAAGCATCACCATACACAGTTCTAAATTCCTCATACTCCATAATTTTACCATTGCCATTGATAATGTCATTAACAAAGATAATTCCTCTTGCAAACATGTTTTCCCAAAAGAAAGCCTTTCCGTCTATTAGTATATTGGAATTCATCCATATTATCTGCTGCAAAATGTCCTCTCTTTTTTCTGGTACATCAAATTGAAAACACCACCATGAATGGGTTGTTTCCTTTATGAACCCTGAAATGTTTCCCAACAGACTCTCTACATAAGGAAAATAGGAGGACATCACTTGTAAAAAAGGATACAATTTCTTATGATACAATAGATGTTTTTGTCCAATGGGACACTTGTGTACCACTCCTTGTTTAGGTACATCTTTGGAACAGTTGATGCTTTTAAAGACAAACGCATAGCTTCAAGGTTGAGGAGTTTCAAACCCCCATAATTATAGTCATTGTACAAAAACCTTTTTTATGTTTTCTGGCTTGCCATCCCGGATAAAATCGAAGGTTTTCTGCTCATAAAACATAAAAAAAATTGTGATGGAGCTGGTAAGGACATAAATAAATAAATAAATAAATTGAGGAATAATTAAAGAATTAACAATAGAGATTTTACCATACAAGGTTAAATATTTCCCTTTCCATAATTGCAGAATTTTATCAAGCTTTCTTAGTCGATTATCATAATTTACTGAATTTAAGTCTTCCAGATTCTCCGGGATCACAACACCAAGTATGTTAACTGGTCCATCTCTCCACATAACAGGCACTTTACATTTCATTCGAAAGGATGTTTTCTTTAAACTTCCAGTCCCTAATATTTTACATTTATCATAGTTAAGATTAAACCCACGTTGCTCTGAAAAGATATCCAAAAGATTTATATGGTTCTGTAAACAATGAGGATTGGGGCTAATGAAGAAACTTTTATCATCCGCATACATTGTTATTTTACTTTCAATATTATCATCAATGAGCCCTTCAATATTTTTAGTCAATCTGACTTTAATCATCAATATTTCCATTGCAATAATGAATAAGTATGGAGACAATGGGCACCCTTGTTTAGACCTCTTAGTAAAGGTATTGTCCCCGAGATGTGTCTATTATTTATAATTCTACAATTAGTTTTGTCATATAGCGTCTTGATCCAGTGTAATCTTCAGTTGCCAAAATTGAAAAAAGCTAAACATTTACATATAAAATCTAAGCTAATTTTGTCAAATGCCTTCTCCAGGTCAGCAACAAAAATTAATTCCTTTTTTATTCTCCGTATTATAATTTTCTATGATTTCTAATAACTGTGTCATGATTCTGTCTTGGATGAATCCGGACAGAGCACGCACACACAGAGCTGGTTTAAGAGAGTTTATTGCAAGCAGTGGATGATGACCAGAGTCAGTTACCGGACGGAGATGTAGGATGCAGGAGCTGGCTGGCAGGAGCTGACTGGCAGGAGCAGAGTGGAGAGACTGACCAGGAAACGGGAAAGCTGCGCTGCTACAGAACTGGGAGTGAAGCCAGAGTCCATGAAGACGGGAACGGAGGTACAGAGTCCAGCAGCGCAACAAACAGGAACACAACAGGACCAACGGAAACGAAGGTGGAAGGACAGGAGCAGACAGGCACGGTGTTGGAGTAGCTGAACTTTGTAGCAGGTTCCACAGCACGGCAGAGAATCCACAGCACGGCCGAGAGAGAACCATGCTGGTCAGAGTAAAATCCAACAGGATAAAATAGCTTGGTAAGGTGAATACTAGTGATGGGACATCTGAAGCCAGGCTTCGAGCGGGTAGCGAGTAAAAAGGGGGCGTGTCAGACGAAGCCCCGCTTCGGAGCTTGTGTCATATTGAGGATAATCACATGATCAACAAGAAACGAGGCCTTGCATTACATCTGCTACGTCATTGCTTCATTCTGCGTATCATTTTTCAGAATAAAAGCACGATGAACCCTGTTGCTTCGTGGGTGAGGTCATCTGCCGACGACAAAACCATCGAAAATCTGAAACAGTGAAAAAAAGTCCTGTTCCTAAAAAAAAAAGAAAATTAAACCTAAAATCCAGCAATTTCTAAATTTTCTTTTGTTTGATCAGAAGATACATCAAAATCACACATCAAAAGCAGACTAAAAGCCATTGGAAGAGGCAAACTCTATGTGTAACTTAATATTAGAACCAGAACTAGAACTCCCAGGAAGAGATGATTTTAAACAAATTCTGTTTTTCAGGAAGCAAGTTTTAAGCTCAAAGCATACAGAGTCTGCCCCAACAATCACTCAATTCCCAATACACTAAAGTAACACATATCTTCGTTGTCAAAAAAGTCAATGACATAAAAGAAAAGCTAAAACAACCACTGATGGTCAAGGATTGGATTGGCTACAAATCATTTTAATAATTAAAACATGACAATTAAATATGATTTAATTGATTCACCTCTTACTAAACACGAGTTTGATGAAAACTTTGTGACAATATTGCATTTACTAATTTTTGGAAGTATGATTCAACTAAGTGACAAGGCTGTTACAGTTTCACCAGCAGATGTCACTAGTGAGTGATGAATGAAGCATCGAGAAAATAACCTTTTTTCAAAGCAAAGTGTTGGAGAGCTTCATTGCTTCATCAGGCTTCATTTGCCCATCACTAGTGAATTCTTGCAGATAGAGTCTTAACAAGATAGTTGCACCGATGAGACTGGAATAATCCATGGCAAGCTGAGGTAAAACAGAAGCAGAGGTGGCAGGGTTCCAGCAGCAAGCAGAGAACACTCATGTAGACAGACAAGGAGAAGGTGTTGGATGATGACGAACCGGCAGAGGAGTGACAACAGATGAAGTAGGGAGGCTGGCAGGTGAAATGAGTCTGACTGATTAATGACTAACAGGTGTAACTGACTGCAGAGGGAGTGAAGGAAAAGCTAAATTAGGGGAAGGAGGAGCTGAAAACTAACAGAAAATAAAGTCAAATAATAACTTAAACCCTAACAAGGAGGAAAAACTGAAAACTAATAGTAATCAAAAGCCAAGTCAAAACTAAACCCTGACACTGTCTAATATTTTTTCCTATATTTCTTCCTTGTAAGAAACCTGATTGGTCTTGGTGAATAATATTTAGTAAAACAGACTTTAGTCGTGTTGTAATGATTCTGGCACTGGAGCTGATTCTGCTCACAATTCACACCCCTGTCCAGTCTCCACCCCTCTGCAATCAACTTCTACTGCCTTCACCTGTCTTCACCTGCATATAAGCGCCGTCCAAGTTAGCCTCCAGTGCCAGATTGTCTCAAGCCACCCGTAAGAGCATTCCAGCGTTCCTTATTCTGCCTGTCTGTGTCTGACCCGATTCTGCCCTCCGTTTCCGAGCCTGCCTGTTCCTTGTTCTGACCCCTGCCTGAGATTACCGGATTTCTGCCTTGCCCCTGCGATTATTCTGAGCTTGCCTGTTTTTGGACCTGGACCGGACCTGGACCTGCTCTTCGGATTTCCCCTCTGTACCTCTGCTGGATTATTGGACTCCCCGTTACCGGACCCGGACTGCCCCTGGACAACGCCTCTGAAAAGTCCCTTACTGCCGGAGGGTTGCTCTACGGCTCCTGTCCCCGGACTCTCCCCCCTGTCTCTGGCTGATTCTCTGCGCCCAGGCTCCTCTCGTTATCAGGTTAGTCTCTCAGTCTGCTCCACATTGCTAACCCGTCACTGCAGCCTCTAACCTGTCCCTCTGCCTCCAGGAAGCTCCAACCCGTTAGCGAGAGCTGCACGCTCTAGAGCCAGCGCTGATCAACCCTGCTTTTTAATAAACATTGAAAACGTCACTGACCTGTCGTGGTTGAATCTTGGGTCCGAATCCGGTACATCACACGTGTAGCCAAATATTTTGCCAGGATCTTAGCATCTTATTGGTTATTGGTCTCCAATATTTTAAAAATGCTGGGTCTTTATACTGGCCATTTGCTTCCTGTTTCAATAGGAGGGAAATAAGACCTTCTGTTTCAGAGTTTGACAAAAAACCTCTTACATATGAATAATTAAAACTAGCCAGTAATGGTTTCTTAACCTATTCATAAAATACTTTATAAACCTCAGTAAACCTCAATAGGTATTCCATCTAATCTTGAGGTCATGAACTTTTGTGTAAAATCTGGTCACTTTGATGTGTAGTGGAGTGTCTGTGCAGAGTATGTATACAAAGATGATGTTGCGGGTCATTTTGACCCGGACACTTTAATGTGGTTAAGTAGCCGTTCAGATCCAAAATAAAAACATCTCTTTGATGAGACCCAGACCCAGGTGTGTGAAGGGAGGGCACTTTCTCACACTAGTCCTTGTCACTGCTCTCACATCATCTTTATGACAAACTCACCAAAAATGGGCTCCCTAAGGATTACAGCTGAGGAGGCTTTATCACAAATTTTGAACTGGGATAGGGATGTAGAGGAAGAGGTTTCTGAGACAGAGGATCTTTCAGAATCAGAAGTTATTTTTGATGAGGAGGATTCAGAGGACGAGTCTGCCATTGTCCCCCCAACAGATGAAAACCCAGGAATGCAACAATCATCTTCCAGAGAGGTGACATGGACATCTAAAGACGTTAATATTAAATGGTCAGCATCACCACATCAGAGTCGAGGCAGACTGTCATCAGCTAATGTGATAAAAAGGACTCCTGGTTCTTACAAGATTTGCCATCACATGAGTTGATGAGATTCAGTCAGCATTTCAGCTCTTCATATCCTCACCAATGGAAAGGATTATAGTGGAAGTGACCAACTTGGAGGGGAGACCTGTGTTTCAAGACAAATGGAAGCCACTGGATCAGACTGACGTGAATGCTTACATAGGAGTCCTGTTATTAGCTGGAGTGTACAGGTCAAAGGGAGAAGCAACTGCAAGTCTATGGAATGAAGAGAATGGAAAGCCAATATTTCGTGCAACAATGTCTCTGGAGACATTCCACATGATATCTTGTGTTATCCGCTTTGACAACCGCAATACAAGAGCTGGTTGATGTGAAAGAGACAAACTAGCTGCAATCAGAGATGTGTGGGAAAAATGGGTTGAAATTTTACCTTTGTTGTACAATCCTGGTCCCTATGTTTTTGTAGATGCTGTCCTTTCCGACAGTACATGCCCAACAAGCCTGCCAAGTACGGCATCAAAATATGGGCAGCCTGTGATGCAAAATCCAGCTATGCATGGAATATGCAATTATATACTGGAAAGCTACCTGGAGGAAAAGCTGAGAAGAATCAGGGGATGCGTGTGGTGCTGGAAATGAGTGAAGGGCTGCAAGGTCATAACATCACTTGTGACAACCTCTTAAAGTCCTACTGCCTTGGAGAAGAACTTCAGAAAAGAGAGCTGACCATGTTGGGAACAGTAGGAAGAAATAAGCCGGAACTTCCCAGTGAAATTCTGAAAATGCAAGGCAAACCTCAGCATTCCTCAGTCTTTGCTTTCACTGAAAAAACGACAGAAAAACAAGAATGTTCTTGTTATGAGTACAATGCACGCTGATGCATCTCTGAGCGAAAGAGAGGACTCGAAGCCACAAATAATCCTGGATTATAACTCCACCAAAGGAGGACTTGACAATCTTGACAAAATCTCAGCCACATACAGCTGCCAGCGCAAGACTGCCCGTTGGCCTTTGGTGACTTTCTACAACATTGTGGACGTGTCTGCATACAATGCTTATGTCCTGTGGACTGAAATCAACCACCAATGGAATGCCGGCAAATTGTATCGACATCGGCTTTTCCTGGAAGAACTCGGCAAAGCACTTGTCACACCCAAGATGCAGACTCGAGCCAGGCCAGCTCAATCCCCAGCAACAGGAGCTATAATTGAAAAGGTCAAGCTCAGGTCACCCAACCAACATCAAGTGGAGACAGGTGAAAAGAAGAGGAAAAGATGCCAGGTCTGTCCCTCCCAAGAGGACAGTAAAACAAGTACCTCTTGTGTGAAATGTATGAATTACATCTGCAGAAAGCACACAGTAACTTTCTGCCCATCATGTGGAGAACTTTGAAATTGTTGAATGTTCAAAATCTTAGCAAATAGAGCATGTTAAAGGTAACGTTTAAAGTAATGTTTTTGCGAGGAGGAAATTATTTCTTAAATGAATTAAAAATGTATTGTTTGTCACTTGACTAAATGTTTAAGTAATCTAAAATAAATTGCTTATTGGTTGAACCTGTTTTCTTGACTGTTTTGCATGCATTTACACAGAGTGGGTCAAAATGACCCGCAACATAATCAATGTAATTTTTTTTCAACGTAATATAAGGCTTAATAGCTTCCATAAGCTCTTCTTCTCTAATGAGGCTTTCACAGGAACTACTTTCTTTAGAACTCATTTTTCTTTCATAAATATCTGGAAAGAATTGTATTGTGTCAGGATGAATCACTGGATTTGAAAAAATATTTTTAAAATAGTTTTCTATTTCTTTCAACAATATGGCGTTTGTAGTCAATATCTTTCCGTTTGTTTGAATAAGCTTAGAAATTTTCTTTTTTGAATAATTTTTTTGTTTGGATATTTAGAAAACATTTTGAACACTTCTCACCTTTTTTCAACCAAATTGCTTTGCTGCAATCATAAGTTTTCAGTAACTGTTTTTGAACTAAGTCGGCTAACCCCTCTTGTTTGGTTGTTAAGGAATTCAATTGTTCATTAGTCGGATAATCATTACCATCAATAACCTGTTGTAAATCCTCAGGAGTCTTTGTCCATTCTGGTGGCTCGCACTTAAGCAACCTGTAGTTGGTGTGCTGCTGTTTTTAAGGACATGGAGGCCCATCCTCCTTGGCGCATTCTAAGTCAGATGCAAATCAATGACCCACCCATCACTGTCCTGGGTCGTTAAAGGTTTTGCTTGGTGTGAGTGGAGCACTTGGTCACCTGAATTATGATGAGAATGCTGATGTAATCTCTTTGGAATGAGTTGGAGGATCGAGCTGTAAACACTGGGGAGTTGGAAACATAATCTTCCGCCTTTGTTTAGTGATGGCTTTTCTCTTTTGACCAAGATGGCTTCTTTCATCCCTATTTCAAACTATCTCCTCTCCCTGTCCAAAGTTTGGACATCAAAAGAGTTCACTTGTGTCATGGTTGAGTTTTGGTTCGACTTTATTTTTCTGTCATTTTTATTTTTCATCTCATGTGGGTTTGGTTTGACTTTATGTATTGTTAGTTTTTATTGTCATTAGTTATTTTCTGTCATCTTCACTTCACCTCCTCTGCAGTTAGTCACACCTGCCAGCCACTAATTAGCCAGACTCACTTCACCTGCCAGCCTCCCTACTTAAGCCTCACTCTGCTGTCACTCCTTGCCGGTCCGTCATCATTCCACACCTCTCCATGCCAGTCCCCGGTTTTGCCTCGGTAAGATTTGTTTTCTTGTTTAAGTTATGCTAACCTGACTATCCGCCCTGGAGAAGCTCAGCTCTGTGCCCTGGTGTCTCCTAAATTCTGCTAACCTGACTAGCCGCCCTGGAGAAGCTCAGCTCTGTGCCCTGGTGTCTCCTAAATTCTGCTAATCTGACTAGCTGCCCTGGAGAAGCTCAGCTCTGTGCCCTGGTGTCTAAGTTCTGCTAACCTGACTAGCCGCCCTGGAGAAGCTCAGCTCTGTGCCCTGGTGTCTGCAATGAACTGCTACGGGGCCTGCTAGCCGAGCAGTAATGAGCATTCCCGGCTGCCTGGAAAATCGTGACTTTTTTACTCCGGGCCGTCAGCTCCTGCCATCACCTTCACTCCGGTTCTGTGTTACCTGCTCCTCTGGCCTCATCAAACCTCCATCATCAACCTTGCAATAAAGACTCTCAATTTTAGTCCCGTGTGTGTGGTTCTGAGTTCATCCGTAGACAAATTGTGACAACTTGTTCTTGAGGTGCAAGTGAACTGCTAATCTTGCCCCGAGCTGCTGGCCCTCCTCTGCTGTTCCATGTGTTTAGGTAGCTGTTGTTTAGTTTCTCCAATGTAGGAGTCTGAACAGTCCTCGCTGCATTGGACCACAAACACAACACCGCTCAGCTGTGGTTTGGGTGTCCTGTCTTTGGGATGAACCAGATTTTTTCTGAGGGTGTTATTAGGTTTGAAATTTACTGGTATGTTGTGTTTGGAGAAAATTCTCCTGAGTTTCTGAGAACCTCAGGAGAATTATGTGTCCATATATGTTTTTGCTTGTCTTTGTTTTCTCCTCTGTGTTAGTGACTTAGAATGTGCCTAGGAGGATGGACCTCCATGTCCTTTAAAAACAGCAGTGCTCCAACTACAGGTTGCTCAAGTGCGAGCCACCAGAACTGACAAAGACTCCTGGATAGGTGTCAAAATGTCTTCAGAAAAAGCTGAATGAAAGTCTAGTTGCCACCCATTTAAGCCTGTTTGCTGTAACAAGGAAAGATTTTTTACATCTTTAAGTTTGACTATCGCCTTTCTCTTAGGCTGAAGGTGTCGAAGTAACAAAGACGCACAACTGGCTGGTCTGTCCTGAAGGTCAGTATGGTGTACACCAAGAATACGTTTTGTACACTTTCACAAACTTCTGATAAAGAAGATACAAATGACCAATTTTGGAAGTCAACATTTTTGTATCCACATCACATTATTGTACATCTACTATAGTGTAATGTTAATGATAACCATGTTAATGTCGGCGGTTAGGCACCTCTGCGTCCTGCTGGTCCTTTTACCCTGGAGAAGCGGTCTTCATTGAATAAGTAACATCTTTAGTAGGAAATGACTCTTGAAACAGAATATATACTTGTTTAATCTAAAAAAGCCAGAGAAATGTTAGAGATTAGTACTGAGGCTCGAAACAGATTCGACACGGGGAAAAAGTAGAGAGGAAGAACTACCCCAGAATAAAGTTTTTTTCAGCTTTTTATAGATGAGCAAGCACATGCCCTACAAGAGTGATACACCCCTCAAGTCATGAATAGTCACCTCTGGGCATTATCTACTGTGTGATAGGCTGGAACCAGAGTTGATCCATGTGATTTTACTCACCTCTTTTCCTTTCTCAGTTGTCTTGTCCATATCTATGTATGTCACTTCTCTGATGTCAATGATCCCTACGAATCATCTGTTATTTTTTCAGAAACTCCTTTTCACAGCTCTAGCAACTTGTAAGTTCATCTAATATTCAACAGTACGAAGAGATCCTGCCTTACGTTCATAACTCTTGAGCATCCTCTCCCTAAGCATTTCCTACAGTTGCATACATAATCTGATCACCTGACAAAACATGCTGCCACGGATGGTTTTGGACTTATCAAAACATTTTGTGGTTTAGGCACCGCAGCTCACACTCTAAGTACGCTGCACAAGTCCATCACTGCAACTGCATCAACACAAATGCTACTCAAATATTGCAGCAATCCCCCAATAATAACACTGTTTAATCTAATGCTGTTCTATAAAGTGGCTTAGTCTGAACTGATAAAGATTTACTCCCCTTGGCCAGCCAGAGACTTTAAACTAAAAGTGAAACTAATTGTCATGTTGTGTGAGGGTTCAGCTGGATCAAAGAGCAGAAGAGATCTCGGCCACCACAAAATGAAAGTGGGGAAATCTTTTATGTGAAGACGCAAAACAAATGAAGTGAAGAGGCCAGATCCAGGGAAGGGAAGGGAAGGAGAGCAGGTGTAAGCAATCAGATGGGTGAACAGACGACAGCTGAGGACAATGAGAGCAGAGGACTGAGGGAGAATTATTGACAGGGGCAGAACAGTGAGAAAACACAGGACAAAAATCATGTAGAATGAATCGAGAACCAAATTCAATAACTAATCTACCAGAGTGAAAAAAAAAACAGTAAAGGGCGATGAAGCAGTGAAGGCAGGATGCAAAGACTTAAAGAACCAGTCAAAAAGCCGAGAGAGTTCCAGGATTTCCATAAGCTACTGTACTTTCCAATATAGATATCTCTCTATCTCTCTATCTATGGGTTGGACAATGAAACTGAAACACCTGGTTTTAGACCACAATAATTTATAAGTATGGTGTAGGGCCTCCTTTTGCGGCCAATACAGCGTCAATTCGTCTTGGGAATGAAATATACAAGTCCTGCACAGTGGTCAGAAGGATTTTAAGCCATTCTTCTTGCAGGATAGTGGCCAGGTCATGACGTGATGCTGGTGGAGGAAAATGTTTCCTGACTCGCTCCTCCAAAACACCCCAAAGTGGCTCAATAATATTTAGATCTGGTGACTGTGCAGGCCATGGGAGATGTTCAACTTCACTTTCATGTTCATCAAACCAATCTTTCACCAGTCTTGCTGTGTGTATTGGTGCATTGTCATCCTGATACACGGCACCGCCTTCAGGATACAATGTTTGAACCATTGGATGCACATGGTCCTCCAGAATGGTTCGGTAGTCCTTGGCACTGACGCGCCCATCTAGCACAAGTATGGGGCCAAGGGAATGCCATGATATGGCAGCTCAAACCATCACTGATCCACCCCCATGCTTCACTCTGGGCATGCAACAGTCTGGGTGGTACGCTTCTTTGGGGCTTCTCCACACTGTAACTCTCCCGGATGTGGGGAAAACAGTAAAGGTGGACTCATCAGAGAACAATACATGTTTCAAATTGTCCACAGCCCAAGTTTTACGCTCCCTGCACCATTGAAACGTCGTTTGGCATTGGCACGAGTGACCAAAGGTTTGGCTATAGCAGCCCAGCCGTGTATATTGACCCTGTGAAACTCCCGACGGACAGTTTTGGTGGAAACAGGAGAGTTGAGGTGCACATTTAATTCTGCTGTGATTTGGGGAGCCGTGGTTTTATGTTTTTGGATACAATCCGGGTTAGCACCCGAACATCCCTTTCAGACAGCTTCCTCTTGCGTCCACAGTTAATCCTGTTGGATGTGGTTTGTCCTTCTTAGTAATAATAGTAAGTAATAGTAATATCATCTTTATTGTCATTGAAACATACATTACAATGAGATTTGTTCTCTGCTTTTAACCCATCACCCTTGGGGAGCAGTGGGCTGCCATGTGCGGCGCCCGGGGTTAAGGGTGTTGCTCAAGGACCCAGAGTGCCGGGACCAGGGATCAAACCGGGTACTTGCAACCTTCCCTGACTGCAAGCGCACTGCTCTAACCACTCAGCCACGACCCTCCAACATGGTATGCTTGGTGGTATGCTTGGTGGTATGCTGGCATTACCCTGGATACCATGGCTCTTGATACAATTTGTCCTCTTTTGAACTGTGGTATGTCACCCATAATGTTGTGTGCATTGCAATATTTTGAGCAAAACGGTGCTCTTAACCTGCTAATTGGACCTTCACACTCTGCTCTTATTGGTTCAATGTGCAATTAATGAAGATTGGCCACCAGGCTGGTCCAATTTAGCCATGAAACCTCCCACACTAAAATGAGAGGTGTTTCAGATTCATTGTCCAACCCCTGTGTGTGTGTGTGTGTGTGTGTGTGTGTGTGTGTGTGTGTGTGTGTGTGTGTGTGTGTATTTGATATTCTGTATGTTACTCACCAGATATTCGTCCTGTTAATCATTTCCCGGTGGATTTAGGTTTCTGGTTTTTGTTTCTCCCCATTGCTTCTCCTGTTGGCCACCCTGTTGCTTTCTCCCTGTCCTCTGCGCTTTGCTCGTGTTTCTAAGTTTCAGTTCATTATTAGAGTGTTGTTCTTCATTATGCCTCTGCGTCGCTCCTGTTGTACTTTGGCTCCTGAACAATTCCACACCTTGACAACACTAGCATTACATCAAAAGCAATTTTCTCATGTACCACTCAGAAGCACATCAAAAGTGAACGTCAAAAACATGATCAAACTTGATGTCTCACAATTGGATTGATTGGATAGTTCTTTCGACATATTTAACTCAACATATACAACTCCAGTATTAGTTGTATGTCTATGACAAAACAGAAAACTGGGATAGCAGTTTTAGAAACATTACAGTTTTAGAATTTTTATTAAGGCATACATTGTTCACTGGACCAGGTCCATAATCTCTGTTTTGAAACTGCCCTTCTGTTTAGGTTTATTACTCATAACTTATGACTGTTTTTGTGGAAACTCAGGGGAAGCTTTGACTGAAGAAACCGAACTACAGCTGCCTCAAAATGTGATTGATGGATCTGGCCGTACTGCGGTATCTGTCCTAGGTAAACTGCTTCAGTCAACTGAACACAGTTTCTCCAGTTGTCTGCTTATCCTCCAGTCGTGCTGCTATATTGCAATAAATACCAATTGCTTAAATTTGCTAAATATTTCTCAAACTATCAAAAAAAGGCCTCACAGTCAGTCAGATGCAATGACTTTGTTTATATGTTTTTGCACAGGCGACATTCTCGGACGCGCCCTGCAGAATCTGGATGGTTTGTTGCAGATGCCGTATGGATGTGGGGAGCAGAACATGGCACTACTGGCTCCTAACATCTATATCATTGAATATCTGCAAAGTTCACAGCAGCTGACTCCAGCCATTAAGGCAAAGGCTTCCAACTTCCTAACTAGCGGTAGGTCTCATTCCTATTTATACCCGAGCATAAGAATCAAACACTCTAACCAGAATATGTTTTATTATTTTAAAGCTGGTGAGACATTGACTCAGTATATTTTTCCTTAAAAAAACATTTAACTAATCCAAAACATTAGACAAGCGCGCAGATCATGGTACAGAAACAAGGTCATGGTCTAGAGATCAAAAGCTCTATGCTGGTTGAAATGTGGCGATCAGACGTGGTGATGGGAAAAGGCTGGACATCTACTGGCAAGAGCTTTCCATAATCTGGCTCTGACTCAGGGGCTGTGGTTCGCTTAAGTAGTACAAGACACAGGCGCATGGCCTGAATCTGACTGCAGTGGTGCAGGTGGGTGACGTAGAATGCAGAATGGCACAAATCATGACAAAAGACATAGACCTGATTTTGAAATAGTGGAAGATTTTAATATACTGCAAAGTTGTATTTAACTAATCCTGATGTGGATGCGTATTGTATGATAGTTTTCTATTTGGAAATGAATATCAAACCTACTTATTTCTTTTACCTGTGAATAATGATTAAGTTACATTTTCATCTGAGTCTGATTGTCTTGGTGAATTGTCTGGATTTTAGTCTGTTTAATCCAACAATAAATAATCACAAAAAAATTACATTAAAAATGAACAACCTGGGGGTATATGCTCAACCAAATAGAGCTACTGCTACCCCCATGTCTGCTTATTTGGCTTATTTTTCTGAAATCTCGAAAAACTAAATCTTTAAGACAGTGTTCGGTTGTTTTCCACAAAGCAGTTGTTCTTGGTGAATCTTGTAATGCAAAAGATGAGGTAAGGTGGCAACGTGGTTAGCTGGAACCGTTTGAGGAAATTCTCTTTGTAGGTTTTTGCTAGCCTGTTACAATAACATAAGACAATATATTTTATTTATTTTCCGCCTCTGCTTCTTTTCTTTTTTTTTTCTTTTTTTTTGTTAGCTGGATTCTGTCTGACACCTCTAACAGGGTGTGTGCTGATTCAATAAATCAGAACCTGCGCTCCACCACATGCCGCTTAGTTGTGGGACGACCCTGTTTTGCTAAACACTCGTCTGATAATTGTTTCTCCTTATGTTCAAAATCAGAAAATTTAACAACACCACCAATAAAACCAAATTTTATTGGTGTTGTTGTTAATTTTTGTTAAAGTATTAGTAGCAAAAAACCCAAAGAAATCACAAAGATAAATTTGATTTCTCCACTATTTGAAAATTAAACTCTTCTCAGGGAACTTAGAAAGTTAATTCCTTATCTTTATCTTGCATCAGGTATAAACATGGTCCTGTTGTTTTACAGGCTACCAGAGACAGCTGAACTACAAAGACTTCAGAGGTGCATACAGCACATTTGGAACTGGACCAGGAAACACTTGGTAAGAACATCACTGACCAGTCTAAACACATTCTGTCACATTGCTCATTGACGCTGTTTACACACAACAAGTCATTATATCTACAACTAAGGACCTGACATGTAACGGTCCTTAGTTCAGACTAAGGCAGGGTATCTTTCTGCACAACTGAAATAAATAGTGAAGGCAAAAATGTTGACTTTTGTTGTGAAAAAAAAAAGCTCTCATGTTGCCTTCATTATTTACCAAGAAAGAGATTAGTGATCTTATCAAAGTCAGAATTTAATAATTTCTTGCAAGAATGAGAACAGGCCATAGAACAGGACATTTTAGTCCTGTGTGAGGATCCCTTCTACTTCAAATTCTCCACTAGTGTCCCCGTCCCCAAGAATCACACCACCACAGGGTTAAATTGTAAGATGAAGAAATGTGTATCTTAAAAAGCACATATGTAATACAGCAAGGGCTTGTTTGAGTTTTGTGGTTGTCCGAATAACCATGCATTAGCAAGAAATGGTTACAGTACCATTGCATGCTATAACACTGAAGTTTTCCCCTGTAGCAGATCACCAAGAGGCTTAAGAAGGAACCAGACAATGTTTAAATATGCATCTTGATTTATTCTGTGAGATCGGGATGCAGAAAAGGATTACAAATCGTTTCCATGTGGAGGATGAAGAGGAAGCTAACGAGTTTAAACCTGTTACAGGCTTTTTTAAACTATTGTTGATAAAAATTAGGAAGAAGAAATAAAATTATACATGATTTAAAATGTTTCTTTTACAAATAAAAAACTGAAAGGTGTTGTGTGGAAAAGTATTAACCCCACTTTTCTCTGAGTGAGACCAATTGTCTTCAAATGTTGCCTGATGATTGCTAATGACTGAACAGAGTCCACCAGTGTGTAATTTAATCTCAGTACAAATACAGCCGCTCTGTTACGGCCTCAGAGGTTGATTAAGAGAAAATTGGAGAGCAAACAGCATCATGAAGTTCAAGGACAAGACCAGACCAGTCAGGGATAAAGTTGTGGATAAGTTTAAAGCAGGTTTAGGCTATAAAAGGGTTTCCCAAGCTTTGAACACCTCAAAGAGCGCTGTTCAATTCATCATCCAGAAATGGAAAGAGTACGGCACAACTGTAAACCTACCAAGACAAGGCTGTCCACCTAAACTTACAGGCTGAACAGGGAGAGCACTGACCATGGTGACTTTGGAGGAACTGCAGAGATCCACGGCTCAGGTGGAGGAATCTGTCCACAGGACAACTATTAGTCGTTCACTGCACAACTGGGGTCTTTATGGTAGAGTGGCAAGAAGAAAGCTAAAAGAAAACCATAAGAAGTCCTGTTTGCAGTTTGCCAGCAGCCATGTTGGAGACCCAGCAGACATGTGGAAGAAGGTGCTTTGGTCAGACGAGAACAGAATTGAACTTTTTGGCAAAATGCAAAAGGCTTTGTGTGGAGGAGAACACTGCACATCACTCTGAACCCACCATCCCATCGTCAAATATGGTGATGGCAGCATCATGCTCTGGGGATGCTTCTCTTCAGCAGGGACAGGGAAGGTGGTCAGAGGTGAGCCAAATACAGGGCAATCATGGAAGAAAACCTGTTGGAGTCTTCAAAAGACTTAAGACTGGGGCAGAGGTTCACCCTTTCCATAACATAAAGCCAGGACTACAATAAGATGGTTTAAAACAAAACATATTCACGTGTTAGAATGGCCTAGTCAAAGTCCAGACCTAAACCCTGTAGGAAGATCTGAAAACTGCTGTTCACAAACACTCTCCACGTAATATGACTGAGCTGGAGCTGTTTCGCAAAGAAGAATGGGCAAAATTTTTAGTCACTAGATGTGTAAAGCTGGTAGAGACATATGCTAAAAGACTTGCAGCTGGAATTGCAGCAAACAGTGGTTCCACAAAGTATTGACTCAGGGGGACTGAATACTTTTGCACAATACCCTTTTCAGTTTTTTATTTGTAAAAAAAAAAAAAAAAAAAGAAGGAAATCATGTATAATTTTATTTCTACTTCACAGTTGTGTACCACTTTGTGTTGGTCTGTCGAATAAAATTACAATACAATAAAAGTTGTTTGTGGTTGTAATGTTACAATATGTAGAAAATTTCTAGGAGTATGAATACATTTGCAGGCCACTGTACTGTTTGCAAATGTATTGTGCTGTCAACTTCAAAATGGAATCAGGGGCAGAAACTACAAACACATTTGATACACATATAATTGACTCTGTGCAAATCCAAAACTCAAGCCAGCTACCACCAAACTTGAGAGCCTATGAGGTTCTCAAAGGGTTCATAGAAAGAAAATGCCCAGACATACAGTATTTCAGCACCATACCGCATTCCAAATCTACATCAGTCCAATGGTTCCAGTAATTAGGTTATCACGAAAAGTAAGAATCTGTGTGAGAAGGACAAAACTCAATCAGAAAGTTAAAAGAGAAAGGATTATCCTTCCCGTTACAAACAATCTTTTACACAAACCAGAAGAAAACTGTGTACTAAACCATGGATGCAGCAAAAACAATTTGGACAGATAGAAAGTTGACATCTTTCAAGCCTATTTTGCCAATTTGCTACTTATTAGCAAATAGGCTACAATATATCTCAAAATGGTTAAAACATAATCCCTTAGATGAGCCCTAGCTAGACACAGAACAGAAAATATCTGATAATATGCTTTAAAGATATCAACACCAGGTCTCCTCTGACAACATGGTGGGAGTTTCTTTAAAATCACGGAGTCATCACTTATGCTATTCAGCCGTACACCCATATGGAATAATCCTGACATCCTACAAAAAATAATATGATAAACTTTCCTTACTTTAAGAGTAAAGGTATTGAATACCTGGAACATATATTTGAAAGAACTGAGTTTATCACAACTGATGGATTAAATATACAAAATGGTATTAATAAAAATAAATGCTTAGAATATCAACAAATTAAATCTTTAATAAAAAATAAATTCAACCTCATTAAAGGAGGTTTATAAATTCCAAAAAAATGTTTAAGAGTTCCTTGATCTAAAACCCCCAAAGGTACTGTCTAAACTATACAGGACACTGTCTAAACTAGGTGATTCAACATCTCTTCCTATTATAAAATGGGAGGAGGATTTATTAGTCAGTTTAGAACAAAACATCTGGGCTCAGATATGTTTAAGAACTTTAGAAATGAGTAGACACTGAAATGTACAACTGATACCATACAAAATCCTTTACAGAGTACATTAAACAGGTCAAATATTATTCAAGATGGGTTTTACTCAATCTAATGTCTGTCCACAATGTAAAGACAATAATCCTGATAGTTATATTCATGCACTATGGCTATGTACACCTGTTCAGAGGTTCTGGGGCCAGAAATGTGAAGACTTGTAAAAGTGTCTGAGATGTAAAAGTTCACCTTCTCTGTCAGTTTGCTTGCTGGGTAACTTGGATGAAAGCACTTTGGGGGAAAATCACTTTGCATGGCTTTCATTGCCTTATGTAAAGAAAACTATCCTCATGAACTGGAAAAGCAAAAAAAGGCCCAGCGTCAGGGTCTGTGGTCTCCACTAGGGGAGGCTTCTTGTGTCTTGGGGTGGCCTTTACTTCTTTTTTTTTTTTTTTTTTTTATTGTCTGCTTCATGCTGATACTCAGTGTCATCTCTGGAATCTCAGCCAATGCTTTGCTACCTTCCTTGTGTTTCATTTATAAAATCACTTCACTCACACTATCTGAGCTGAAGTCTGCATTTTGGTCCTGCAAACAGCCCCTCAAACAAGACAGAACTGAACTGAGTGCTTTGTATGGTGACCTATATTGACAGATGCACACCTAATTTGTCACATACTCTCCAACTTTAAATGAGCTGCTGAAAACAGATGTAGCTTGGATGTTAGGTGCACAGCAAGGCAACGCTTCCCAGAAAGTAAAATTACTCTTTTTTTAACCTGTCCTGTCTGGTAGTGTAGTACTAAGAATTGTTGTCTTAATGCGAAAGACTGCCCAACAGATTTGCTTTCACAAGTGGAGCATTGCTGCTTTTGTTATGAATTTCTTCACTGTGAGATCAATAATGTTTATCTTATCTTGTAGTGTTCTGCTTGAATTGTATGGCCATTGGGGCAATGGTGGCGCAGAGGTTAGGGAGTTTGACCTACAATTGGCAGGTTGCCTGTTGTTGTGTCCTTGGGCAAGACACTTCACCCGCATAGCCTGCTGGCGGTGGTCAGAGGGTCCAGTGGTACTGTTGTACGGCAGCCTCGCCTCTGTCAGTCTGCCCCAGGGCAGCTGTAGCTGCTAACATAGCTCACCACCGTCAGGGTGAATGACTAATATGTAGTGTGAAAAGCTTTGGAGGTCGTCAAGACTAGTTAAAGCGTTACACAAGTACAAGCCGTTTACCATTGTACCATTTATATGCAAAAAAACTTTATTAGATATTCTTTTGGGATTATTTCAAGTTTAATGGACACAGAAACGGAAAGATAAAGAGGAAGAAAAAGGAAGAGAAAAAGACAAGGCAAAACGTTTAAAGGGAGAAAAGGTTACAAAAATAGAGTAGAGGAAAAAGAAAATGTTAAGAAATATGCAAAGATTGAGAAGGAGTCTCCTGCATGTCTATGAGCCTCTGAAAAATTCAACATGTGTGCTTGGTTTGGAGAGCCACAGACTATTCACAAACCACATGTGATTTTCATCAACCATAGGGACCTAGAAAAACCAATCCAAAATGCCAGTGGGTACTAATCCAGATTATGAAAGTCCAGTAACTGAAGTCACAATCCTTGATTGTGCATGCGTTCATCACTAATAGGGCTGATTCTGATTCCGAATTGCTCTTTGAGTATTTCATCAACATAAACTTGCTCCATAAACAAGGAATTCAGTGTTAATTTTTTTTCTTTTTAACATCTGTTTGCTAACATATATTCATTGCCAGTGAAAAATATCACAAAACAAAAATTTGACTTTATTTTATTGCAATTTCTCTCATCTTATTATCAGTTTTGCTCTGAAAATGCTAAATTTTCTTGTTTTTCCACAGGCTGACTGCTTTTGTTCTGAGAGCTTTCTCCAAAGCTCAGTCTTTCATTTACATCGATCCAGAAAAACTTGAACAATCAAAGACTTGGCTGATCCAAAAGCAACAAAAGACTGGTTGCTTTCTGCAGTCAGGAAAGCTCTTTAACAACAGAATGAAGGTATGATGACTTGTGAACTAGAAATGTAAAGTTTTAAGTTTTTTTTTTAAAAGAACATAAGATGAAACAAGAACAGATGTCTGTCCCCTGTCCTTCAATGCCACTGTCTCTAAGCCATACAACATTGTTGGTCTCACCTCAGTAGTGATATATTAAGGCAGTAAGACAGTCTCACAGCAGCTGATGCTAACACCAGACACAAATGACGTTGCTCAAGATGCTAAAGGTCGGAGTGATTGAAGCACAGGTGAGGCTTCTTGTGTAAATGGGGTCCAGTGCCTCGTTTACACAAGGATCCATGGTATTGGCAGAATGAGATGGTGGCGTTGGAGGGTGGTCAGATTGTTTGGCAGACCAGTCAAGTAGCGTAGCATAGAGGTTGAACTTGAAATCCAGAAAGATAACTGAGAAGGTGGTGTTTAAAGAAGAAGTCAGGCAGTTTAAAGAAAAGCAGGTTGGAGTTTGTGTCTCCTGTGAAACAAGGAGTTTGCTTGGAATACCTTGAACAAAGACGTCCAAATACAGAGAGGTTTTCTGGCTTGAGGTACCATGCAGGAAGAGCAGTCAGGCCTCAGCTGACCAGCAGCCAGCCCCTTATGTACTCTGGCTGATGAGATTGAACACAGGCATGCAGGAATGCTGGCTCAGCCTGACTCAACACCGCCTTCGAGTGGCCATCTAAAAACATTACAATCACAACAGCCATGGATCCTGACAGATATATTGTTTACATTTTCTCATGATGAAATCAGTAGCTTCTACTGAGCATTTTCTTTTTCTATTATTTTATTAGATTAAAAACACATTTATACTGGTTAACATGAAAAATGGTTCAGCAATGTATGGAATAAAATTGGTGTATAGATCGTCTCAAAGCTTTTGACATGTTGGTAGATGTTTATTATTATTTTCTTTCTGTACATTAATATATTACCGCAATATCACTGATGAATAACTGGTGATTTTCAGTCATACTAAGTTCATTAAAGGTGTCTTTGAGTTTTAGGTCATTCTTTTTGGGATTTGTGCATGATTTATAGCATCTTTTTTCACTCTTTTTTCAAAGTCTAAGCTTTGGCCACTTAAAGAACTGACTGCTCTGGTTGGTCTAAAGTTCATCTAAATATACTGCTCTAAATGATGGCTATGTATAAACTCTACACTCACCCATGTCTCAGTGAGGTCTGCAATTTCATTGATCTTATGTAATATTGACATTTTTTTACTTAATGGTTCATTTCCTTTAGCTGTAAATTATAACTATCCATATAAAACATTAAAATATCTCACTGTATGGCAAATCTATACAAATTTTGCTATTTGACCTTTGAATAACTAAAATAGTTAAACCATTTGACAACGTTCTTATTAATTGAGATATACCTGAAAGTTAATCTAAAATAAATCGCAGATGGTTATTTATGATTTTCAGCAGAGGCTTCTGCCTCCTGCTTTACAGTGTCTGCCACCAGATGCCTCATTAAAGTTTGAATAACATAATTTCCTTTGTACATAGTGGCCTCTTTCTATGATTATTAGAACTGATTTTACAGAAATCAACATTTAAATTTCAACTTAGTTATACTGTGTTCAGAACAGGTCCGGTGAACACCCACTGATACCATGATCTCTGTGATGCTTTGTCTCTACAGGGTGGTGTATCTGATGAAGTGACGCTAAGTGCTTACATAACCACTGCCTTTCTGGAGATGAAAATGGCCTCAAATGTAAGATTTAAAAAAAATTAAGCTTATTTTACTCTACACCATGGTTGTTGTTTTTTGTAAAATCATGGCCCAGGATAAAAAAAAATTGAAGGAGACGGTATCTCATAATTTGAAAAACTGTTCTGATTAAAAAATGTAACCGATAGATGAGTTGAGAGGCAGAAAAAGTAAACAGCTAAACATTGTGTCATGTATACTGTGCTTCCAATCAATAACAGTGATGAAGGTAGCGGCCGCATGTAAAAAAAAAAAAAAAAAAAACACTGCTCATTTTCGCCTCAAGGGGATATTCTTTTTATTTTCAATAACCTTGAGAATTAGTGTCATTTATAAAGCATCGTTAGACCTGGAAATACTTTATAAACAGGATAATGGTAAATTTTAAAATGTTTAGGATTTTCTCACATTCCAATATGTATATACGTCTTTGACAAATTTAGTTTCAATCTTCTTTAATCTTAATTTGAAGATGTTCCTTCTGAGATTAATGTTTTTTATCTGGACTTGAATCAAATAAAAATTTTGTTTGACAGCAATTATATGAATAATTTGATTGTTCCAGTTTCAATTAAGACTTTACCACAGACTATTTATAAATGTAGAAATAATTATTGATGGGCCAGTTGTTTGTTGAAATTACTTGTCAATGTCACTGAAAACAGAAAAAGTATTGAGTTTAAAAATAAAACTTTTACACATCTTTAATATCTTTTGGGAGATGACTTTATCAGTTCCCATGAAAAACACAAAAAAAAAGTTTCTCATTGAACCTGACGGTTTAAAGTGTCTAAGGAAGCCTATATTTTCAGTAAACATTGTTAACACAACTTGCATTACTAAAACAGCTATACGTGTTCCCCATAGAATACTGAGAATGGTGAAACTCTGTGATGTCTAGAAGGCTCCCATCATTTCCAAATCCAGCATGTTTCACGTCAAAAGAATAAAGCAGAGCAACGTGTTGCAATACGCCTTCCTGTTATCTTGCTGTCAGTCTGGTCTCTCTGGCTTTATTTCCAACAAATCAAACATGTTCTGCCTGTCTGATGTACTTCATTCCTGATCCTATCCATTCTCATAACTCCCAAAGAGAACCTCAACATCTTCATGTCTGCTACATCAAGCTCTGTATCCTGTCTCTTCCTCAATGCCATTGTCTCTGAACAAGAGAACATTGCTGGTCTAATCACAGTTTTCTAAAACAGTTATTCAGTCTAGGCAGAAAAAAGATCATATGTTAATGTTTTTACCTGCTAGTATCTGAAATTTAAATTTTTTTTTGCATGTCTGCTCATATCACTAGTATAGTTTGCAGGCTGTGTAACCTCGCAAGGATAAGTAATTTAATCACTGTTATTAATAAATTACCTACCTGATCTATAGTCCTTTTTAGACTAAATGTGAACTTCCATCCTTCCATCCATCCATAGACGGGCATTGTTTACATACTGAGGTTTTGATAATATATTGTTCAAGCAACTGACATTAATCCTTGCTTTTAAAAGAGGTCTATTAAATTACCTCAAGCCGTGAAATTCATTTTAGTTGTATTTTCTTATATCAAAGGATTCTGTGGTGAAACAGAGCCTGTCGTGCCTCAAAGAGTTCGTCAATGACTTCAACAACACCTACACCACAGCACTGCTGGCGTACGTCTTCACGCTGGCAGGAGACATGGAGACCAGAGCTCACCTTCTGCAGCACCTCGACTCTGTTGCCATCAAAGATGGTGAGTCATGTTTTTGCTGAAAAACTATTGATCATTTCATTGCTGTAACCCAGTGTTTAGTCCTGTTTGTTTTTCACTGTTTTTAAGGTGGTTTCATCCACTGGTCTCAGACAGCAACAGAAAAATCTGCTTCTCTGTCTGTGGAGATCAGCTCCTACGTGCTGCTGGCCAAACTCTCTGCCTCCCACACTACTGAAGACCGGGGTTATGCCTCAGGGATTGTTCGGTGGTTGACAACCCAGCAGAACCATTATGGAGGATTCTCCTCAACTCAGGTACTGGATTTGTGTTTATAAGTTCACACTGTTTTACATCACACCCAAAAACTTTACATGTTTTCACAGAAAAGGGGATTCTTAAAATGTCTGGAGAAAGAATCGATGGACAATATGTGCTATTCCATTTGATTTGTTTTTGGATATTTACCAGGTTACCTAGTGCTTCTAGAGGTCCAAAACCATTTTTTTTTCTTTCAGAGTGTCCATGCAGGGTTTCCAACAGCAACGAGAAATGGAAAACACTTTTTCTAAGATATGAAGTTAATCAGGACTTTCAGAGACCTCAAACTTTCCTCGAAAGAGACAATGAAGAGTTTGTAACGGTGGTGTAATGATAAACTCCTGACTTTTACCTAAGTACACCTCTGAAGTCTTATTAACAAGCTGGCACGCAGAGAAATGCTGGTTGGAACTGGAAAGCTGCTCCACTGTTCAAAAGAATCCAAGGATTTACAGTTTTATCCAATTCTTTGAACTTCCATTCTTAATGGTTTCATAGTTTTCAAAGGCTCTAAATCATTAAAATGTAGATAATAAACAAAATCTAAAGACATGTTGCAGCTGAACTTTCAACTCTGATTAATTAGAATGCAATATCTTCAGATGCCTAAATCTGCCTCCGTCTGGAAATAATACAGTATTATTGTTACGCTGACGGGTTTGATCCTTTAAAAAGTTATAATATTTTAGTCCTATTCACACTGCTTGATAATACCAGCACAGATATGGCTCAGAGCAAACGTCATACATTTTGTACCTCATAGGACACAGTGGTGGCTCTTCAGGCTCTGTCCCTCTACTCCAGTCTGGTGTTCAGCCCTGAAGGTTCCAGCACAGTGACGGTTCAGTCTCCCAGCGGTCAGCTGGTTTTTGATGTAAACCCAGGGAACAAACTGCTCTATCAGGAGAAGATGCTGCAGGACGTAGCGGGAAAGTACAGCCTGGAGGTGAAGGGAAGTGCATGTGCCTCTGTGCAGGTTAGTTACAGCATCCACATTATGAAGGAAAGTGACTTTTGTTATTTTTAATATTTATGAAACAAGGAAAATATTTTTTTGTAATTTTAATCTAGTTGTATTCCTTTGAATGTATATGATGGAAAAGATAATAAAGCCACGAGAACACCACAGCTGGCTTTATTATTATGAGGGTTTTATAAGTATGCATATTTCAGAGATGCCTGGGCCAACTGAAATAAACTGGTTTAGATTATTAATTATTAAACCTTGCTTTGTTACTTTTCTCAGATTTCTCAGCACTACAACATCCCACCTCCTCCTGATGCCACCACTATGAGTGTGGAGGTTTTGACAGAATACGACTCCTCTCACAGACCCCCCAAAGTCACCCTGATGCTCAGTTCACAGTAAGTCATAAAAAAGGTAAATATTTGAAACAGAGGATGTAGTATCAATTCAATCCAATTCAATTATCTCTATAGCGTCAATTTACAACACACATCATTGTCAAGGCACTTTACAAAGTCAAATTCAATCAAATTAGACAGATTGGTCAAAAAGTTTCCTATCTGAGAAAACTAAGCAGATTACATCGTCTTGACAAGCAGCATTCACTCCTCCTGAAAGAGCGTAGAGCCACACGGACAGTCGTCTGCAATATCGATGGCTTTGCAGCAATGCCTCATACCCGATCATGCATTAAGCGACAGCGGAGAGGAAAACTCCCTTTTAACAAGAAACCTGTTGCTTGATTATTAAGGGCTTTATGTGTGAGAAATAGGATTTTAAATTATATTCTGGATATAAAAGGGAACCAATGAAGGGAAGCGAAAGTAGGATAAATGTTAACTGCATTTTGTGCACCTCATTGTAATAAAGAATTATAATAGTCCAGCCTTGAAGTATCAAGTGTAGCACTGAGATCTAACAGACTCTTGGTCAAAACAATTCAAGCACAGATCAGGCTCTATAGTTGGCTCCAATGCTGCTTCACTTTCTGAGGATGAAGTAAATATATTTGAAAGGATAGCAATGATTTTATTTTTAATTGATTCAATATTATTTATTTAAAAAATCCCATAAATTCATTACTGCTGAGAGGTTGTCAGCATGTTGGAGAACTAACAAATCCAGTCATTCCTAGAGAGGAGAGCTGCACTGTCAAAAGTGGGATGGATCAGACCATGTTTTCCCAAGAAAGCTAGCCAATTATCAACGTAGCCCAAACAATCTGAAGATCCTGGAGGGGTAAAGGTACTGCAATGGTTGACAGAGTGATCCACGGCAGCTCCTCTTTAAGCTCCAGCTGTCAGGATCCCCAGGGGTTTGATTACTTCTTGTAGCTCCCTGGGGATCCTGCAGCTTTATGCTTTGTACGTTTGGTATTGTTTCGGTCATTAGTTTACTCTGTTTTTATGTTAGTCTTTATCTTAAGAGTGCATTCTTGTAACCGTTAGATCTGGTTCCTGTTTTAGTTCGATTCTGTTCTTTATTATTTCAGTAGATTTTTATCTCCTGCCTACTCTTTCTTAGTTTAGTTAGATTTTTTTCCCCTCGTCTCTGGAAATGTTCCCTATTAGATTTTGTTATCGTCCTGCCGCTGCCAGTTCATTGTGCCCCTTCGCCCTGCAGCCTTATTGCCTTTACTCCGTTCACCTGTGTTAATTTGCTCCATCTGCTGTTCCTTCTGTCCCCTTCCCTTTAAGTTCTGCCAGTTCTGTCACACTCATTGTTAGGTCCTCCGTCATGCTACCCTGTTCTGGTCTCATCCGTGCCATGTCCCTGGCTCTCTGTCAGACTTGTGAGCCTTGTTTGTTAATTTAATGAATCTTCACACTCATTGTGTGACTGCCAAGCTCTTGTCTGCACTTCGGTCCAGTTCCAACAAAGTTGACACCAGCCAGCGAGGAAGACTGGCAGCAGGTGTGTCGGAACACACTGCTTAGCTCCCCCCTCATGGACAACTGCAGCTCCTGAAAAGATCAAGAAAACACACTTGGACACAAACAACCTCAGATCCCTGACATAACCTGGTTTATAAATTCATAAATCAAATTAAATAATACAGGCTATGCAAGTACAAACAGTTGTTTTCTTAATAAGTTGCTACTTAGTTTTTACCTTTTATATAATGTAATTTTTTTCCTGGACTTCATGGACATTTTTTTGTTTATATAGATAATGAAATTACAATACAAATTTAGACTATTTCTCACCGTAACTACTACATAACAGCATATTTATTGTTGTGTTCCAGGTACAATGGAAAAGAGGGCAATACTAACATGGTGATCCTGGACATTGCCTTGCTGTCAGGATTTATCCCTGACCCGCAGTCGTTGAAGAATGTGAGTTAAAACAAAGACTTTTTCCTGAGCACAGGTGTTAATAGAACACTGGACCTGTTTCTCACAGTGACTGTGATACTAAGACTGCTGAATGTCTTCTTACAGCTTGAATATGCTCTGCTGGTGGATCGTGTTGAACACAAGAACAACCATGTTATCGTGTATTTACAGGGGGTGAGACCAATCACCATCTCAGAATAAGACATTGGTAAACGAATTTGTCACGAACAGTGAATTATATTTTTATCTTCTCTTCAGCTGACGAAGGGCCTACCAGTCAACCACAGCTTGGTGCTCCTACAGCAGGTCCCTGTGCAGAACCTCAAACCAGCAGTCGTTGCCCTCTATGACTACTACCAGCCCAGTAACTCTTCATACAGAGAACACATTTTAACACAGTCTAACTTGGATAAACAATAAACATTTCTCATTTTCAATTAATATTTTTCTTTCTTGTCTAGCTGACCGGGCTGACAGGGAATACAGTGTGGCTAATCAAGGTAACAAATACATCTACCAATTTATGAAACAGCCTCTCATAAACTTCACAAGCTTTAATGTTTTAGTGTTATTTGAATGCACCAAATGTCACTTTTAGGCTGAAAAGTCTATCTATGGCTACATTAAAGAGACATATTTCTGTAAAAGATAAATGCTTAAAGGCAAAAACCTTTTTTACAATATTTGTCTTATCTACACACCTGAGTCATCTAACTGCGTCCCAATTAGACACTTTTAAGATTTTATGAAAAATTTTACATTCTTTTCAGATATGAGCTGTTACAATACTTTCCAAATGTCTTGAGTCATTCCTGACTTTCTTTTACTCATATGTGTAAGATTCTCATATATATATATATATATATATAGAGAGAGAGAGAGAGAGAGAGAGAGAGAGAGAGAAAATATATATATAGGTGTGTGTATATATCAAGGTGTACACTACAGTACTTCCATGTTACAAAATAAAATACACTTTTGGTTATTTTAAAGACTCAACTTAGTAGTGATGTAATGTTTTATGGAAGTCCGATGTAGTATTTTATGTTAATTATTTTATTTTACTTCTACAGTTTGAGGAATGAACCTAATCTTATGGCTACCAGGGATTCCAGCACCGTATTGACTGAAAATAAAGTCTTTTCTCCAAATACTTTTAAATGTTTTTGATCCACTATAAATCTTTTTGTTACAGTCTATGTTACACTCTAATTATGTTTTATTTTTGTATGCAACTAAAACATAAATAAAATATGAAGATAAAATAACCCTTGAAAATGTCTCTGTGCCATGACTATGATATTCCACTGTATGAGGCAAATCAGTGTGAGTCTACTTCAGAATTGCTTCAGTAAAGCCTCAGAGGGCAGTTAGTTTACGTTTACATTTTTGCCTTCAGTAAAAAACAATAAAAAATGTAATCCCAATGATAGATTTTACTTTTTGCAGTTTTGATATATGTGTTATGACCTGTGTTGTGCCCTCAGGATTGGTTGATTCTAAATATTTATTAAAACTTATAAATAATAATTATGATTAATAACTAAAATCATTAACCAAAAATCACCATAAATGTAACTGTATCGTCAGAAAGTATTAGAACTGTATTAACCAATGCCTTGATAACATCACGGAAAAATATGCAATATTACTTTATAGAATATAGTGACAGGCAAAGCCAATTATAGGCTTTATCTGCATAGAAGTGAATTTTTAAGCACCTGAATCCAAGCACCTGTAGGTGTTTGTGAGAGTGCACTCACACTCTCACAAACTAAGAGTCCCCCCCCCCCAAGACTAAAAAAATACAGGGAATCATTTTCACATTTAATCATTTTCATGGTGCCATGAAAACATAGCATTTAAAGTAGAATATTGCATGACATTATTAAATAACATTTTTTTTAAATACTCTTAGCTACAGGAGATCTTTTATGCCCACAATCATCACCATCTACAATAACCCTGTAAAGAACTTTTAATTAATGAGTTACACCATCATGTAATTTCCCTTTTGTATAATTAAAGTGTTTTTGGAGAAATTAATATATTAAATCTACAATTTCAGTGAACTAGCTCTCTTATTTTTCAGAGTGATACAGACCGCTGCAGGATCACTTGCAATTTTTACATGGACATTTAGAAATCAGAATAATGGGCTGATCGGATTACGCTTGATCAGAACGAAATTGTATTCCAAATGAGACATCGGTGATTGGAACAGCACCCATTTAAACACTACTTAGATTGTCATTTGGATTGTGCACGTGTGCCCTAGGTCTCTCATCCTACAGCAAAAGAAGACCAATAGTATGTGCTACTGATCCTGTAGCATAGGTAGGCAGTGCAGCAACAACAGCTCTTAGAACCTGGAGCGGGTCCAGGATACAAAACAAACACTCTTCCATGTTTCCTTGTACCTGTACTTGTTTGGTTTCAGTGTTTGTATAAGATGGTTTAATATTGTTTTGTGTAACATAACGGTTCCGCTTTTTTCAGCACAGACGAAAGTACAACTTTAGCGTTTTTTAGGTAATTTTAACAGTACAAGCCCTTGTGCTTGTATTCTGAAGAACAAAAAAATCTGGTGCATGTAAGTGTACATCATGATTGGATTCATTGTTTTTTCTGCCCAAATAAATGATGCAATAGGATTCAGATCAGACTTTATAGGTGTTTACAGAATGTTGCACATGTAAACATAGCTACTGATAGTAAAGGGGTAAATGTTTGCTTCCCAGACATCCTTGAGCCAGGAGCTGCTAATAAGAAAATAATCTAAACTTGCATGATGCATGGTGTTGTAGTCAGATAATTGTGTGAATACTTTTGGTGAGGTGATGGGTGCATGATGTACCACAAAGACCAAAATCAGCCAGGTGTTGTTGAACAGTCTTTGTGGATTTCCAGTTCCCCCGACTCCCTGTATTACTGAGCCTTTCCACTCCAGAGTCAAACAGCATGTTAAAGTCACTTCCAAAAAGGAGTGTGTCGAGATTTGGGCTATGTGTATTAGCAGTCAGCGACTGCACCTGTTGCTGGCTGAACTACAATGACTCCCCTAAAGCTCGGAGATCCCCATGCAACATCTCTACTGCGGAGAAGACTGTCATTGAGTTTTTGATCGACAGATGTCAGGATGTTTGTCAAATCATTTCCTGTTGGAGAAGTTGCTCAAAACAAATCAGTTTTAGAGCTTCCTTTGGAGCTTTAGAATGTCTTATTGGAGGAGTTTGATTAGGTTTCTCTATGAAAATTGTTTCAAAGCACTCATCAACATAATCCTTCTGGCTTTCTATACTTTGCCTGTGCAAACTCTGTTATCCAGGTCATTGCAACAGCAAACAGGCTTAAATCAGAGGCAACCAGACCTTCGCTCAGGTTTTCTAAAAATGTTTCGACAGCCATCTCAGGATTTATGTCAGTTCCGGGGGCTCACATTAAAGCAACCAGTAGTTTGAGCCCTGCTGTTTTTAAGGATATGGAAGCTCATCCTTCTAGGTGCAAATCGATGCTTAGGTCAAAACCATTATCCCTTTATCTGCTAAAAGAAAAGCCTCTACATTTGTATCAATGACCTTAACTTGTGATGCTGATGTGTTTGTAATTGTTCTTTTTATCGTTTTATTTGTTTATAAATTTTATTGTCATGATAACGGTCATGCTCTTCTAAAATACGGTTCAAATAAAGGCACCTTTTATCATTGAGGGTTAGAGGTAGGTTATTATTTAACAAACATTTAGTTACAGAAGAGAAAAATCTACACGATTTCCCGTAAGGTGGCAAGGATCTGTTTGCACAACAAGCACAAACATTCCTCACTGTTTAAAGGGCACAGTTGCACAACTTTTCTAACTGTAACTCTTCAAAAAACAAGTTATTTCAGTGTCCAGAAAGAGTACCGATAGGTAACAGCAGAATATATCAGGAGACTACAACAGGATATTAAAAATACATTTGTAAAGAAATAGATGTTGTAACCTTGTGTCTGCTTGAAATGCTTCACTGTGAGCTTGTTCTAAGCAACAAGGAGCAAAAATCTGAACATAATACAATGCAGCTAAATCACTTAAAACATACCATCAAGTTACTGCTATGTCTTTGTTGCTATACTTTTGATAAAAGAATATCAATTGCAGTTATTGCCAAAAGCAAATGAGTAACTTGCCTTTGCACATACAACACACCAGATAACATCCCACTTTTAATCCATAGAGTTTAATTTAATGTTGGGCTACACTGTGCTGCCATAACAGTTGCAACCACTGGTTGTGGTTTTGGTTTTCATTTGTGTTGGTGTTTCATCATTTGTTTGTTTGTTTTTTACACTCATCAACTAAATGTAGAATGCAAGAGAGAGTTATTAATTGAAATGTTGTCTAGAAGTTCTGAGATTCATTTTTGCTGAGGAAGAGCCCTTAGGGCTATTTCACAAAACCAAGACAGAGGATTACGGCAGGATTTTCCAGGTATCCTGGCTGAATTAAGCCTTGACTTAGTTTCACAAAAGCAGTAGCACATAAGTTATCATGGCAATTTATTCTGTGCAACTGGTTAATTTTTATCAGCCCGCATTAAAAAAAACATGGATACATATTGGTATTCAGTCAAGTACTATTATTATTTTAAAATTGGGATAGTAGCCTATAACATTGTTATGTTTATTATTATGGTTGTAAGCATTACTATTCCTCAACTGAGTTTTTAAGGACTGCTCTAGGTTTGACAGAGAGGCCTTTAGTGCATGTGCATGTTGAGTGAATTAGATAAATAGCTGATGAAGAAGCATAGGTGTTGTCAATAGAGCTCAATATTACACCATTTTCCATGAAATTCTGTGATTCCGGAGTACACGGTCTTGCTGCCTCTTCCAGAACAAATATATTTCCCCTTAATGCACAAAATATGCAACCTCACAGCTCCAATAGGAAAAATAAAACTATACAAACTCTAAGGCTCAGTGACTTAACAACTGTTATGGGAAACACTATTATGTGATTTTGATATATTTTATCATGAACGTGTAATTTCATTGCATGTCAGGTATCCTACATTAACTTCTTTCAATTCGATTTAGATTACATGCTTAATGTTTTAAAAGCAAACAATATTGGTATAAATTATTAATGCCACAATTAGAATATGATATGAAGTAAAAATTGCTGTCTGCTGAAAAAGCTTCATCACTCTACTGCTGTTCTCTCAGGGCTTATGGAAGGTTAGCGAATAGCGCCCTCTAGAGGTACAGAATCAAATAGATCAGAGAAAATGGTTTAACATTTTTTGCTATATAATTAGCTCCAAACATAACACACACACAAATATATATATACAATCAGATTACTGCACTTGAAATTAGATGATTCCTAGTTTAAGTGCAAAAATCTTATTCTATTGGCAGATAATTTAGTATTGCTCCTTTGCTGGATACTTAAGGAGCAATACTATTTAAGGAGAGTCTGTGTGGTAGAGTCAAGCCAGCTGCATCACCTGAGTTTTTTTTTTTTTGTTTTGTTTTTTTTTTAGATTTTGCTCTCCTTGAGAACTTTAAGTGTTTAATCAAGATCTTCTTTGTGTGCCTTCTGTTTTTTTTTTCTGTTGGACTTCCCTTTTTTGCAAGACTCAACCCTGGCTGTCCCCATTCCTTTTACTTTTCATGGTTGTTCGCCCTGCTCCAGGGCTCATCAGCCCTTACCTGCCTGCTCTCTACCGCAAGATTCCTCTCAGAGCATCCATCTGGTTACCCTCAACCCTCTCATTACTCAATCACACTACCTCCCTCTATGCCAACAAACCAGCAGCAAGCCGCTATTGAATCCTTTCATCTGCTGTGGTCCTTCTGCCAAAAACCCTGTCCTCCTTTTTCCAGACATCTTTGTTTGAACCAGAACGTCCTGAATCCCTGTCTCCCCTTATTCTGTGCAATAAACATCTGAATTACTACCAGTGTCTTGTGTGTGATCTCTGCATGTGGGTCAGGAAGCTAAAACCTTGACAACTAAAAATATTTTTAGATTCGACCTAGGACTGACCGATATAGCTTGAAAATAAAAGTGGAGATTAAACAGATGCAATTCTCCTCATATTAGGCTGTCTCGGTATGTTGAAACAATCACAGGAGAACAGTTTTGTGTATTTTTCAGTTTTAACCCACTACTTTAACAATAAAGTACCCACACTCCTCTTTCACTTTTTTAACAAAAATAAACTACTTCCATGTCTAGCTGGTTAAAAACGCGAGACAGAGAACCTGAGCTACTACCACCACCCCCATTCCCAACACTCGCTCCGAAACATTTACATAATCTCACGCTTAACTCTGTAAAAGTTTAGGGGTCTGCTGAACATAAACCCCAGATTAAGTTTTAGTAGTTTATGTTTGAAGTCAGAGTTTTGATGTTTTGTAGCCTACTAGTTATCATATGACTCAAAGATTGTTTAATTCTGATTGGTAGAAAACTTGATACAAAACATTGTTCTTTTCTTTGGGGGAAAAAGCTAATATTTTATTAATATTAATTTGCTTTGTGAGGAAAGCAGTGGATCACTACAGGTCAGAGTTCTTCAAAGTGTTAAGTGGAGGTTCAGTTGGTTGAAAGTTCACCAGGAACGTCTAAAGATTCTGCAAAAGGCAGAGAGTGGCTTTCTTAGATCGGGACCCTGAGCTGAACAGAGCTTCTCTGTGTGTGAAGATTCCTCTCTTTCACAACCAGTCCCCATGTATCAACAGTGTGGAGGCAGCAGAGGATCTCTAGAGACTGCCAGTGGAAGTGCAGTGCTCGTTCGATCAGGTTGAGGATGTTTTTATGATGTTGATGGTGGTGCCTGTGTCTTTATGTGAAGCTGAGAGGCGTTTCAGTGCCCTGCATTGGTTGAAAACTTGGGTGTAGGCTATGGTCCAACAAAGACTTAATTATGTAATTTTCTGTAATGTCCACAAAGTGAGACTGGAGAAGCTGGATGTAAACATGATCTGCCAGGAGTTTGTTGGATCCAGCGTCACTAAAAGAACATTTGGTTCTTTTGTTTGGAGAAGTGGAGCTTTTGTTGATAGAAACTGTACTCTAGTTTATCACAGACAGACAGATAACATGCAGTAGATAAACTGATGAATGGATGGTTAAAACGTTTTATTTATAGGCCTACTGTTAAAATCTATAACTTCAAAGCACTGTACATTTATAATTTTCCATATTTGTGGTACAGTTGATAATATCCTGTTGATTGTTTGGTTGGTTGACATTAAAGTAAATATATATTTTTGTAGAGGAGTCTGCTTTTGTCTGATTGTTCTTGAAGGTTTTTCTTTTAGTTTTGGAACTTATTTTGAGCTTAATTTGTTCTGAAACCACTTTTATGGACTAGGAATTGATGGACAAAATTAGAGCAGGATGCAAATAATTGTTAGATGTAATCATAAAGGTCAACCATTGCTAACTTCCACCTACTACTGATTTATTTAAAATGATGAGGGCTCAACCCCACAATAAATGTTGCAAAGCTGCAGGAAAGAGGGAGGGAAAGAGTCCCCCCCCGCCCCCCCAGAAATTGCTCCCTGAAATTTTGCTTCTTATGCCCCAACACCCCCCCCCCTTTCTTCTGATCAGAGCAGCACAGGGCTGTGTGCTAAGCCTGTTTCTCCACTCCCTCTTCACCCACGCCTGCAAGCCTGTGTACGCATCCAACTCCATCATCAAGTTTGCGGACGACACCACGGTGATTGGCCTCATCAGCAACAACGATGAGACAAGGCGCAAGGCACTGCAGCAGGTGGTGAAAGCCGCCCAACACATCACTAGGACTCCACTACCCACCATAGAGCACATCCAGAAGAAACGCTGCCTACATCGAGCTTGCAGCATCCTTAAGGACTCATCTCACCCAGCCCACAGACTGATTTCTCTCCTGCCCTCCGGCAGGCGTTTCAGGTTCCTCCGGACCAGAACCAGCAGACTGAAGAACAGCTTTTTCCCCAGAGCTGTCTCTTTATTGAACTCTAACCCTCACTGATAGACTCTCCTCTCCCTCCTCACACCTACCTCCATTTTGTTATTCTCTTATTCACAAGACAGTAATGTTCACCTGCACTCCTGACTGTTACTATCGTAACAACTGTTTACATGCATCTTGCACTACTCACCTTTACTGTATATTGATTTGCACTGCTGACTGTTTATTCACAATTGTTTACATATACATTTGCAATACCGTACTTTAACTGTAATATGCAATTACCTTCCACTGCACTTTAATTTAAATAGCTGCTGTCCAAACTCTAATTATTCATTTTATAGTAATAGCTACCTGTATATCATGCTCACAATTCTGCCTATAGTAATAGCCACCTGTACATATATTCATATTACATGTAAACTCTGTTATAATAATCATCTGTATATTATGCTATTGTACATATCTGTAAAACTCTATTCACAGTGATATCCATCTGCTATTGCACTTCTGGTTAGACCTAAACAGCATTTCGTTGCCTTGTACCTGTACCTGTGTAATGACAATAAAGTTGAATCTAATCTAATCTAATCTTCTTTGACACATGTGATGTCTCCTTTCAGCAATTACTTTACTGGTGCTTGGCTGGGTTGCAGTTGTGCCATAGTCTTTCTTTTTTCAGATTATGGAAACACCGTTTCTATCAGATGTACAAAGCTTGAAATTATTTTCTAATGTTGTTTGTTGACTTATGCTCTATAACAAACATCTGAAATCTTCACAGAACAGCTGAATTAGGCTGAGATTAAATTACACATCGGTGCTTTCTGTTTCACAATAAAATTCACTGAAGTGACCAAATTTAGAAATGTTTGTAGGGTGAGAATACTTTTACATATAATATGTAAAAGTATTCTCAACTCATTATATAAAAAGGCTGTGGATATGATTGTTCTTTTGCTGTTTTTGCTCCTAAGTTTGTGGAACGCTTTACTACGAACCATCACTGAGCTCGAAGTCTTTAAATCACAGCTGAAAACACATCTGTTCTCTTTTTATCCTGTTATTTTCCTATACATTTTTATATTCTATCTATTTTGTCTCAGCATCTTTTTGTTTGTATTTTAGGTTGTAAAGTACTTTGAGCATCATACGGACTGTTGAAAAGTGCTATATTAATAAACCGTGATGGATTGATTGGCACTTTCTGTATAGTCTTTGTCTCTCCTGTGAGTCCTGTTTAGACATATAAAACATGCAGAACAGAAGAAAGAAGCTGTCCTCTCCTCGGTACTTGCAGCATTAAGCACAAGATAGAGAATGGGACACAGAGTCTCTCACTCAAATCTTCCCAAAGCAGTCTGTGTACTTGGTCACTGATACACTCAGTACAGATGGAAAGAATTTGTTTTGTTTTCCTCCGAGTGAGTTGCTATTCGGCCTTCTTTTTTTAATCTGCACCAAATAATATGAACTTTTTGAATAGATGTTTTAATAACATCTGTATCTTCTCAGTGACTGCAGAATTGCTGTGCTCCAAAAAATTTATTTTAACATGTCGATTTCCCTTCTTGTCACATATCAAGACTTTGTTTGAGATACCGACTGTTGCTGCTCTGTAAGTTTAGTTTTTGACATGCTGCACATTTACATCCACATCAGCTCAGATATTTCCATGTTCTTGTATCAGCTCTTACAGATATAACATGATTTTTTTGTCTTCTCCTATTGAGGGATAAACAGTCTGTCTGCTCTACATCAGGTCCTGGTGCTCCAGGTATTGTTTTCACAATATGCCAGATAGTTTTGACTTGTTCTTGTTGTGTAGACGCTGAGCGCTGAACATGGCTAACCAGAGCATTAGACAATGAGGTCAAAATTATTTATTGAGGCGGTATCTAATTCAAATCCACATTACATTATGAGGAAATATTTGGATTAATTACAATTATTTCCAACTGAGCAGACAATTTGCATAGAGTTTGAGACCTATACCAAAACTCCTGTGTGTTTGGGGGATCAGTAAAGCATGAAAAAGTTATTTAACATGTTGGTAGTATTAATTTAGCATCGATAGATTAACATGGCAGCAACCACAACAGTTTGCTTTTGCAGTTACATAAATGACCTGTATTATACCTGGAAAAGATTACATGTGGTGTAATTTTGTTATTCTTTCATTAAACAGTAGAACTAAGGTTTAACATTTGGAGCTGAAATAATGACACAACTGCAGCTCCACTGTTTTTTATTTATTTATTTACTTAATTCACTTTGATCTAAGATTTTGGCCTCAAAACCCCACCCATGAAGAATGAAAAACCTTTATTGTTATTATGTAACTACATTAAAACTTTGGGGAGATACCGGCTCAGAATTTATACATAACTTACAGACACAAGAAAACCTATTGTTTGAGATGAATGCACCCATAGCACCTCCTGAGAAGCTGAAAGCATGCAGATAGTTGTTAGCATCTGATGAGATTTAAATGTTTGAGCCAAAAAACAAAGCAGTCACTTTACAGAACAATGTAAATTACTGTGCAGTTGCATGAATGTAACAAAGAAACATAGGAGAAGTTAAAAAGTGTGCAAATATCCATTAGCATAAATGGAAATCTTCAGTGAAAAAAGACAGGAAGCAGTCAGTTTACAAGGTGATGTAAGATACTAAATTACCTGGACATACCAGACAAACCTGTGAATAAAAAAAAAAAAATCAAATAGTAATTAGCAAAAATTTAAATGTTTAAGTTAAAGAACTGTGCAATTTGCAACTATGTCCAAACTAACGCCCCCTGAGAAGCTGAAAGTGACCAAGTACACATTAGCATGCAACAGAGAGTGTAAATAATTATCAATCAGAACCAGTAGTATGTTTGTAAACATGTAACAGACTATGAACTGGACTGGTGGTGATTTTGAATCTCAACTGGGTGCAATAGCCCTCACAGCTTTGGGAAATAAGATACTTTTAAGTCTATTCGCTTTGATTGATTGTTCCTAAATGGTTTGCCTGGTAGAATGGTTTGGCGGGTTGCCGGTTCGATCCCCCACACTGACTGTCTCTGTCGTTGTGTCCTTGGGCAAGACACTTCACCCGCATTGCCTGCTGGCGGTGGTCAGAGGGCCCAGTGACGCCGGTGCATGGCAGCGTCTGCCCCAGGGCAGCTGTACCTACTAACATAGCTCACCACTGTCAGGGTGTGAATGGGTGTGTGACTGACTGTAGTGTGAAGCGCTTTGGAGGTCGTCAAGACTAGTTAAAGCGCTATACAAGTACAAGCCGTTTACCATTACCATTTAGAAGTGGGTCAAACAATGCATTGCCCAGGTGGGTGGAATCTGTGGCAGTACGTCAGGCCCTTTTCTGGACTTGTAGCAAAAACCGTGTCCCGATCTTAAAGGTAGACGTTTATTTTTTAATTGATTTGAAGAATAAACAGAAAAGAATTCCTGACATGAGTTAAAACTTCAGTTATAATGGAAACTGGTTTATGCACCACATTACATTAAAGTTGGAAAATAATCTTTGCCATACGCAGATAAGGAAGAGACAGAGGTGGCTGATTACAGCAGTATGAGTGTGCTGTATGCTGTATGGGTGTGGATGGGTGGAGTCCGGCCTGCCTGCCACCTATTTAACAGCTTCTGTCTCTGAGGGACCATCACAGTCATGGCTAAGCCAGGGATTCAGATGTGGACTCTTCTTGCCTTGCTTTTCCCGGCGGTTGTGGGTCAAGCCTCAGCTACTAATAGCCGCACCTGTCCAATGTAAGTTGATGTGTGGATGTGAGTGTGAGATATTGACGTAATCTAGCTCAGGATGTGGCTGTCCCCCATGTTAGATCCAAGGTAACAGTCGTGTGTCTTAATGTGCTCATTTGTAGACATTATCTAGTGAGCGTTCCGAGCATTCTTGAATCTGGATCAAAGCGCAGCTTCTGTGTGAGCCTGTCGCCGCCAAGGAGCCCTGTGTACATGGAGGTCAGTCTGAACAGCGAGCACAGCAGGAAGACCCTACTGAGAAAAAGAACCAGCAATGGGTTCCATAAATGCATCTTGTTTCGGGTGAGTTCCCAACATTTAAGACTAACTATAGAGTTGGTTTTCTCAAAGATAAAGTAAAAGCCTTATACATGGCATGTGTTTGATATTCCTTCAAGGGAAAATGAAGGTCTTGTTTTCAAAATGTCTTCCTGAACCAGGTCCCTGTTGTGCGAGCAGACGAGGTGCAGGTGTTTGAGGTGCAGGTGAAAAGCCAGAATTTTTATTCCAGAGAATTCAAGAAAGTGTTGATCAAGGTTTTCCAACCGAAGACATTCATCCAGACGGATAAACCAATCTACAACCCAGGACAGTCAGGTAAATTTCAGCTCGTGTGTCGAAGAAGAGCCAAACAAAAACCTAGAAGAGACTATGTAGCAAAGCCTGTGGGGTAGGCATTTTGTCATATGGTATCCTTAGTCTACCAGATCATTAGGAGCTCATTGATAGTCGCATCATACCAAAGAAAACATCCCCATCACTACTGAGGATGTAAAAGACTCAAGAGTTTCAGTAGCCTTGCTTCTCTGAGCATGCATCATTCCGTAACCTTCATTTAATCCCTGTGAATTTCAGTGGTATTCAGAGTGGTCACACTGGACACGAAACTGGAACCGCTCTATGAGACTGTGAGTATTTCCATTCTCTCCTTTTCCACCTGTTTCAGGCTCAAGCTAAAGAAATCGCATTACAGAGTTTTGTGATGACACAACTGTGACCTACTGAAAAGTGTTACTGCATAACAATTTAGAATATATCGAAATGATAAAATGATACGTATCATCTAAAGTGTTCTGATATTTGTAAATCACAAAATGAGGCTGTGCTTTTAATGTGAACGCACAAAAAAACTTGTTTAACAGAACTTTCTCCCTCCTCTTTCTCAGTATGACAGTATTGTGATCAAGGTAAGAAAGCATCAACAAACTGCTTTTTTGTTGTTGTGTGTGTTTTTTTTTTTTCAAAATCTAAAATTTTAACTATCTAGGAATATCTACAACCATTTGAAATCAATTCAATAGATATACAGCACTTTCAGGCACAATATAGTTTGAAGCAAGAAGTTTCAAAGATGAATGGTATCCAGGACCGACTGTCTTATTAGTTTCCTAACCACATGTTGCTGGGTTTGTGTGTGTAAACAGGATCCGTACAACAGCAGGATTGCACAGTGGACAAATCAGGGCGCCGAAGGGAGCATTTTGCAGCTGTCTTATCTGTTGGGTGACGAGGCCCCTAATGGCTTCTACAGAATTACTGCTCAAACAGGTGAAAGAAAAGCATTTCACAGCTTCAAGGTCCAGAAATATGGTAAGTTAAAGGTGCCTGCTTAATTTTTTATACATATCTATCTATCTATCTATCTATCTATCTATCTATCTATCTATCTATCTATCTATCTATCTATCTATCTATCTATATATATCTATATATATATATATATATATATATATATATATATATATATATATATATATATCATCTATTTGTACTGCGATAATTTTCTTGTATGTTTTGTTTCCAGGTTTGCCCAAATTTGACATTGTAGTTACCATTACAAAAGAAATAAGCGTTAGACAGGAGACCTTTGAAGTTAAAGTATGTGCAAAGTGAGTGAAAGTCTTCAAATAACAAAAGACCAGTTCTTCACCATGCAGAGGCCGCTCCAGTTTAATGAGCCCAGTCATTTTTGGTATTCTTTTCCTTTAGGTACCCCTATGGAAAGCCTGTGGATGGGGATATTACGTTGAGGGTCTGCAGGCCTCTGAAGAACCAGAACTCCTGTAGTGCTGCCGTCATCCATAAAGATGACCGCAGCGTAACCTCTCTTTGCAGGACAAGACAAAAGCAGGTACAGTTGCTACGGTTACCGCTGCATCTCTCTGTAGAAAGTCCTCATATAAATGACTAAGAACGGTGTTGAATGTCATCTAGATTAATTTGTTCATTCAGTTTTATCAAAAAAGGACACTTTTCCCAGACAAAATATGATGCAGTATGTAAACACTGTAGCCATAACCTTTATATTAAATCTTCTTTCATTCTGAATAAACATGCATGCTTTGGCAACTATTTTGTTCTATAAAAGATACAGATGAGGTGACGAAACAAATGGAGCTAACAAACCAACCTTGATACACATTTATTTTTATTTTTTTAGTCTCTCTAAGTCTTTCCACTTGCCTTCTCAACAAAAAAGAAATAAGGAGCTGATAGACCAGCTTCCAGTTAGCATTGTTTTGTGATACCTCTTTTTTTGTCAGCATCCCCACATTTAACCCCATTGCCGTTTTGCTTTTTAACCCCTATAATCTCTGCAGAAAGTATTTGCTCCACAATGGTAAAACTATTACAGAAAGCGGCTGCTTTCTTTGACCTTACCCATGGTTGAGGGAGCTAACTAATCTTATTAGTTAGCTCTAAGTTAGTTAGCGCTAAGCTAGTTCTCTATCTTTACTCATCTTTACTTCCATAAACACAACGAGCCTCTTCTCTTACGCACGCAGCTAGCTTCAGGCCTGTAGACTGCTCTCTGCTTGTGGTCGCACTAAAATTATAAATTGAAAATCCACGAACAACAACTTTATTGCAGTATCACTAATCTTAGCCGAGCAATAGGACCTGCTGCGCAAACGTAGGCCAAGATGGAAAGCAAACCTTCAATGTTTGTTTTCTTTTTTCCCAGCCATGCAACAAAGGGTGTGCCACCTTCGTCTTTAAAGTGTCAAGTTTCACCAGACCTGACCCGAGGCCACTGCTGGACGTGCTGGATGTCAGTGCCACAGTGGTGGAAAGGTTGACCTGTAAGTCCTACTTTTGCTCAGGCCTGATTCCCCATCCCCCCCAGAAGACATCCAGCTTAATGTAGCAGCACGTGAGGGTTGTAATATGGAGGCTTTTTGCTGTTCAGGTGTTTCCCACACACAGTGGGAGAGGATGAAGGTAACCTACCTCATCGGTAGGTTGTTTTTCCAAAACGTCCATAAGACCTACACCCAAGGAAAAAATCTGGTTGGAGAAGTAAGTTCAACATGTGTAGCATCACCCGATGAGGCTGTTAAAAGTTTGCTGCGTTCTCTGTGTCATGATGTTTTATTATGCCCAGATTAAAGCTGTCAACTACATCGGTCAACACGCCCCAAACCTGACAGTCTACGTGTTCGCGGGTAAAAAGGACTCCCCGTACATCGTGGACACTGTCACCACAGATCATCTGGGCATTGCCAGTTTTTCTCTGAACACAAGAAGATTCAGAGGGAAGATCCATCTCTATGTAAGGGCAAAGTAGTTTTAAACAGCAGCGTTTGTACATCTGGAGTTGAGACTGCTTCCTAGATTGTTCCCTTAAAATCTCCTTTTGTTTCGTTTTTTTTTTTTCTTCCATGTTTTTTTGGTACAAACAGGCAAGCAGCACAGACAACCTGGATCCCCCCGAATATAAAGTTCCTTACTATGAGATTGGAAAGTTCCAAGTGCATGAGTCCGGGCCTGGTCTCGCCACGCGTGGGTTTCTCAAGGTTGTCCCATCTCCTAGACCACTCCGCTGCTACCATGTAGAAGAGATCACCGTTGAGTACAGTTTAGAGCCACGAAATCCGGGCCCTGTGGACATAGTACTTCTGGTGAGTCACCCTCAGCTTTCCCGTTGTTTTTTTCACCAACAGAATAAACAGCAGCAAGATTTCTTCAGATATCAAAATGAAAAAAAAAAACTGGTGTCCCCTTTGTGGCAAAGTGCAAGTATAAAGCTTCACTTGACCAGATTAGAGCAAATCTAAAATATTTTCATGAATACATAAACACATTTTCCACCACAGGCTTCAGGTCAAAATGTCCTGGTGCCAGTTAGTGCCCCCATTAGCATGCATTGCCATCTTATTCCTTCACACTTTCATTTCATCCCTGCTGCAAACACACTAGTGTGTGTCTTTGTGCATATCAGTCATTTTTTCTTTCCAGTTAAGTGTTCTAGCAAATTATGCAAATAAATACTCAAGCACACTGCTCTGCATTTTAGCGGCCAAGTTAAAAGACGTTATCTCAAATGTGATTAAATTGAGCGGATCAAGCCAGCAGGAGAAGCTAGAAGTATCTCACCATCAGGAGCTTTATAGTGTTTAAACAAAAGAATCTGATTTGGAAGGACTTGTGTAATAATTTTGCAGCAAAAAGTGCCAAGAATTATTACAAAATCTGTTTACTAACACAGTCATCGCTCCTCACTGTTCACTCTGGCATCAGTGAGTAGCAAGTGACGGTTAAATGAAGATACATTTGCCAACAACTGATGGCCTCATTAACATATCTGTTACACTTATCACACTGTTGTCAGCTCTCTTTTAGCTAGCACATCTGTTAGGAGTATAAGTCGTGGCATCACTGGTGGAGCTACAGTACACTGTTATCAGGCATTATCAGGCAGTTAGTTAAAATAGGAAGTGAAGGTCAAGAGACGTGGACAATGGCTTATAGGCACATTAGAGCACAGGACCAGCACTGAGTTTTATATAGGTTGCATTTTGGGACACACACACATACAGTGCAGTCTGTGTAACCGTGTAGTGTTTTAATGCCGGACATGCTGGCCAACCTCCCAAAAACACACCTCCTAAACTCCATAAAGTGCTGATAGTGCTGCCTTACGCCTCTATGAAGCCCTCCCTGTGTCTGCTGACCTGACGCCTCGTTGTCAGATGCTGTGGCAACTGCCTGTAGCACTGGGCCTTCCTCGTGATGCCCCTTAAACCTTGATGACGTTCTTGATCTCAAAGCTATTAGCAAGTTTGAAGAACCGATGATCTGCAAATGTGTAAAATGACGTTCATTTTGGCCCAGTTATTTGTTTCAAATCAGATCGGCCTCTTGCGTCTGAAGTAAAAGTTTTACGTTAGAGCATTATACGTTTTGTTATCTTGAGTTCACGTTTTCTTTAGTAGACAAATCTTTGTAGCTGTTTACCAATGTGCCAATAATTGACAAACTACTTTAGTGTAACCATGTTAAAAAAAACTCACTTTGTATTGTGAGTATTGTGAGTCTTAGTTAACCACCGTCAGGGTGGGAATGAGTGTGTGAATGGGTGAATGACTGTATTGTAAAATGCTCTGGTTCGTTGGACTCGATAAAGTGCTATACAAGTACAAGCCACTTACCATTTACCATTTAGCTATTTGCTCTATAAGAAATGAGAACCTACAAGGCATAAGACCTAATTAGAACAATTTTGAAAAGTGTCTCACTGCATTATTTATAACTGGAAACTTCTCTCAAACTCTGCAGGTCTTATCCAGAGGACGCATCGTACTACTAGGACATAACAGCATTCATCTGTACTCCTCAAGTATGGAAGATCCAGCTGGTCTAACATTTTTACTGACGTATAGCTGTTGAGAAATTATTTTTAAACAATATAATTAATGGTGTGTTTGCTTTTTTAGAAAACAAGGGCAAATTGTCCTTCAGTGTTGAAGTGAGGTCAGACTTTGCGCCTCAAATTCAAGTTGTGGTGTACACCGTTCTCGACTGTGAGAGAGTGCTCGCCCACAGCGCACTGTTTCACACCCAGGACTGCTTCAGGAATCCGGTTAGTGGGTCCACCTCTCTTTTAACCATAGCAGTTAAACACCTGGTGTTTGAAGGGTGCTAAAGTTTTTGTATCTGTTGTGGGACTCTTTGTGTATTTTAGGTGTCTTCAAAGTTTTCACCATCTCCGGTGACCCCTGGTGAGGACGTCAAATTATGCATTAAGGCCCGGCCGGATTCAGTGTGTGGCGTGAGCCTCATCGATCTTAATGTCCTCGTAAGGTCGGATGATAGGAATCTGAACGCAGATCAGGTAACTGGAGATGTCGTACATAAGAGGGGGCATTGGCTCAAGATTTATGGAATGGGTTGTGTGAAGGGAAGAGGGGTCCCTGGCTAATCCAAAATTTAAACTCTTTAAAGCAACTTCAGTCTCAAAAATATTGTAGCAGTTTAGACTAATGTTATCATGCCAGACAAAACAAATAATTATATAAAATACAGTAGCTTCTGATCGCTAATTGTCAAAGTTTTTGAGACTTAATGAAATGGGCAAAAAGGCTTTTGCTTATTTTGCACCTTATGCATGGCATATGTTGCAGACTAACTGGAAAATAAAGCTAGGGTCAGCACTTTTCCAGACGTTTCCCCAAGTCCCTTTTCTAATAACTCCGCATGCACAACACCATCTTACCTTGCTCTTCCGCTATTCAGGGGGTTTGCGTGGGGGGAAAAATCAACTCTGGTCTTATTTATTTCTACGGAGGACTTCCTCTTTTTCTCTTAAACGTGAATGCGGTTCACTTCTTGCGACTTTCCGCCATGTTTAAACTCTACGCTGAGAGCAGCAGAGCTACAATGAACGGCTAACCACTAACCAAGCCGCTAAGCTAAACAGATACATAAACACTAACAGTGCGCAGCCAGCAAGTGGAAACTCAGAAGGAATGTGCACGCAGACTGACGTTATGTCAGCGCGCCAGAGTGATTGGTATCACTTATCTATTGATTGTGAGACAATCAATAGATAAGTGATACCCCCGGAACTTGAGGGACAGAGGGGGGGCTGAGTATATAACATCTATGGGGAAGAGCAGGAACAAAACTCTGACAAATCCATGCTCTTCGGACCCATTCTTCCCAGTATAAAAAATAGATTACCAACTATAGCTTTAATTTCATAATAGTTTTTTTCAGTTTTGTCTCTAAATGCATTATATGTTCTTAAGATTCTTGTGTTTTTTTTTTTTGTTGTTGTTGTTTTTGTGCAACTTCATTGTGCTCCTGCTGCCTGTCTTTGCCAGGACTCCCTTGAAAAAAAAAAGGTTTTTAGCCTAAATGTGACCTTCCTGGTAAAATAACGGTTTGATAAAATATAAAAACAGGACCAAAGCCTGTTGCTTTTGATGAACTCCTTTAAAATAGATAGATATAAAACTTCTGTTTCATTTTTGGGCATATGGAACAACAACCAACTAGGAGGTGGTGCATCATCAGCAATCTTCCTGTGTAAAACATACAATAAGATCAGAACATTTAAAATGTTTCTGGTCAAAATAACTGACTGAAAGAAAAGCAAACCAGTGTCAAACATACTACAGCAGTTTAAGATTTATTTTTTGCTCTGGAACAACATTATAGAACAAGACATTTTTAAATAGTTGATTATAAAATATGTATCCCCCCCCCCCCAGATATATGGCTATCTGCCAATGAAGAAATCCTACCCTATTCCCCCTGAGCTTCGGGAAGCAGCAGAGTGTGTGAAGGTGAAACCGAGGACCAGTGTTTTTGCTTTCACCAACCAAGAGAGAGAAGATGCCAACACGGTTTTCAGTGTATGATCAGCACGCATACTCCTTTATTTCCGCTTCGCACTCATAGCTCTTGTTGTTGTACTTGTACACTATTGATTTTGTAAATTTTTCATTTCAGTATCAAGGACTGCACCTGCTAACAAACTTGGTCGTCCAAAACCCCACATGCCTCAAAATGGGAGGGAAAAAATATTATGAAGGTTTTTAAAAAAAAAAAAAAAAACATAATTTCTCTGTCAGACATTCTGAATTACAATAAATCATTTTTGGAGGAGTTACTACTTGTTCTTAACTTCACATTCATTGTTCCAGCGGTCTTTACAAAAAACAACCCACCCCGTGGTCCAGAGAGAAAGGCTTTGGATGGGACACGTATTCCTGATCCTGGAAGTATTCCTTATACCTGCCATGAACAGCTGGAGCCCGTGCACAAGCTTTCCACCGAGACCTGGCTTTTTGACCTGGTGAAAGTCGGGTGAGCTGTAGAATTTCATGATTTTAAAAAGGGGGAATGTTACTGATTCCTTAGGAAATAAATTATCTGCCTCAATGGAGATTGTTGTGGCCCATTTCTGTCTTTTATCAGCTGCTTAGATTTAACCACCTAACACAGTTTGTTTGTCTTGTTGCTGTTCCAGAGAGCAGGGGAAAACCTGCGTGCCCTACACCGTCCCAGAGGTCATCACCACCTGGAATGCAGAGGTCTTTTGTGTTTCACCACACGGGTTTGGTTTGGCCCGTCCTGTATTACTCACTGTCTACAGGCCTTTCTTGCTGGACTTCAAGCTTCCTGACTACTTGATCCTGGGTGAAAGCGTTGAACTGAAGTTGGTCATCTATAACAACCTACCCACCTCCCTCAAGGTAAAAGGTCGTTTTACATGAACTAGTTACATAATTGTAGGGTTGGAACAAGAGACCGGCTCAAAAGATTAAATGGTACAGTACTGGGTTCATGAGAACGGGATGACTTTTTTGTAATATTTATTTTGAAGGACTAAGGTCCCGCAAAGTTTTTACAAAAAGGGAAAACTACGATTTCTGTTATCGGTCTAGAATATACCAAGAACTACTTCCTCTCTTGCCGCAAAATGTGTGTGAAGGTTATAGCATCCATACTCATCTCAGTGGCTCATCTTGTACCATGAGATCTCATCACAGCCCTAATAATCACTGTCGGCTTGCTCAAAATTCTTCAAATGGATGCCATGAACTCCCAGCTAGCATACACATACGGGTCAAATTTAGGTAGGAAATTACCTAAAAAAAAAGAAACACCAAAGGAGATTCTCTATAGGTTACTTGATAGCCCCATGACAATTGCCTTTGTAGGTTTGATGCAGTCCACTCTGGGTAAAAGGTGGGGCTCTTGTATGTTGCACAGTTTGCAACATACAATGCATGATTACATACAATGATTTTCATATACCTCTTGAGTCTCACCCTGAGACCTGATAGATTTACTTCCCATCCAGAGTAAAGAAGAAAAAATAATAACCCATTAGGGGGCTAAATGCCTTGAGCTGTAGTTCTCAGGAATCGCAAACAAATGAAGTCTTAAAAATGCAATGGCTTTTGGTATTCCATGTACTCTCTTTCAAAAAATTACCTGCTGTTTCTCCTCAACAGATCAAAATCACTACAGCCGCATCATCGCGTTACACTCTTACGCCCGTGTCTACTGACCAGTGTTTATTTTGCCTGTGTGGCGGCGAGCACAAGATCATCCGCTGGTTTTTGACTCCAACGTCTTTAGGTGAGGGAAAGACTTTAATAACTGTCCTTTGTCCTTCAGCTCATCTTTATTCCTTATGACGATCCACTGGAAACTCTGCTCTATGGAAGTTTGAGAATTAATAGGAGCGGATCTTTCTTTTAGGGGAAGTGGACGTCAGCCTGAAGGCAGAGGCTGTGTCCTCTACAACGGCTTGTTGCAATCAAGATGTGAGGGTGCCAGAAAAGGGCCAACGTATCGTTGTGACACGAACTCTCAAAGTAAAGGTTGGTGTTGAAAAAAAGATTTTCTGTGTTTTTCTGCAGAGATACTGTAGAAGAGCAGATGTAACATTGTCAAAAAATCCGGAATACCACTCAGAAGTGGTCCTTGCTCATAAATAATTGATGAATGTTGGCACTGGGACTATATCCTGTCATTTATTTGTTCCTCAGGCTATGGGACATGAGATAATAAAGACATACAGCTGGCTGCTCTGTCCAAAAGGTCAGTATGAACTTTGAATTGTGAGAGCCAAATGATAGAAGTTAGTAGATGAGTCTCATTCACTCCATGCTCGATAATTATGTGTTTCATCTTTTTTTTTTTTTTATTAAATGACTACAATTGAATTCATCAAAACTTTTGCTGTTTGGAGACTGTTTCATGGTACCAAACTTCCACTGTGGGTTGTTACAGGTCGGATTTCACAGCATTGTGATCCATGATTGTTTTTGTTTAATATCCCGTCACACTATTGCGTACCCGTCTTTTAGTAGAAAGTAAAAGAGCTCGAGCCTCTCCTTTTGTACGTGTTTTACACTGTATCATAACTATTTTTGATAACCAGTTGAGTTGGGCAGCAACTCTTTTTTTGACATGTTTAAATATTCCACATCATGAGCACCGCATGTCTTTTAATAATGTGCACTGCATATGCGTCACTCCTACAGCATTTAGACAATAATCAAATATTGCGGCAATCGCATAATCCCATGTAAGACTCTGAAAAAGCTCTGTCTGCTCTGATGTAGTTGTACACCTTGGAAGGTAGAATGCTTCATAGTGAAAATAAAAACTCACTTTCTGATTAAATTGCTATTAAATGTCTGACCACTCAGGTTACTTATAGATTGGACTTTATTACAGGGGTTTAATTGATTTGTAAATATGTAAAAATGTATAGTGACATCCCGGCAAAAGTAACAAGGCTAAATATAGCAGAGCACTGTGAATTCTACACCCTGATGCCAACCTGCCATTAAAAACCAGGGAAGAGCATCAAGAGCGACATGCAGACTTCAAAGATATGACATGTTTCTTAAATTCTCCTGCATTTTCTCATATGTGAACCTTCTTTTGTCATTGCACCAACATACATGACAAGATAGAAAACCATGTGAGATCAGCTTTAGACCTAATTCACCATCTCTTCCTCTCTTCTGTCTGTATGCAGGAGGCTATTTGAGTGAAAAAATCGAGCCACAAATCCCCCAAAAGGTGATTGGTGGAACCCTGAAAGCTACGGTCTCAGTTTCAGGTAAACTGATTAAGTAGAGTTGACTATACCAAAAAAAGCTGGGCAGATACCCAGAACTGCAACTAAGAACTAATATGAAACCAAAAGCTAGTCCACGATTAAGCTCCATAGGCTCTGATTTTGTGCAGGTGACTTTCTCAGCCGGAGTCTGAGGAACCTGGGTGATCTGCTGCACCTGCCGTATGGTGGTGGGGAGCAGAACATAGCATTCATGGCGATCAACACGTACATCCTGCATTATCTCCGAAAGACTAACCAGCTGTGCCAAGAAACTGAGAAAAGGGGGCTCAACTACCTGAATATTGGTGAGTCTCCATCACTTTTTGAAGGGTTTGGAAATGACCCTTTAAATTGTTGCCGCACTAAATCATTTTCTAAAATTAGAGTGCAACCTCATGGCCTCAAAGTTCTGTACATTTGCATCTGAGTTTGGTCTTTGGCCTTTTTAGACATAAGGTTTGCATCAGTTTCATCCTGAAGAACACCACCAACCAAGACAGAATCCTTTCCTACTATTGACAAGAACATTATAACAAGTCATGTTGGATCTGTTCTTGTACAGGCTACCAGCGCCAGCTGACCTACAAAGACAAGACATGTGCATTTATCACATTTGATTCAGGAGAGGTGAACACATGGTAAGAACTTAAATGATAAGTTAACATGCAAAATGTTTGTACTGGTAAAAAAAAAAATTAAGATCGCCGCTGTCACAAGCCCTCAAGCTATATGCTAATCTCTATTTTCATTGCACATTTTAGCTATCTAACAGCTTGAGATAGGAAACTGCTCTGAAGTCAGATATATGGTCATACAGGCACTCCTATAAGTCTAAACTCCCTTGCTAATATGTCAAGTCTTTGTGATTAAAAAAAAAATTAAAATAAGAAACCCTGATGAATCAATTTTAACTAATTTCAATGAATAACTCAATATATATATCCTGTACAATTCCACTGGAAAAACAAACATCATAAAACATAAAACTTTAAAACAATGATATGCTTTTGGGACCCTCTATATGACTCTTATGTCACTTTATGTTTCCATATGTGAATTTTTTTTTTTCCATATTAAAAAATCTTTGCAAAGGAATAGATGGATAACAATTCACCCAGCTGTCGAGACACAAAATATTGTGATGTGAAAGATGAGAGAAGGTTTTAACATATTTGGTTAAAATTAAAACCATTTTTCACCAGTACGGTAAAGGTTTCATGTATACAAAGTGGTTTTAAAGATCATTTGTTGAATAAGTCGGGCCAAGTTTAAACATAATATATTTCGTTTTTTAATCTGAACGTGAGAGATCTTTGAAAATAATTATTTTGTGTGTTCGCAAATACATTAATGGTTTCATGGATAGTTTTAAAGGATCTTTTTTCAGTGTAGGATTCTCCAGCGCGGGTTTGATTAGTTTTAAGTATTTTAAGTATTAGATTTTGTACCAAAGTTGATCAAATGTAGTTCAAATCACCAAAATGAGTAGCCCTTAATTACGATCAATAGGAAGCCCTGAGGTTGAAGCAAACTTCAGCGCTGTTAATGAGTAATGATTAGCCTGTTGCTAGCCGTGATCATGAATCAACCGGGTCTGGTCTTCTTTTTTTTATTCTTAGTACAAAGAATACTCCTGCATAAGCACATGGTGGAAGCTTCATGTCTTTTAGCCAAACACGGTCATCCAGCCTGATTAGAAGTCTTTATTAGCCGGCTCTGACAACACAACAGGGCAAAGAAATGAAACATATTCAGGTCTAAAATGATAGCTTGCACATACTTTACCCTAAGAGAGAGACTACCCTTTGACCAGTAATATTGCAGCATTTTAATGACACAAGACCTCGTGTCTTGAGAACCGGTTGCATCCCTATTATGAAGTTGACCTTCCTTCTCTTTCTTCTGGAGGTCGTTTCCTACTTCAGATGTATAGATTTTTGTAACTTTTGACTCTAGGAACCTAAACTGCTCACTTCCTCCACCTCAGCTCCACAGATGTTTTCAGCAGCAGCGCTGTGTATTTTCCTTGGTGTTATCAGGCCCGAGCAGCAAAGCGCTGCGAAGGCCTATTGTTTCTGTGATTGTAATTGTAATGCGACCACTCTAGTAGCCATACATCAAATGATTTTGGTCATGTCCTACAATGCATCCATGAGGTCTGCAAGAATAAGTTAGCAGTTAGAATGACCAACTAAAAATTCCTGAAGTCATCCCCACAGGATGGACTGCTTCAACCTTGTTAGCTGTAGACATTCCTCTCCAAACTGTAAAAACATTAACTTTATGTAGGACAGCTGTATGACGTAGACAAGGTTTTTCTTACTGACTAGAAGACCCAATAGATTATGCTTTGCTTAGGACATCAAAGCAAACTGGTAATGTTCTGATTTTCATGTGACTGGATTTCTGCTTTTTTTAACCATCAAATCTAATTTCTGCTGCTGTCAAAGTCTCACTCAACAGTCTGCCCTTTCCTTCTTTTTTACATTGAAATTAGCTTGCTGGTATCTCTGGTCTTGTCATTCTTGTTTATGTGTCTATCTTTGCTTTCCTTTCTCCCCAGGCTCACTGCCTTTGTGATGGTAACCTTTTACAAAGCTCAGAGCTTCATCTACGTTGATCCGAAGATCATTGAAGAGGCTCGGAAGTGGCTGGAATGCCAGCAGCTTGACGATGGCTGTTTCAAAATGACTGGAAAACTCTACAACAACAAAATGAGGGTGAGCAAACTAACCAAAAGATTTGATGAATTGGGCGTGTCTGATCATGCTTCTTTATGATCCCTGAATGAGGACAGTTGCGTAGATGTTAAATTGTCCTTGGTTCTGTCTCCATAGGGTGATGTGCCTGACGCAGTGACACTCAGTGCTTATGTCACAGCTGCCTTGCTTGAAACCAACATACCTGCAAATGTAAGTAAATGTAATAGATCTGAGATTATATGGCTAATTTCCTAATATCAGTTTTGTGAAACTGACTTGTCAATACCAGTTTTAGTCCAATCACACTTCATTTTAAGAATCGTAAATAACCAATTCTTTGTATCTACTTTTATGCATAGACTTATATTTGAACTATTCCTAAAACCGAATAATAATAATATTTATATATGTATAATAAACAAAATAGAGGGGCTGTTGGCCAGCAATAATAAGTAATTCAGATGAAAGCGTTTGAGTTCCTCTTTATATAGACAACTGAATGATTTAACCGTGAAAAGGAAGGATTTAAAAAAGCAATATATGTCCGCTCTAAATTACAAATTTTGTTTTCGGTCATTTGCTAAGAATCCTGTGGTGAAGAAGAGTTTGGAGTGCCTGAAGAAGTACATCCATGGTTACAGCAACACCTACACTACAGCTCTGCTAGCATATGTCTTCACACTGGCACAAGACTGGGACGTTCGCAGTAAGCTTCTGCTCTACCTCGACTCAGTTGCAATAAGGGAGGGTGAGTCGGCCTCTTGATACTAATCATCCTGGATTCCACACCAATGCATGCACATATATTGCTAACATCTCTGGGAACTTTAGGAGATCTTCAGCACTGGTGTCCGTCGTCAAACAAAAAGGCCTCTCCTGTATGTGTGGAGATCAGTGCATACGTGCTACTGGCCAGATTCACTGGCTCTGTCTCTGAAGAAAACCTGTCCTGCTCCTCTAGCATCATCAGGTGGCTGGTTAAGCAGCAGTCCCACTACGGTGGCTTCTATTCCACTCAGGTATGTATGGGGTTACAAAGAAGAACGCAGCTCTCAGCAGCACACACTTCTGCTACCTAAACATGTCAAAACAGACAAATACTTAGACTTAGACAACTTTATTGTCATTTTGTATGCACAAAGTGCGTACAGAACGAAATTTCGTTGGCATACAGCTTGAAAAAAAATCACAGTTAATTGTAGCAAGTTTCAGGATAAAGATGCAGCAGCGATTTGTGTAAACAATTGAAATGGCTTCAGCAGTACTAGCAGTTCAACAGTCTGATGGCAACAGGGGAAAAAAAAAACATATATATATATATATATATATATATATATATATATATATATATATATATATATATATATATATATATATATATATATATATATATATATATATATATATATATATATAATAAAAATGGGTATGTATATGCAACCCACGTTTGGAGGCATCTCTCTCTCTCTCTCTGCCCTGTTGATTTATTGAAAGATTGTATTTAAAAATTGGACAATGAAAAAAAGATTAACATTATATACATGTATATGTATGTATGTGCATCTGTGTGTGTGTGTATAGAACAAGAAAACAAAAGAGGAAAATTTCCTGCCAGCTTATTGTCATAGGCCACTTGTGCCAAAACATACTATTTGCACTAGTAAAATGAAGTTGTCCATCTATTATGCACAGTCCTAGACAGGGTTGGGGGTAGTAAATACCATGGGTGTTTTCTGCTCTAGGACACGACGGTGGCTATCAAAGCTATGACCCTCTACAGCACTACAGTGATGAACCGAGGAGGTACCACCTCAGTGACAGTGACTTCCCCCATTGACCACCTGTCATTCCAAGTGACTCAACAGAACAAGTTGGTCTATCAGGAGCTAATACTGCAAGATCTGAAAGGAGGGTACTGGCTGAAGGCTGAGGGCACTTCATGCACTGCAGTACAGGTCAGTGACTGGACCAGCTGGATGTGCTTTAAAGACCGTACTGTTCAGCGTGAAAGAGAAAATACAGACGGAAAGAATGGTTATCTTGACTTCCTATTTTCAACTGGTTTCCAGGTGGCTTTCCTTTACAACGTCCCAGCTTCAGCTGTTGTCAGCAGTTTCAGCATGGAAGTCGATGTATTGATCCACAGCTGTTGCAACGAACGCTTAGTCACGCTCAAGTTCAAGTCCTTGTAAGTAGACAAGAGAGTTATTGTTACAGACAGAGAGACTACAACCAATCTAGTCATCAGTTTGTCATCCACCTATCCCTACATCCATACATCTATATTTTATGCCAATGTAATACTAGTAAGAGTTGCAGAGGGGGAATGAGAGTTTCCTTAGGACTGTCACTATTAAAAATTTGGGGTGCACCCTGGATGTGTCACCAATCTATTGTGAGGACTTCACAAAAGAGCCTGTAGGCACCCACTCATATCTAAGGGCAATATTTAAAAAAACAAACAAACAATTAAACTTAATATTTGACTGTGGGAGGAAGCCAGACAGAGTCCACACACATTAACCCCATGCAGAAACATCTTGGTTGGGATTCAAACCCAGGACCTTCGCAAGCCACCATGCTTCCCCCAAATTAACTCTTTTTTTAAACAAGAAACTTCTGACACAGATTCAGTCATCTAAGGTCGTTAGACTCCATGGGTCTTACATTCTGAAACATGTACTGAATTCTGTTGTTTTAACATAAATGCTGGGATCTGATATTTGACCAAAAAAGTTAAAAAACAAAACAACTTTTTTTCCGAAGTTTGAAGATGTTTCGCTTCCTATCTAGAAAGCTTTCACAATTCAAAATGTTGCAACAACAATTCTTACTTGAACCTAATATTAGAAGATGGTAGCCCAAACTCATTTCACAAACTCTGAACAAAGAGTATTGGTGTTAAGAACAAGAGTGTGGTCGCCTAGTTTCATCTTCTCTTAACAGATACATGGGACACCGTAGCTATACCAACATGGTGGTCCTGGATATTGAAATACCCTCCGGATTTGCTCCTCTCCCAGAGTCTTTATGGAATGTGAGTAATTACATTTTCTTTCACTTGAAGTGAGATGTTCGAATGTGAGCAGCGATAAGGTTTCAATTATAAATTTACATACAGTTCCATATATGAATGTCATTTTAATTTTGTGCTTTCATTGGTTTGTTTTGTTGTTGTTGTTTTTTTCATGGACTGATGATCCAACATATAACCTCAGTCATCTTGTCAACTAAGAATTAAGTGCAGAAGTTTAAATTCAATGTATATTCTCTCTAAACCACATGGGGCTAAAATTACACTTTGGCTTATTTACATATGTACAACCCTTAACCTTAAGGTTGTACCTTTAACCGGTACAATCTTAAAATATTTAGTCAAATCCTCGTTAGCAAGCTACATAGAAAGAACACAGTTTTTGTAACAATGAACAAGCTTCTAGCTTTATTCTGATTGGATCTCTGACAATTTACCTTCCCAGAAGTAATTGTTAATTTAAATTAGTTAGTTTCCTGTACCTTAAACAGACCTACATTTTAGGTACAGTTCATAAATCTTCTACAAGGTTGTAGTAGGTCTATTATAGAAATTTTATATTATCATGTTTTACCTTGCCCAGAACAAGTTATAATGTATGTTTTGGAGAATTAACCTAATGTTGTCCAAAAAAAGTTTTTATTAAAGTGATGTATTTGGAGGCAGTCCTTCTCCTGTAGTAATCCCTCAGCTTTCTGCCACCAGTACCAGTAGCTAAATTAGCAATAATGTGGCAAACTGACCGAGTGTGCATATGCACCCGACCTAAATTTCTGCATTGGTGAATGGCAGAAATATGTCAGGAACAAAACTGCCAGGGCTCCTGATACAACCGTTTTGTTCGAAAAAATAAAAGAGCTCAAAATTATAGCTTACTCAGTAATGTTTCAACCGTAATTAGAACCTGGTTCAAGTCCAGCCTGGGTGCTCAAAGGACAAATGAACTCATGTAAAACTGCTTTGTTTACTATTTTTGTAGTTCAGCAAAGACAGAAGTACGTCTTCTGTGTTTTTTTTAGGGGAATTTGATAACTACAGATGTTAGAGGGGTTCTATTTGGAATAAAGCTAGGTGTATATACATACACATTATGATCAGATTAATTGATTATGTACCCATATAAACAGTACAATCCGATTATAATTTTTTGTTTTTAATCCAAAAACATTTTAATACGATCGTGAATTTTTTTGCATGTGAACTTAGCTACTGTCACTGAAACAGATCCTATGTAAAATCCTGCCACCACTACTCTTGGATCAAGGCTATTAGGTTTAGAAACCTCATTTTGATTCCCTTAAAATATACCTTCTTATGATCTGGCCAAATACCTTTGCCTTATCTGAATATTTTTGGCCTGCCTATGTCTGTAGCTGAAAATTCAGTCATCTTTAAATGGGTTGATATAGAAATTGGTTGTAACTTGAACAAAATTAAGATGCTCTAAAAGGACAATGATCATAATCACACAAGGGAACAGGTTTTGGAATGCAGAAAGCAGGCTTACAATCTAAACTTTTAGTACTTGTGTAAAAATTAGAAATAAAATATTGTTTTTCCAATGTAATCACTATCACAACTGTTACTATGCCTGACTTGTTGGTAATTGAACCAAGAAAAAATAAATAAATAAATAAATAAATAAATAAATAAATATATATATATATATATATATATATATATATATATATATATATATATATATATATATATATATATATATATGTATTGAGCCTCGTATGAATTATTTCTAAATAAACATCTCAAAACATCTTTAAAACCCTTTTGGAAACCAAGTAGAAGTGTCAGATTTTATAGATCCGCATCTTGACAATACCTGCAGCAGATCTGAATTGAATCAGGTAAAGCATATTTTGTTCTACAAAGGTTTTAGTGGACAGTGTGCCAGGCTGTGTGATTTTTGACACAATTCATCCAAATGAACCCAAAACTGTGCCAAATATGCTTTTTTTTTACCCCATAAAAGGTAATCTGTTGAAATAAAGGATCTTATTTATTTTGTAAGACTGCTTCTGCATAAGAAATAGCCTTGACTCATAGCATTACCCCATGTATCATATATATACCATATATATATGTATTACTATTACTATATATGCCAATATGCCATTATGCACACGATGAAATCAATGAAATAAAGAGGAAAATGAGTTGAATTTTATTATTTTTCTCTACAACTGCAATAATTTAATTGAAAAAAGGTTTATCAATAAAAATGAAAACATTATAAAACAATTAGAAATGAAGAAAAAATATGTAATTGACAACTATTTAAAGAAAATATGACCCACTGAATCAACCCCAAAACAGTAGTCAAGCAGCCTGGAATCACTCTTACATAAACAAGCCTGCAGCCTCTTCATTCAGGAGTAGGGGTGGGGCCTGGGTGATTATTGTTTACGTAAGTTCTACAAAACAGCATTTAGAACCATAAAATATGTACAACGTTGACAAAATAGCAGACATGTAATGTAAACTTGCTGGAAAAAAATGTGTCCCATAAAAAAATTATTTGTTTTAGAGAAAGAAAACCAAATTGCAACTTCCAATTACAACTGGAAGTGCGGTATGTACGTTTAGCTCAGTGCTTTTTAGCGTATGGCACTTGGAGCTTTGTTGTTCCACTTACGCACAGATCTTACTTTATCGGGAACAGTGCTACAATGACGTGCAATACATCATTGGACATGTAAGACTTTCTAGTTTCCAAAGATACTGGCCATGGAAGGTGGGGCTAGGCATGTCTGGGCAGCAAAGCCTTTTTGAGAGAGAGTCAGCAATGTTTGATTGACATTTAAATGGCATCTTGTATTTCTAATGTGTTGTAAAACCGAGAGATGAGAGACTTGTTTTAGAAACATTTAATTCTCCTCAGATGGATTTTGAAAAAAATTGACCACTTCTGACCCATTATTGTTCTCACAGCTAAAGAAGGGAGCCCTGGTGAGCAACGTTGAATACAAGAACGGCCATGTTTATGCGTACCTACGAGAGGTGAGGAGAAGTTAGTGTGTACTGACACAGATGATGGTGGTTGGGTTTGTCAGCAGAAGCTGAGATAGTTTTTTTCCTGTTTAGTTACACAAGGATATTGCTGTGTTCCACGAGTTGGAACTAATTCAGGAGTATGAGGTGCAGCAACTGAAGCAATCTACGGCATCCATCTACGATTACTACTATCCAAGTAAGATGGCCCAGCATTCTCTAACAGACTGTTATTTTTAATTACTGTTCAGTAAACCAACAGATAACACAACTAAAAATGGCCATGATATGTTTGGGCATTTTGTTAAACTTTTGTTTTTTCTTATCAGGTGACAAGGGGGTGACAGAATACTGCGGAAAGTACTGCAACAACAGAATAAATTCACATACACATGACCACTACCACCTCGACCACAAGAGCCACCATCATGAGCACCTCAACCAAAAGAGGTACCATCACGAGCACCTCGACCAAAAGAGGCACCATCACGAGCACCTCGACCAAAAGAGGCACCATCACGACCACCTCGACCACAAGAGCCACCATCACAACCACTTCGACCACAAGAGCCACCATCCCGACCACAAGAGCCACCATGACCACCATCCCGACCACAAGAGCCACCATGACCACCATCCCGACCACAAGAGCCACCATCACGAGGACCTCGACCACAAGAGCCACCATCACGACCACCTCGACCACAAGAGCCACCATGACCACCATCCGACCACAAGAGCCACCATGACCACCATCCCGACCACAAGAGCCACCATGACCACCACCATGACCACAAGAGCCACCATCACGACCACCTCGACCACAAGAGCCACCATCACGACCACAAGAGCCACCATCCCGACCACAAGAGCCACCATGACCACCACCATGACCACAAGAGCCACACCATGACGACCACCTCGACCACAAGAGCCACCATCACGACCACCTCGACCACAAGAGCCACCATCACGACCACCTCGACCACAAGAGCCACCATGACCACCATCCCGACCACAAGAGCCACCATGACCACCATCCCGACCACAAGAGCCACCATCAAGACCACAAGAGCCACCATCACGACCACTTCGACCACAAGAGCCACCATCCCGACCACAAGAGCCACCATGACCACCATCCCGACCACAAGAGCCACCATGACCACCATCCCGACCACAAGAGCCACCATGACCACCATCCCGACCACAAGAGCCATCATGACCACCATCCCGACCACAAGAGCCACCATGACCACCATCCCGACCACAAGAGCCACCATCCCGACCACAAGAGCCACCATGACCACCATCCCGACCACAAGAGCCACCATCCCGACCACAAGAGCCACCATGACCACCACCATGACCACAAGAGCCACCATCACGACCACCTCGACCACAAGAGCCACCATCACGACCACCTCGACCACAAGAGCCACCATCACGACCACCTCGACCACAAGAGCCACCATCACGACCACAAGAGCCACCATCCCGACCACAAGAGCCACCATGACCACCACCCACCAAAGAGCCACCATCGAGCCACCCATCGACACAAGAGCCACCATCACGACCAACAAGAGCCACCATCACGAACACAAGAGCCACCATGACCACCACCATGACCACAAGAGCCCCCCTCACAGCTCCCATGACCACCATAGCCACCACCATGGCCACAACTCCCATGACCACCATAGCCACCACCATGGCCACAGCTCCCATAACCACCATAACCACCACCCCTACCATGTAGCACACAACTACCACAGCCACCTCCGCAACATCTGGTACCCCTTTTACCACCACTTTAGGCACAGTGGCCCACATAATCATAAGCATCACAAAGACCCTAAACATAACCACGGTCATCACCAGGACCAACGCTATGACTGAGCTGTCCAACAGACATGACAACCTGTTTACATATCAGCAAGTAATTGAACTGGCCCTACAAACACAGTGTAGACTGCAAATGTTCTGAGATTTTACTAATCATCTGTTTGTTTTCAGATTGTAACCAGGCTGAAGATCATCAGAGATCCAGACATAAATTAAGAAACAGAATTTCTGTTAAAGATGCATACTTTACCAAAATGGCAAATGTCCTTGTTTTTTTATTTACACGCACAAGCAGCTATATTTTTTTTGTTTTATCCTATAATCTAGGTTGAGATGTGAAAAGCTTTGTGACACATTTAGAAATCTAACCATTATGTTCTGTTCTGTCTCTCTTCGAGGTCGGTCGTGTTTTTTCTCTCCTCTGCAGCTTTCACCTCTCCCTCTCCTGCTTCTGCTGCTATGTCTTGTCTTTCTAAGAACTTTCTTCATATCAACCAAAATCTGAAAAACATAGATCTGGTATGTCTCTCAATGCTATTGATAATTTTTTTTTCGACGGGTAGGCAACGAAAGGGTGACCCGTCCGGTCCTGATTTCACTCATTTTGTGAGATACACCCTACATTCCTGGATGGAAAATGGTGTGTCTTTCGACTTTGTCATTCCTGGACGTTTGAAACTTTTGCATGTTTGGATTCAGGATACTTGGATTTCTACTTATTGGATTTGGTGGATTTTTGATGTATCAGTAAATACAGCGGATGTCGGTAGCCATTTGGCCTTGATCAGGCTGCTGGCTGCATATGACGCGCTCACTAAGGCGGTGAACGGACAGATCTGGAAGGTGGACGAGCAGAGCCGAAGGCTGGATGTGCTGGTATGCAGACTGGCTTCGGTGGTTGAACTCGAGGGGAGTTTGGGATAAAATCTGGAAGTGAAGCGCGGAAAAGCCCAACAATTTGGAATATTGGATTTCACCATTTGGAGCCAGCAAAAGACTTAAAGCTGACAGGAAAGTCAGTGCAGCTTTTCTCATAACAAATAAAATTTTTGGTCTATGCCTTCCCTATCTCTACTCCTGGATTGTTATTAGGAACGAGCTCAGAACTCTACCCTGCTCCCTCCTCCCTCGCTGATATCTGCGGATGCTTTCTGAAGTGTTGGCCAGCTGATAACATCAAGGACAACGGCCTCTGGAGAGTGTTCACAGATATATAAACATTTTCACCCAAACAGACACATATAACTGATGCTCATATAAACTGATGAACTTACACACGACTAGTCTGAAATGTTTACCTTCTGCTATATGTGTCTCGTCTTATTTGTGCTTTTTGTGCAAGAGGTTTTTGATATCTCAAACTGTATCCTGTAATAGGATAAAGAGTTATGCTTTTTTCCCTCCCACCTTCCTTTTTTTGTGGCCTCTATTTTTCCACAGAGTAATGGCAGCGCCCTGTGGACACCGTGTAAGGTGGTGTCCTTGGCAGCAAGGCCTCAGTAAATCGTCTCCCCCTGAAATGTTTGTGATGTTTGTTTGTTTGTTATGTTATGGTGGTTGTACTGAGACAGCAATTTCCATCTGGGATTATTAAAGTATTTCTGATTCTGATTCTGATTCTGATTATGGAGCACTGAAGCATAATAAAGTGATCTGACTGCGAACATAAACCTGCTTGAATCTGTGTGTTTTCTCCACCTTCTTGTTTGCACATACAACATTGCACTATGACCATTTGGTAAGATTGAATGAACGGAAACAAATATGAGTGATGTTTGTTTGTGAGATAACCATGATAGTAAACAACTTCAGATTCAGAAAACAAGATAGCGATAATTAACTCGGCAAAGAGCATCAAGAGTTAAATGTAGTTACATTTTAAAGTGTGTAGCTGAGCTATGCCCCGAGCTACCAATTCAAAGTAAATTACATTTTTTACTTGACAAGATTGCCAAAACAATGCAAGGCTTTTTGCCTGAACCAGTTGGATAGGTGTAGACATTGGTAAGCTACTACAAATGAACTGAGAAAACCTCCTCTAAGTCCTCAGAATAATAGCATAATATACAGCACTTTGAACTACAAAAAAATAATATTTAAGCTAATTAAGTAAGCTAGAGTAATCTTTTTATCTACCTGCTGAGTAACAAATAAATATGTAGCATTTAATGAGACAAAGTACAACAAACAATTGTGGGTCTGAAAATGGTCTCAGATAATTGCCTTAATAAAGATGAACAGTTTCCTATCTTTTAGATACAACTAGTTTGAAGTGGCTTTTTGCAGGCCAGAACATACTGAAAAATTCACCAAACTTTGCACAAAATTCCACCTCTTAGCAATTTTGGTATTTCAATGCAATGGCCAAATAGGTCTACAATACCCCTTAATGTCAGTCAGGCCAGATACATAGAGATATGTCCTAAAAACAACAGGAAGTCTGACATTTTGGGTCAGCAGGTCCTTTTTGAGGGTTTTTGATATTTCACACAGAATGTTAACAAACTCCCCAAAGGAATTTTGAGGTATTGGCTTCATATTGGTAAATTGTAAATGGACTGAACTTATATAGCACCTTTCCAATCATACTGACCACTCAAAGCACTGTATACTAGAGCCACATTCACCCAATTGCACTCACTAACACATTCATACACCAACATGCAGCTCATTAGGCAATTTGGGATTGAGTGCCTTAAGGGCACATTGACATGTGACAAGAGGAAGCTGGAATCAAACCCACAATCATCCGATTGCAAGACAACTACTCAACCCATCAAGCCAGTATCACTTTAAGGAACATGTTATCAAAATTGTGAGTTTTGCATGACTGAAGAGCAAGGTCTAGCATCAAAGAAAATTCAAAATGCTGTAATATTAACGCAAAAGGCATAATAACACCAAAGTTAATCTGAATGAACAATTTTTGGTGCCAAACAATACTATGTGGACATATGCTGACAGCATCAAAGCCTCACCCTCTGAGGACAGCAAATCACATTTCTTTACTTGGAGAAGTCCCTCTGACCATCTTGACTTAATCCACTTGAAATTTCATCAGAAGAGAAACAAGTTGATCACACTTGGTTTTCAACACAGAGACCGTTCATTGGATGGTGTCAGACCGTGGTGCAGTCTGATGTTAAAATTGGCAATACATTTGGCAATAGTTTTCTCATAGATCATCAGAACTGCACCAAATTGAACATGATGGATACTACTAATCCAACTTCTAAAAGATATTTAGGCAACAATTTAGTGTCTGTGCCAAAATACTTCTATAGTGCCCCTAGAAGCATTAAACATTCAGCCCCAAGCCATGCTTTGACTAGCCAGGCTACTGAGCTACTGCATTACATTCTCCAACACCTGAACGATCCAGTGACATATGCAAGGATCCTGTTCATTTACTTCAGCTCAGCATTTATCACCAACATCCCGGACATCCTCATAAAATCAAGCGTCCCTAAAGTTAATGATCTTACTGAGAAAATCTTTCTTTAAAATGTTATTTTGTCAAATAATGTTTTGTTTAACTCAGGATTTGCATTGTGAATGAGTTGAAACGCATACCAAATGTTGTTCTGAATTAGTTAAGATAATTTAAGCTCATTCCATGTTCTTTAAGATAACCTTTGGTTCTTTAACTCTTTAAAATGTTATTTCGTCAAATAATGTTTTGTTTAACTAAGGATTTGCATTGTGAATGGGTTGAAACACATACCAAATGTTGTTCTGAATTAGTTAAGCTAATTTAACCTCAGTTCGCATTCTTTAAGATGAACTTTGGTTCTTTAACTGAGATCTGCAGTGAACAAGGATTTACTAAATTATTCTGATGATGATGAACCATTTTGTTTTGTTATTCTGTGTCTTTTAGTGTGTTACGTAGTTCCTTAGCTTAGCTTATTTTTATCTTCATTTTGCTTAGCAATTTTATTTAAGTTTTACTAGCCTATAGTAGAGAGGATTTGTGATTGAAATATAGTGTTAATTCAGATCAACAGCATTATATAGTGATGTTCTCTGGATGTTCGTTTTATTTATGTTAATAAATTCTTGAACTTGAAAAGAAGTTGTCACTCCTTATTGTGTATGTGTGCAGAGTTTGCTGTTAAAAGAATGCCAGTGCTCGAATCATTCCTTTCAACTATTGTCCTGATATCAGCTCTAGAGCTGATATTCACCCGACAATACCTAACAGACAGAGTTATTTATTAAACATTAAATAACTTTAAACAGTGTATAATTGCACAACAATCTACTTCAAAACCAAATCTAGCCCTCAGTGTCACCCCGATGAATAATAATAGCTATTAACAATTTTAAATTACATCTCTTTAACCTTGATATTGTTGGATTGTTTAGTATTTGACCTTTTTAAGTAAGTCCTTTAAAAATATAATTTAAATGTTCATTATCATATTTTTTGTTTGTAATCTTCAAGCTTCCGATCATCAGATTCTGTAGTTTAGTTTTAACGTTAAAAAAGATAATTGCCTTTTTTGTCAGCTGTATCAAGGCCAGAGAGACAGCTTTACATATTTTCTTCCAATCCTTTTGAAAGCATTGAATACTGAACTTACTCCCGACTTCATGGAGCTGTAAGATTTCACTGTTTGTGTTTAAATGCCATGTACAAAGAGAACACCATGATCGAACCAAAGCTAATTGAACAATGACTTTTTGTTGATTACAATTGCTCTAACATTCCACAAGATGGCGCCCTAAGGGTGAAATTATGGGTAAATACTATCTTCCAGCAACTCAGACCTTGTTTATGGAACTCAGATATTTTAAAAGGCAGTTTTGACATTTTCAAATCATATTTCAATAGAAGGTTCAATCCAAAAAAAAACTTTTGCAGACATTTTTAGGGATGTGAAACCATATTGAATCTGTCTTCAACATGAATTATTTCAACCATTTCAATTTAAATGACCCAACCTTTGCCTCAAAGTCCACTGTTTTAATACCCCCATATTGTAATCTTTGACCAGCCGTGATTTTATGACATAGTGTGTCTTATTTCTCCAAATGAACTTAATATATTATAGATTTCACCTCTCAACATTCTTTGGTGTAATGTATAGAAACTGGGATGGATCTATTATTTTGGGTATACCCTCAGCTTTGGACAGTAGATTTTGTCTAAAAATAGATAGATCTCTGCTAAACCAATGGTTGAAGGATGCTTGTATTTGATCTAATTTTTCTTTCACATTTAACTCTTCCCTTGGTTTTTGATCTTTAATTAATTTGATGCCGAGACATCTTTCTTTTTTTTTTTTTTACAGGAATTGACACCATTTTAATGCATATAATGCAAGTAGTTCACACTTTTTGTACGTTTAAGTGAAGACAAGAGGCGTTGGAAAAAGTTGACATAATTTAGAATGCATTACCAACCATATACTTCACTAATGTACATCTGGAGTTTAGACCGCCGTCATATGGATTTAGACTGATATATGTAAGGCCTACAGTAGCACATGGAGGTCCTACTTTACAGTCTGAGATACACAACCTGCAGATGGCAGAGTAACCTTAGAGATATTACCTGGACAGTAATGTCTAATTTTTCAACATGACATGAAGAGGGGGATGAATTCCATGTTAATGACTGTATCATACAGAAAGTGTACCAAGAGACTGTCCCAAACCCGTCTCCTTGCCAGCTGAAGACTCAGCTGTCCACTATGTCGGGACAACGTCAATTTTGAGGGGAAGAGTGTGGGGGACCAGTTGCAGGGGGCTTTAGACTGGATGACCCACCACCACCTTCCTTTAGAACGTGATCCCCTTCCTTTAAATATTTTATTTTGTAATTAAAAAGGCTATATGTTACCATGTTCATATTAGGTTGTGTATTTAGTGAAGTACGTTGGTAACTAATATTTTAGCTGAGGAGGAACTGAGTTTAAAGAAGGATTAATTTAAACAGGCACTAAGGGCAGCCCTGGGGTCCTGGTTATCTGTGGTGGGAGTGTAGGCAGCCGCTAGTGTAAAAACACATTGGATTTATGTGTGCCTGTTACTGGGTATTTTCAGAATAAACAGAAAGTAAAGGATTATTTTCAACTAATGTATGCGTCAACATCTCCATTGTTTGCGTGTGCAACACAGCCATCTGGAATCGCTGCCATTGGGAGAGATTTCAATACTACATAAAATGGACGAGCCAATCAGGATCGCTGGGCAGGATTTTCATAGATTTGACCTATCAGAGAACCGACTGTTTGGATTCATACAACAATGCTCGCAGCGAGGAAGCAAGCGGTAACATTGATGCTGCTATTTCATCAGTGTTGCCCAATCTACCGAATATTAATTATTTAAAAGAACACCAGGAAACGGCTTTGAAGGCTTTTGTTGGAAACAAAGTTTTCGCCCTTCTCCCAGCCGGGTTTGGCAAGAGCACCCGGGTTATTAGCGCTGGCGCCCCCCAGTGTTAATAACCCGGGTCAGCGTCATGGGTTGGTTTTGATGTGTGTGGTTGACGTAGCACATCAGGTGAAGATGACGGACAAGTGTTTTATCCAATCATATGCAAGGGTTTTTAATAAGGCTCCTCCTTCTGTAATACGTCTTCAATGGAGTAATCCCATTTGGATGTGTGGAGGTCTGTGGAACAAAACCCAATCGGGCAGAGACAGATTAGTTTGAGCTCAGACTGCCGTAAATCAAGAAGGGGACCTAGAGCAGCGAATGACCCATTCAGCGACACATCTGACCATCAAGTTACATAGGCGAGGTTTTGAGAAGGGCAACCTGCACAGAGCATCGATACGCACCAAGTGACCTGAAAAATCTGTTAATATATTTCAAATTGAGCTAATACTTGGGGCAAAACGTACACGGTGCTAACCTGACAACAGCCAGATGCATGTCTCGCTCCGCCTAGCTCCACTCACATACATCTGGGACACCGCCATAGGAATTACCTTTATTGAAGGCTGGGCCTTATCAAAAATTCTTGGATATGATTGGATAAGCCACTTGTCTGTCATATTTATCGACGTGCTATTTCAACCACTCACACCGAAGCTAATCCGTGACGCTGATGAGAGCGACGCAGGGAACGCATTTTATTGACAGTGAGCTGACAGGAAGAGGGGGGGAAGACAGGCGGCAAAGCGCCGCAGGTCGGAGTCGATCCCGGGCCGACCGCATTGAGGACTAAAGGCCTCCTAACATGGTTAGCCGCTAACCGCTAACGGTTAGCGGCTAACCGCTCGTTAGCGGCTAACCGCTTGCCAAATCCGGTCGGGAGAAGGGCGAAAACATTGTTTCCACCAACAAAAGCCTTCACGCTTGCTTCCTCGATGCGAGCCGCCATTGTTGTTGGAATCTCACGGTCGCTTCTCCGCTACGTCACATCCAGGAAACACCCGCCCTGCGTCCTGATTGGCCAGACCATAAATTTGGTTGGGGAAATCATTTTCAATGGGCGATGTCCCAGATGTATGTGAGTGGAGCTAGGCGGAGCGAGACATGCATCTGGCTGTTGTCAGGTTAACACGGTGCTGCTTTAAGGAAACATTTAAAAATACATTTAAACAACATAACATTTGACATAGCAACACAGAGGGACCAGAGAGGCTAAAATGTTTGTTTAAGAAGAATGACTTAAGTTAAAAGTATTTATAGAGTCAAGTGGTCGTAGGTAATGTGGAAGCTTGTTCCACAGTCTTGGTCCAACACCTTGGAAGGATCTGTCTCCTCTGGTCGTATGTAAAGAAAGTGTGAGGGGCCATCAGCAGATTCTGCCCTAAGGGGCTGCACTAATGGGCTGCGTCCGCAGATTCATGTCCGCACAGGTATGTGGGACCTTTAAGGGCTATTCGGACAGAGCGATTTAAACTAACAGCATCATTAGGTAAAATGAGAGTTTGTTGTCCCTTACTTAATTTTAAGAACATTTTAATAAATCTTAAGAAACGCAACCCCGCATCATGATGCTACCACTATTGGTGTGTTCCATTTGGCCTCCGAGGTCAGTATTTCCAACCCCCTAACTGCCCCTAAAGTCGGAAAGTCGGTGCAATGGTACATCCCATTTGCCATGTAACTCGAAATTAACAAATTGCAGATTACGTCAACTCCATCTTTGTGCACTACATGTAGAGAGCTGCTGAAAGCAGTCAAAGTAGGCCTATGAAGTTTAGTCAATATCGCTGCAAGTAGCTGAGTAAGAGCGTTAGGCAGGGCCGGATTATCCATAAGGGCCAGTGGACCAGTGCCCAGGGGCACCAACCATGGGGGGGGGGGGGGCACCACATGACACATGCTTTAAAAATTTATTTTTCATAAATTGTTATATTATTTACTTGAAATTGTTGAAAGACCATGCGTTATTCGTTTTGTGAACACTGATGTCACAATAATAATAAATGATAAATAAATCAAGATTTTTTTTATTTCAACATTTTAAAATGAGATATTTGAATATTGCTCACTGCTCATATGCCTACATGTAGTTGTGTAAGTTAGTAAATAGTAAATTACATTACAGAAATCCCCTTGATTATGTCTGATGTTTTTGACCGGAGGACAGCACGGGGGGGCTTTGAGGTATAGTGCCCAGGGGCACCACATTGTCTTAATACGGGCCTGGCGTTAGGTATTGTAATTGTTTAACATTTCATGTTCAGTTAAACCGTTCAGCACGGCTTGAAAAAGGACAAAGAAATTGAAATAGAAAAGTGACATTCTGAGTTGTGTGAGTGTCCATGTTTTTTCATACTCTCTCTGACAAGAGGGAACAAGGAACGCAAATGCTGGAGAGGAGACTGTGTTGTCCGACTTTTCAGTGTCGAATTCCGAGGTAAAAGGAACGCAGCACGTGTTTTAACGTCGGTTTTCAGTGTGACGTTCTGTAGCCGTACACTTGCCACACTTTTCCTCCGCTGCTTTTCCCCTTCTTTCTGGATTTTCTTTGAAACCATCCTATAAACCGGACTCACAAAAGAAAACACTTAAAGATTTTCCGCTGAAAGGAAAGTTATTAAATTATTTGGGGCATAAAATAAATTAATAAATAACGGGGAAAAGGCTTTCAGCGAGCATGACGTCACTTCCTGGATGTAGGGGGAGACCGAATGACAGCTGGTTTGTTTTCATCAACAAGGGGAGTCTAGTGTGAAGGTAAAGGTACGTACTGCGACCACCTACGATCGAGTTGGTGCCTGAACCAAAATCGGAGCCCATCACCTCCTCTTGGGGAGCATTGCCACCGTATTTAGGCGATTACATGTCTTCTTCTCGGGCTCCATCGTGCCGCCGCCGATGCTTGGGGGTCAGGCAGATGAGTCTCAGAATGGACTGGACGTTTCATCCTGCCTGGGACTGAGCAGGCAGGATGTAAAGCAGCGGCATCTGTCTAGTGTAGCTATTCCTCCGTTTCTGTTACGTTGTAAATGGAAGTTCTTATTATTAACAATAGGTTGATTCTGCTTCAAAATACGAAATTCCTTTAAGAAATCGGTTGAATTTAGTTTCGGGTGGCCGTTTTCACCTGATCTATGACGTGACAGCACAAATGTAACCCGATGTGGCTTACATAAAGGTGTCTACGCCGGATCGGCATAGTTATTTTCAGAGAAACAGTCCATACACGTTTAAGTAAGTAACTTTTTCTCAGATGTATCCGTGGTCGCCAAGTGGGTCTTTGTATGGTGCGTTTGGGTCGAATTTTAAAATCGGAGTTTTCGATTTCGGTAAAATCCGTAAAGTCCATTAAAGTGGGAACGTCTACTTTCTGTGTTTGATTTACCTCGAAACTAGGAACACAGATTTCGGATTGATGACACGCTCAACTTGACTTGTTTTCCAGATGCAATTCCTCCACATGCTGTTCATACTATAAACCGGTGGTCTCAAACTCAAATCCTCAAGAGCTGATCTCCTGCAACCAGATGTGTCCCCCCTCCTACACACCTGAATCAAATGGCTGCACTACCTCACCAGCATGCAGTCACGTTCTGTTAATGAGCTACGGGAGTCAGGTGCAATGAAGTAGAGACGCATCTAAAGGTTGCAGGATACCGGCCCTGCAACTGCTATAAACCACTGCTATAAACGTTTAAAGATCAATGAATAAAATTTGCTGAAATTAAGTTTTTTTTTTTTTTACCTTCTTACAGTTTGTATTCCCTTAAGTCAGTAACCCATGGATCTGTAAACATTTACAGTATGAATAGTTCATATTGAGTGTGACGTCAATACGATTCTCATTTTTGAGGTAAATCAAATGCAGGAAGTGGGAATGTCCACTTCAATGGACTTCAAACTTGGATACTCTGACTTCCGAGTTGAACTCAAATGCAGCATAAAAAGGCCCACTTCTTATTGTGCTGTTCCTCTTCCTGCCCAAATATGGGTATCTGTACATTTTATAATGTAAAATACCCATATTTGTAAAACATGTAAAAAAAAAAAAACTGCAATATGCCCGACTGAACAAATACCCCAGAGATGCTAAAAAGAGTGCACATGGACATTAGCATCTGAGAGATAATATAAATGATTCATGATCTGATCAGAACCCATGCAACTATTAGCATGTTGTAAACACTTATTGAGTCTATTGTGAGCAGCAGAGATTCTAAAGTCTAACAGCAGCAAGGATGAAGGACCCGTGGAAGTGCTCCTCTGCATCTAGGATGTAGCAATCTGTCACTAAGAGCTCTACAGCAGCTCCATGCAAGGGGAGGGAGACATTGTCCATCAGCGATGTTATTTTTTATGCTCCATCTGTCTTCCACCACATGTACTGGATCCAGGGTGCATGACAGAGTTGGCCCTTTCAGTTGAAGATCACCTTACAATAAAATCAACTACTGCCGTTTAGATTTTATGTAGTCTCAAATATCGCTTGTTATAAGGATTTATTTATTTAATCAGAAGACATGACAGAAGATGAAGGAAATCCCTCAGTAGACTTGGATCATTACTTGCAATACTTTATTTGTATGACTATAAGTGCTCTGTCCCTTTAAAACTTAACTCTAGATAAGGTTGTTTTTTTATTACTGATCTAGTTTGTAACTCTTGTGTTTTTGCCGCTGTCACACCCGAATTACCCTTTGTGAGACAATAAAGGAAATTCTTATCTCAAATTTCATCAGGTATTATAATTTGCCATTCAATTATTTGCAGCACTATCAACTCAGCTGTCCAAAGTATTATATAATCAAATACGTAGATATTTGATATAGTCAAATAAAATAAATATTGATGTAATTTGTTCTAATGCAGGGATCATTAATTATATCCGGCCCACCAGAGCTTTCCATCCGGCCCCCAGAATATTTCTGAATTCCAAACAAGAACAACTTTTTTAGTAAAGTCTTACAATCACATTCTTGACATCAGACATCAGTGCAGCTGCTGGACAGATCCTGAAATGCTTCATTCTGTTCTAAGTGTGCTGACCAAGAAGGTGACACATTAAGTCTCCATAGCTCCCACCCTCTTCCTGTCCTAATATAGATTTCCATGTAGTTTTATTTCACATGAAGTGCTCAGTTTCATGGGTTAGGAAACACAAAACCAACACTTTTGTACATTGTAGATAAAGGTTATGCTGACAAAGTTTAGATTGCAACTGGTGTGAGATCAGGATAAACTCTGACCCATTTCCTCGTGGTGATGTAGAAATCTGTAATGTCGACCTTTCAGGCGTTATCATCATCTACCCAAATTCTTCCCTCCCAGGTGCCAGTCCGGGTGGAAATACTAGTGGGCCCGAACTGAGTAAAAGAACGTGGCAACAAATACAGGATCGGTTGATTATAACGGCCTTATCTTGTTGTGAATCAAGAACAAACTATGAGAAAGAAATTATTTAACTCCAGGGATGATTTAAAGAGAGGAAAAACTTCACAAAGGTGTGTGATGAGAGAAAACAAACTAGAGAAGCAGAAAAGCAGACAAATCATGATCACGAGCATGACGATGCAACAGTGGCAGCACCATGTCGCGTGAGTGACTTCTCCAAATTTAGGGCAAGATCTGCAAGGAGCTAAATTTGCCAACCCTGACTGAGGTGTGGGACCTTTTTTCCTGCAAAATACAAGCACAAAGACAACTGTTTTAGCTATGTGAATCGAAAATATAAGAGAAATATAATACATGACCACCATTTAGATTGTTGTATTTGGAGTAAAACATGTCTTAAAAAATAAATTACAGGATTTTTATTTTTTTATTTAAAAAAGGAATTATGCATATTCATGCACTTTAAGTAAACGTGAGAGATTATAGTCAGGGCTAATTTCCATCTCCAGTCCCTTAGCCGAGAAAACCAGCCATACAAAACAAGACAATACAGTAACGAAAGAATAGAAACAAGACAAGAGTATAAAGCTCTAAGGACTGGATGATAAAAAGAGCATTGATTCATACATGATCATGAATGTCATAGTTGTTAAAATGTAATTATTAAGAATATATATCACATAATCTGCATAAAAAATAACAATTTACATAGTGCTGCTTCTTTTTTGGGGGCTTGCCAACATTTTCTTCCACTTAGCTTTCCATTAACATCACAATATTCATCTTTTTTATGAGCAGCCAGCTTCTGTCTCTCTCAATGTTTCTCTTGTTTATCCATTTTTCTGTCTCTTTTTCTGTCTCTATCGCATCCTTATACACAGCTATATTTTGAATGCCACATGCCTCTCCTCCTTTCTACTTCTTGATTGAATGAAAATCTCTTTAAATCTTAAGATTAGTTTAGTTTAGAATATTTTTTTCAGTTGTAGTTTTATTACATTTGGGATCTGTTTCTGATCCATTGGTGGAGTCTATCCAGCAACAAAAATGTGTTTTCCAAGTAAAAAGCAGCCATCTTATTTCATAGGTTCACTCAGGAAGGTGGATTCTGTTGGGGGTAACTTCTTTGTCCTTTAAGCATTTAAACTGACGAAGGTTGCTGCTTTACCATGTTTGCTAATGCCAGCTCAATTGTTGCACCCTTTGTGATGTCATGGACAAAAATACACATAAAAGGGAATTATTTTTTTTAGGCTTACATTTTCCTAAAGGTTATAAATCCTGTTGTGGCAATCCGTACTTCACCTGTGTTTTTATCGTTTGTATACAAAAATACATCAGTAGATGTATTTTTGTATATCATTGGATGTTCAGGGGGTGCCTGAACATCCAATGATTTGTCAACAATGTTTACTATTTGCTGGACCAGAGGTGGTAAATCCCACCTGAACCCTGGTTCTTCCCACCACTGTTCCATGCTACAGGATATATATGTGGTATATGATATAAATGCAGTACATTAAACTGGCTCTTCATAGAGTGACTCGAGCCTGGCCGCCTGTCACTAGCTGGTTAAGCAGTAAGGCTGTCTGCTACGGTAGCCAGTCTTCTGTCGGCTCCTGATCAGACATGCCTGTCAGAGCTTTACGTGTAGCTTTAAAACTGCCTTATCTAAAGGACTGCCCCGTGTAGGGAGGGAACACCCTATTCAGGTCGCCAGTCTGTCACAGGGCGAACTCTGACTTACACATAAGGGAAATTTAGTCATGTTTTTGGACTGTGGGATAAAGCCGGAGTACCCGGAGACAAACCAAGGCATGCACATGGAGAACATGCAAACTCCATGCAGGAGGATCCCTGGCTGGAGTCTGGACACAGGACCTTCTTGCAAGGCAACAGTGCTAAATACTGCACCACTGTGCAGCTAAGTCATGTTTTTGAACATTAACATTTCTGAACTGGTTATCAGGTTTTACTAGAGGTTAAGGTTACCCTTAAATCCCTGCAAGGAACTGATGATCTGCTCATGAAGGAATCAGCAAAGCTAGTTTCACGTTCAGCAGGACACGGCCTCTTCCTAACTGGTTTAATTGATTAAAACCCAGACTATAGGTTTAATTCCACTGACGCCAAAGGGGCTGTTTACTGTGTGAAAAGGTTTGTGAATCAAAGCGTTTTTATCAGCCTCCCCGCAGCACCACTAGCTGCTGTTCTGCTTCCATGTTGTTTAGTGCTGCGTGCGTCAGTGTGCAGAGTCCGACCCTTGACCTCGTTTGTTCTCCAGCGACATGTGGTGATCCTCCGCCCTTATCTGCTCTGACAAGAGCGGCAAAAAAAAAAAAAAAAAGGGAGCTGCTTTTCCTTTCTGCAGCCGCCTCCTCGCTCCTACCGTCCGCTCTGGAGTGAGATGTGAAGCCATTAAGGCTTTTAATTAGTTAATCGCGGCTGTGGTCGCGCTTCCAATGAATGAACCGTGTAGATGATTAGATCGAAGGTGAATCCCCTCTCCTGCTGGTGTCTCTGACAGGTCCCCCCTTCCCGAAACAGCAGCTGACAGCGCGCGCTGACTGCAGCCACATCAAAGCAGACGTCTCCTCAGGTAAGATGGCTCTATCCCCTGTAGAAATCACTGTCACGTCACAGGAAGCAGCTGCAAAGTTGCAAATGGCTCTTATCAGCTTGGTCTAGCGGTCTAACTTTTGTTGTGTGAGACATTGTAATATGACCCTTCTATGTTTTATTGTTTTTTTTTTTTAAAGCAACACTAATACATAATTTATGTTTCCCTGCAGCACATTCCACAGCGAGGCTCTGCCTCCCAAGCATTGTAAAGCAGACGCTGTCATTTTAATTATGGATATTCCAGTGATCCACTTGGTCCATGTGCTGTGGTTCATGTTTTTTTGCAAGTTTTACAGAATTATGACAAATGTCAAACAACATAACAGGGCATTACTGCGCAGAATCGTACTTATCGTTGTATTGTTGGTTGGTCGAAAACGCTTTAAACTGGGAAGTCGCAGACCATCGGGTTACGTGGGTTTTAGCTTCAGCATCACAGTTGTTTCTGTGTTTACAACTTAGGAGAATGTTCTTGGGTTTTCCTAGGACCAGCTGCGAGACTGATGAGTTTTAATCATCTTGAAATATTGATTTAGCTCAGTTTAGACTGGGTTTGGCTTTACTTCTATGTATTCCAGTCCAGCTTCTCTCAGTCCAGTTCACTATACACGCTGATACTAATTCAAACCTTTTGAGACACATTTCATTTCCCTCCAGGTGTATTACGATTCAGCAACCTTAGAAAAAGTCCTTGCAGTATTCTGGGTTTAGTTCTCCTCATTGCTATGGTTTTAGCAGAAAGCTGCTGATGTGCTTAGAGCTGGTCAGTATTCCTCCAGCCACCTTGGCCCCAGTAGGCCACCGTAGGCAAGTGTTCAGCTACTTCAGTTCCCTTCAGATGTTTGTTCCCAAAGACAGAGATTTAACGATCTAGAGTGACTAAGTCTTATTTTTGAGTCAAATATAGACCAAACCCTGTAAAGTGGTGAGCACAGGGCTTTAAGCGTTGTGATGCTGGGACACTTAACCTGACGGACCTTCACCTCCACAGCAGAAGAGGAGGCCGGTCAGCAGGAAGGCGCCATGGAGCCCCCAGAGGACAGAGACGGCCGTTCCTTTGTGGAGGTGCTCAATGAGAAATACAGCCCAGAAAACTTCCCGTACCGCAGAGGGCCTGGGATGGGGGTGGTGGTGGTTCCCACTGTGGGCCTTCAGGGTTCCCCGATGAAAGGTGAGCTGGAGGGATCACCTTTGTCTTATAAGCAGCAGTTTGTTTGTATTTCTTCCAAAGAGGGTCATTTTAGTGTTTATATGGAGCTAGTTTCACCCTGTGAAAAGAAAATCTCTGACTTGTCTACTTCCACACAACGGTTTTGACAAATGGAAAATTTCCCTCTTCTCAATTCATTCGATTTCAAACCACACGTCTTGACAGTTTAAAGGTGTTTTCTATCGTGCGTCATCTTCCCTTCACGGCTAAATTGTTCTGTTTGTACGTCTCCTAAAAGCACTGGCAGGTGATCTCACTGAAGTTGTTCTCCCTTCTCTGAGAGCAGAGCACAAAGTCTGTCGTTGTTCTGCGCCAGTTTTAACCGTATTCTCAAAGATGCTCCAACATGTTCATCAGCGTCACTTCCATGCCTGACTTGTTAACTCTGTTCCATTTTGTTTCATCATGGCTTTGATTTAAAGTAACTGACTAGGAAGAACTACACATCTGAGGAAGCAACGTGACAATATATTTCACTAAGAAACTGTTGGGACTAAAAGTAATGACTTTGGTATGTTCTGTGTTAAGGTGAAAGATATTCTAGATATTCCCACCCACTCTTTCATCTTATTGACACACCTAAGGAGTGTCTGTAAGGGACTGTAAAATGAGCTGGTGAAGAAATATAAAGCTGTGTATTATCAACTTATAAATCTTTCTTTAATGTGAGCAAGGGGGAGCATTTAGGTAAAGAGGACAGGCACAATTACCCCATGAGTTACAGGTGCCCTAATATGCCTGACTAGCATTCTTAACTTTACAGTCTTTTCAATTAATTTTATTTTGCATCACAATCTTTTGCCGCTTGTGTCTCATTTTCTTTCCGGATTAGGTTGCATTCAGCAGCATCAATTTAACATCTGCTCTGAATAGCTTCGCTGTTCCTGCTGAAGGAAAGTCTCCCCACAGCATGACGGCGCCACCAAAAACAGTTCAGGGTGGCCGTCAGTGTCTTTGTCGGTTTGAAGCGTTGTCATGCTTTTTCTGTTTACACATGAGGGCTTGAAAAGAGCTCTTGTAACTTGTGAGCGTTCACCCTGAACTTCCAGACCAATCTGTGTTCTCCGCCTCCATCATATTCTAAAACTTCCCTCTGTTTACTCTAGACCGTCTGAACTTGCCCAGCGTGCTGGTGCTGAACGGCTGTGGGATCAGCAATGCAGGAGACCCGGCGGAGATCGCTGCCTTTTGTGCTCACGTCTCGGAGTTGGACATATCGCACAACAATCTGCAAGACTGGCATGAGGTGACATTGAAATACGTCAATCCTTTCTGGCTGTCGAGTGACATTAGATCACTAATGTCGAATTAGGTTAAGAGATGCTGTGCTCTTTATATTTGCAGTTTTAGTTGTGTAGAGCAGTGGTTTTGAGTCCCGGTCCTTGGGACCCGCTGCCAACATGTTTTATATGTGTTTGTAAGGATTGCAGTACCTCCTCAGCAGCCATCAGTGTTGTAGTCAAGTCACTATGCCTCAAGTCCGAGTCCAGGTGTTCTCCAGTGTTCAAGTCCAAGTCATTAAAAAAAATCAGTCGAGTCCGAGTCAAGTCCGAGTCGAGTTGAAATTTGAGGTAATCCCCAATGTCTCCTCAATTGTTCTGTTACATATAGAGCATTTTGCACTCCATTTTCTGCCAATGCAGGTGAAATCCTTAAACGCGAAACAGACAATCTTCGGGGCACTCATCTCTCCTCCAGGCATGCCGCAGTGAAAATTAACGTTCGTTGTAGGAACATGCCGTGACGTGTGATGTATGACATGAAGCAGTAACATTCCATTGCACTAATAATTTAGATATTAAAATCATACACCAAATAATATTCTAATGACATATTAAAATTATAGCCTAATGATATATAAAAAAGTCGAGTCTTTTTCTCAATTTCCGAGTCAGAATGATCTGAATGTAGGAGTCCGAGTCCAAGTTCGAGTCATCAGTGCTCAAGTCCAAGTCAAGTCACGAGTCTCTAAATTTAGCTAATGACTCGGACTCGAGTTCGAGTCTCGGACTCGAGTACTACAACACTGGCAGCCATCAAGGGCTGCAGAGGCCTCTTCATCACCAATTTATTTAAGACAGGCGTGGAGGCAGGGAAACACGTAAAACATGCAATAAGATTAGAAATGTATGCAGGTTCTCAGCCACCCAGTGTATTTGTGCTAGTCTTCAAAGCTTTCATTTCTAACATTCAAACCCTGTATAACAAACTAAAAAGACAGTTTCTGCCTTTTTCCAGATCAGTAAAATTGCATCAAGCATCCCCAATCTGGAGTTCCTCAACCTGAGCTACAACCCACTGGCTGGAACGTCTCTTGATCCGCAGTGTGCTGAGGCCTTTTTACGGGTGCGACGCCTCGTTCTCAACAACACTCAGATATCCTGGGATACTGTGATGCTGCTGACCCAGAACATGCCTGAGTAAGAACAACTGCACCAGAACCGCGTTATAAAGTTCAATCTACAAAATGTTCCCTTCTGGGGAGTTACTAGCTGGTTGGTTGATTGACTGGTTTGGTTAGTGGGTTTTTGATTGGAATTTGTTTTGTATTTTGTTTTTTTTGTTGGTTGCTTGGTTTTTAATTAGTGTGTTTGTTGGTTAGTTTTAATGTATTTGTTTGATTTATGGATTTGTTAATTGCTGTGTTAGTCTTTGGTTTATACACTGGTTTGGCTGGTTGGTTTATTTGCTTTGTTGGTTGGTTTTAGTTGGCTTTAGCTGGCTTAGTTCGTAGTTTCAGGAGATTGGTCCATTGGTTTGTTGGTTAATTGGTTGATCTTTTCTTAATTGATTTGGTTTGTTGGCATTTCATTGGTTAATCTGTGGATTGATAAGTTTTTGTCTAGTTCTGGCTGATTGGGTTGATAGCTCAGTTTGTCTTCGGTTGGTTAATTGATTGGTTTGGTTTTAGTTGAGAATTTCCTTTGGTTGGCTTTTGATTGGTTTAATTTTAGTGTGATGATTGGTTGGTTGTTCGGTTGATTGAAGTATGTGTGTTGTTTTTTTTTTTGTTTTTTTACACATTCAATTTCCTCAAATTAATGTTGGTTCGAGAAAATGAGACCAATATAGAATAACTTTGTTCTTTTGTTTTTTAATATTTGTTTTCAAGAGAGTTTTTACAAAGGCAACATTCTTGGCGGTCATGGAAAATGTAAAAAGGGAAAAAAAATGGAAACAGAAGAGCAAGTGGGCAGAAATAGGGGTCAATGTTTCTGAGCTAGCTGTAACATGTAGGATAAGATAAGACAAAATAATACTTTATGGTCTGTTTACTCAGGAAATGATCTTACAAAACCAAACAATCTCACCAGGTGATAACACCTATCAACAGACACAGGCCGATTCATTAGTGAATTAAAAAAAAAAACATAGAAAAAAGTAGGACATTAACCCTTCTAAGACAGCTATTCAGTCTTCAGTGTTGTTACTTTTTATTGAGTTTAGCAGTGTGATGGAATAGGGACAGAATGACTCTTTGGCAGTGTTTCCCGCAGGAATTTGATTAGGCGAGGCGGTTAGTTTGGGGGGGGGGGGGGGGGGGGGGGGTGACACGCCTTCCGCGGCCCGACTCGCGGAGCGGGGGGTATCCATGTGTTTTTTCCCTGCCATTCACGCACGCGCGAAAGCAACAACAACACACATTTTTTTTTTTTTTTTTTTTTTTGGAATGTTGGCGAGGCGGTAGCGTGAGCAAGATAGCGCTGCGGGAAACCCTGCTCTTTGGGACAGTATAAGGCACTTTCAACTATGTCTCATACCAGAAGGTTCAGAATGCAACAGATCCTTTGCTGTTGCATTCAGATAAGTAGATCAAGTAAAATCACAGCCTTTGGCCAGCATTTATTTGAATTGAAGGATACATCCAAAGCAACAGAAGGATGGCGTCACCAGAAACTAGGCCTTTGTATTTTTTTTGGATCCATCGTATGTCTCTTCCTGTTTTGGTGTAAATGGGGGCTCTGGTGTTCTCCTGCAGGCTGGAGGAGCTGTTTCTGGGCCTTAATGAGTACAGCAGTGTGAGTGCCTCCAGCATGGCCTGCCCCACCCTGCGCCTGCTTCACATCACCGACAACAGCCTGCACGACTGGGCCGAAGTGTGCAAGTTTGGCTCCATGTTCCCCAGCCTGGACACTCTGATCATGGCCAACAACAACTTGGCCTCCATTCAGGACAACAAGGACATCCTAGCACGGCTGTTCCCCAACCTGCGCAGCATCAACCTAAACAACTCAGGTCAGCGGGGCCCAGTGTGGGCTTGTGTTGCTTCAGTGTGTCTCAGACAATTAGAATTAGTCTCCAATAATGCTTCTGTGTCTAAGAATAATGTTTAAGCTGAGGGTTATGTTTATTGTAGAGATTTAATATTAGATTATAGTATCATGGCAGCAGATAAATTTAGCTCAGCAAGCATGTCCCTTTTATTATAATAGCTTTGTTCTCTCCACATAGCTTTTTATCTCAGGAAGTGTTTCTATTTACAGAAACCATGAGTGAGGATCTATTTTCAGAGCTCTTTTAAGAGGGACAAAGACAAACTCCGCATCGGAGAAAATTTCTTATTGTCTTTATTTGTGTATCAGACTACAAGTTTCTCAGACATGTTTGCCACCTGCAAGCCGTTGTTCCTCACAGGTTCATTCCTTTTTTTGGAACGAAACATATTCCTTCTGAAAAGTGTTATTTGGAGACGGCTTCCAGCAACATAATGAAAATAATATTGATAGAATTACAGGCATTATGCGTAAAAATGTTTAGTTACTAAAACATATTTTTCTGGGGGAAATTCTTCTTTTTAAATTATTTTAACCATTTTTGAACAATGGTTTGAGTTATCATTGAGTCAATATTTTGTTGGACCACCTTTTAGCTGTAACTGCCCTTGCCAGTCTTTGAGGGGCATTTCTCAGAGAGACTGAAGATCTTCTTTACAAAATAGCTTTAAGCTTTGTCACACTGGATGGAGGCAGTTCACCTGTTCTATGCTAACAGTAGCTAATTAGCATCAATATGCACACTTCTTGATAAAAGCTTCTCCGTTAAAAGGTAACACTTCCTCCTTTGATTAAAGTTTGTTTCATTTATTTCAAAATGATCTTAAATTACGTGTGGATGTATTAGATGGATAAACTGCTCCCTCACAACAGTTCTGCTGGAAACAAAAGCTGTTGCTGCGTTCACCTTCTTCCACACCTGCAGCACGGACTTTGCTCCAAAAACTCGTAAGTTGCAGCTCAGCCCCTGGTATGTGTTGTCAGGTCTCAACCGATGGGAAGACATCGAGAAGCTGAACTTCTTCCCAAAGTTAGAGGAGGTGCGACTGCAGGGCATTCCCTTGCTGCAGGCTTACACTAACGCAGAGCGCCGCAACCTCATGATAGCACAGTGAGTCTCGTCAGTGAGGTATAAAACGAATGTCTTCCTCTTTGCATGGCCACGGTTTGAGACAGCTTGTGTCCTCTGATTAGTTCACTTTTTGATTCATGTCATGCGTTTCTAAGGCTTAACTTGCCAATGTTTGTGTGATTCTCCTCAGGCTTCCCTCAGTGTCCCATCTAAACGGCAGCGTTGTGACCGGCAGTGAGCGAGAGGATGCAGAGAGGTTCTTCATTCGTCACTACCTGGACTGTCCCGAGAAGGAGCTACCTTACAGGTAAACCGCACGGCATGCCTGTATTTTACCGCGCCTGCAAAAGTGAAGCGTGGCGTGTTGGCAAGACAAACAAACTGCTCTTTCCCCCCTCAGATACCATTCTCTGGTAACCAAGTACGGCAAGCTGGAGCCTCTGGCTGAGATCGATCTCAAACCTCGCTGCCGGGCTAGAGTCGAAGTTCACTGTGAGGAGAAGGTAGAGCAGGTTAGTGTGGCGCTGGTTTGAATCTCTGTGTGCACATTCAAAATACTTTATCTATCTATCTATCTATCTATCTATCTATCTATCTATCTATCTATCTATCTATCTATCTATCTATCTATCTATCTATCTATCTATCTATCTATCTATGTCTAAGAGGTTGCACTAGACTTTTTCATTGTTTGTTATTTTGACTGACAGGTTCATAAAAATCCCATCATAATCTAGTTTTACCGGTCTCTTTACTTTTTTAAATGATGATAACGACATACTCCATAGCATTTAATTTGAATCCATTTTAAATTTGGTCCAAACAAGTGGAACAAATAGTCAACTCCGTGGATGCACACATCAAACAGAAGAAATGATGTAACTTTTTCTCCGCAGTAACAAAACCAACTGACTGCATGGCCCCAGGAGCTACATATGAACAGTGACTAATTAAATATGAACCGTTCCCCTCTGGCCTAAGTGCGCACTCACACCTTCCTCCTGGCCTGCATGGACTTGAATCACATGCCCGCTTGTGTGTAATAAAATTTCTCAAGTGGGACTGCTGCAGACTTTTGTCATGAGGTTCTGGACTTTCTACTCGGACAGACGACTTCTCATGGCTGCTTTGATGTCATTCTGGAGACTGTGTGCTCTGCTGCCACACTGGAATTACAAGCTCCACTTCAGCCAAAGCTTTCAAGGAACATTTCTCCAAGAGAAGTGATCAGAAGTCTCTCTGAACGAGGGCTGTCCTGATCCTGCAAGCACCCACTTCAGCGGTAGGAAAGCCTGCTCCTTCTGCACCAGTGGATCAGCTGCACCGGTCTGTGACCCATAGTGGTCACATACGCGCTCCAAAGCCTTCTATCATTAATGCGCTGTCAGCACCACCCGGATAGCGAGACGCATTGAGAACGGTGTCCAGGTCAGAGATGATGCTCAGATGGGTATCTTCCATTTTTGAGTGATTTGGTCACCTTCACAATGTATTCTGTGCGTAAAGATGAAAATGTCTGCGTGTCAGAGTGACGCCAGAGAACCTACAGTCCTGTTAGGCCATCAACCCGAGCCATATCGACCCCACGGCTCGACCACTCATCTTTTATTTTTGCTGTGATGCATTCAGCAGTGCCAGGGGGAATTGCGTAATTGCCGCTAAACGCAGTTTCAGGCTCCCCTTTCTGTCAAAGTGTCAGGTGTGTGATTAGCTTTTCCTCCCCCTGACAAGTGGAAGCTGGAACTGTGAGCTGGGTTAGCTTCTGGTGGATGACTGGTTAATGTTATTGAATGCTGAGGTAAGGTCCACAAACAGGATCCTGGCGTATGTCCTTAGATGGTCACGGTGGTGGTCGAGTCCCAGGTTGACTGCATCACCTGGTAACCAAACTTTTTCATGATAGACATCAGGGCGTTTCTTGGGGACTAGGATAATTGTTTATTGCTTAAAGGACAAGGGACCCTCACACAGCTCCAGAGACTTATTGAAGACGGAGGCCATTTGGTCAGTGTAGGTCCTCGGACATCAGGGGAGACATTGTCAGAGCCTGGAGCTTTTCTGGTCTTCATTTGGACCAAATCTATGATTTTTGAGCCTAAGAATTACCAATATTGCTCAAGATATTTCTTAGTCAGTAGCTTGCATCCAAATTGAGGTGAAACAAGGATGTTAAGTTAGGCTTGAATAGCCCGTTTCATGTTGTTTATTTGGAAGGCTGTGTCATCTTTTTGCTGTTCAAGAAAGTTTTGGTTACGTTGAATCGCTGACGTAACCATGGTTCTGTTTTGGTTTTGTTTCAGCTGAACATCCGTTTGGACCAAACTGTTGCTGAGCTGAAGAAGCAGCTGACGGCTGTGGTCCAGCTCTCCACAAACAGCATGAGGCTTTACTACATCGACAAGGACAGCGCCTTCGGTCCAGAGGAATTGAAGTACAACGCCCGAGCCCTTCACTCCTACAGCATCCAGGATGGTGATGAACTACTGGTAGTGCCCAAGACCAAGTAGAAGCCTTTTGTTCAGCAGCATGATAAGGAGTTGATTGTCTGGGATTATGTTGATTGCTCTATTGATATTGTTTGGAAACACTTCTGAAACAGCAAAGGTGGCCTGCCTTTTGGAATGGAGCAAGGCAGGAAAAGGAAGAGCGCCATCTTGGAGACTAGAAAATGAACTACAGTGGGCCGCTGGCTGGCTCTTGCTGAAAATCCAGAAATAATACATTTCAGCTTTATTTAAAGGGACACTCAGTCAAGTGTCAGTCAAGTATTCTCTTAGGGTTCAGCCTGTAGTGTTAGCAGACGGGAGGGCACTGCAGGAAAGCTCTGCCGCTTATTTACTACACGGCATCCACCAAAGCTACTTCACTGGCAAATACCTAGCACTGCTTGCTTGCCCACCTGATCAACAGCTACCCTGATTTACGTACAACAAGAACAACCTGTTGGCACGTGGAGACGGACAGCTGCTCTCAGGTGCACCATGGCCTTCGACCCTCCAGAAAAACTGGTCAAAACAAATGTCAGACGTGGGATGGGTGATCCAACTGGGTTCATTTCTGTTGGAGGATGTTCTAGTCATGTTTTGTTTTTACGTCTTCTGCCTGGCAGTGTAGCACTAAGAATGGCTTTCTTAGTGCCAAAGAGAGCCCAACAGATTTACTTTCACAAGTGGAGCATTAGTGCTTTCACTATAGTGCTCCGTTTGATATGTATGCAAAAACCTTTAATGGATATTATGTTGAGATTATTTTAGATTCAGCGGACACAGAAACGGAAAGGTAAAAGAGAAAGAAAGGGAAGAGGGGAAAAAGATTAGGCAAAACGTTAGAGAGAAAGGGTGACGAAAATAGAGCAGAGGAAAAACAGTGCGGGATAACATCCTCGGAGTCTGCTTCTACACCTGCAGAAAGAGATATAGAACAACATAAAAATTATCTTTGATGACATCGCTGAAAAATATGCATCATTATTTAATACAAGATGTATTTAGTGGCAGCCAAAGCGAACTTTAAGGTTTATCTGTATAGAGGTGTATCTTTAAGTATCTGGATCCATGTTTTTACAGTCCATATAAAAGTGCAAAGAATTATTTCTAAAGTCAGAATCAGCTTGAATATTATTGAGGAAGGAACAGAAAACCCAAAATATAACCCCCTTTTTATAATTACTCATCCAAGTAAAATTTAGTAGAAAATATTCCCATAAACGTGACATGTCAGAGCACCACACCAGTGTAATGAAGTTTATACAGGCTTTATATTATACAAAAGTCACAGTTACAGTCTCTTATCTCAAACTGATGACAAAAACAATTCCCCCACTGGAGCTAAATGTAAAATCTGTTTCATGTTGGCTAACAGAAGGTTGATTAAAAAAAATCAATCATAGAAAGAACTGAACTATACCAATTTATCTCAACAAATCTTTAGCAGCCACAGTATTATTTTCAAAATTATTGTCGCATTACGCTGAGATCTGACATTTCATTACGCAAACCTCCGCTATGTGTTCGTTCACTCATCCACGCTGGTTAAAAGAAAACATGCTGCCTTCTGCACGTCTCCTTGTGTGCTAAGACTTGAAACGAAGACAACTTAAATGACAATCTTAGTGATCGCCTTTATAATTAGATAGGTGTGTTTCATTTAAACAGTTCTCATTTAGTTTTGTGTGATTACCACTTTAAAAAGGGGATTCTTATATTTAACAGATATTTTAATATCACTGCTAACTAAGAAATACTAGATTGTCTCATCAGCGGCATCTTTTTAACTTGCATTTCCCTTTTCGGCACATAAACCCGAAACACGTTCTACAAGAAGCATTTGAGGAATTTAAATCCTACACTGTGGAGATGTTCTCTTATTTAAAAATGAACCACTAAAGGTTGTTTAGGTGATGTTTTGTCTTACATATTCCTTTAGATAGTCTTAAAGAGCACAAGTAAGTAAAGTGTATTTGTGTAGCTCTGTTCACAGATAGTCATCTCAAGGCGCTGTATAGGAAACCAATAAAACAATTAAACTCAAATACTAATAAAATTAAGATAAAATTACAATTAAAATAACACAATTAAAATTCAACAACATTCAACAAAAGGCCTGTTTAAAGAAGAAAGTTTTACCTGCCTTTTAAAAAGTCCAGAGAGTCAACTAAACATAGCTGTGGAGGTTTGAACTTCCTCCAATAATATGGACTTTCCCTCCTCATGGCACTTTCAGTTCTGAGTTTCTCCACTGATTTTCTTTTTGGGAGGGATCATGATCGGGTTCAGGTCCTTCTCGCTTCTTTCTCAGGACCTTTAGTAAAAGTAGAACAATGATGGGAACCTTTGGCTCTGTCTCAAGTGTTTTGCAGCTTCTAGCAGGTTTTCTTCCAAGGCTGTCTTGTACTTCGCTCCATTCATCTTCCATCATCGCTGACCAGCTTCCCAGTCTCTGCTGAAGGAAGGCAGCCCCACAGCATGATGCTTCTACTGACATGTATCCCAATACAGTGATGTTTAAGATGATACCCAGTGCTAATTTTCCACCACACAGAGTTTTGCACATAGACCAGAATTTTCAGTATTTGTGTTATCTGACCAGAACAACCTCTTCCACGTTTGCTGTCTCCTACATGGCTTACCGAAATCTTAAAATAAGATATCTTATGCCTTTCTTTCTACAACTGCCTTTTTTGCCTGCCCTCCGTGCCACCCAGGGTTGTGGACTGCACAATGTCTTGGTAGGTTTGAAGTTGTGGCATGCTGTGTTTATTTTTTTCTCAGGATGGATTGAGTAGACCTCCAAAGGATGTTCTAACCTTGGGAAATTGTTTTGTAATCTGGCCCTGTTATGAACTTCTCCACAACTTTCTCCCTGACCTGTCTGCCGGGTCCCTTGGTCTGCATGATGCTGGTTGTTCTCAAATGATCTCAAATGAACCTTTGAGGCCACAAACAGAACAGCTGGATTTATACTGAGGTTCATTTACACACCAGTGAACTCGGTTGAATAATCAGCTGACTTTTGCAGTCAGTTGATTTTATTTAGAGGTGTCAGAGTAAAGGGCACTGAATACAAATTCACATTGCTGTGACCAGATATTTGTTGAAAATCCTAAGTGCTTGAATGGAAGTGAAATGGAATTCCTTTGTTTCTTGAAACCCTTTCACCTCTTATCCAAAAAGCGTCTTCACTTGTGAACATGTTTGACTTATCGGATGTAGTTGTAGTAAGAGCAGTAACACTACTGAACGGGTCACCTAACAACGGCAACCATGTGAGTTTGGTCACGCGTTTCTAGGTGTGAATGATTGGGAAGCAGCCCAGGGAGACGAGACAAAGCTGCATTGTAGGTGTTAGAAAGCTGGAACCTGCCGCCACCACCTCTTTACACTGGCATCTACATTAAACGAGGAAAACCAACCCTAAACAGAAAGGTTGGCCTGTCAGAGAAGCAGACAGAAAAATCTGTGGACTTCGCATGTTTCAACTCACATTTGTTCTTTCACTTTACAAAGAGCCCTAAGTTGCTTCATTCCTAACTTGTCTTGAAATGTGCTGCAGGCTTGAAATGCAAAGAACGTGTATTAGCACAATCAATGGCACTGATGAGACCAAACAAGACAAATCTCACTATAGTACAGTGTATTAATTTAAGTTGTATTGGCATGGCACTTTATTCTTAGCTTAACATTTTTGAAGTGCTTTGTAAAAACTCATGATCAGATGTGGATCTGAGTTGTGCATTTAAACACCTCTGACCTGCACATGGGAAATCGTCTGTTATGTGTTTCACCTGAGCATCCATCCTGCACAAAAATCACTGGACAGTATCATACTATTATTGTAGGTAGGGTTATTATAATGTAGAATAGATCAATATATATTGAATTTAATATACAGTATCCTGCTTGTAAACAAGGAATATTTACCTTAGGAGTTTTGGCGGTATTTATTTTTCTTTCAGCAGGCTAATTAGCAGATACCAGAAACCTGAAATTTGTTGTGCTGCAAAATGAAACATTCTCTTCCAGTGGCTCCTGGGAGACAAACATCTTGTTAGCTCTTGTCCATTAACAAGATGATCCAGCACTGAGTTCTTAAGATTCTGTTAGGCTCAACAAGGAGGCATCAAATCATCTGAACCATCTGAAGTGGTGGTTTTTGGTATGGGCTAAACGACTGATAGCCCAGGGCGTCACACTGTCAGGGGTCGGCACGAGCACCCAGACATAAACTGCTCCCTCAGATGTGCACTGAATTTGTTTTAGATTTTTCCAGTCAAAATGGATTCTGACGCCCGCTTTGTTATTAGGTATAAACACCTCAACAAAATATAAAGATGCAGCAGAAAATGAAAAAGGGCCAGTTTGCTGTTTTGTAAGGAATCTGAACCTGGAACCTTCAATTGGTCAAACTTGTGTATTATTCTACGGTAGACACTGGTTCTTTAAAACCCAGTTTGAACTGAAGGAAACCTTTTATTGTATTTGGAAAAGTAAAATGGGGGATTTTCTACGATTTTTCAGCCTCAGTTCAACTTAAGACGGAGACAAGAATCAAAACTGCAATATTTAGCCTGGACCAGCCTGGACTAAAATGTTCCACACTAACAGGTTATTTAATAAAACAGCAGGATATGTTAAAGTCTAATTTGATTTTTAAATTTTGGATTCTTATTTTTCTTAAAGGAGCAATAAGCAAAATGTCATTATTTTAGACAGAAAGAACTAAAACATAGTTTTGTGAAGAACTAAAGGGATGTTTTGAGACGGACTATGGGTAAACGTCACACACTATCACTCTGTGTTGTTCTCCAATCTCTTGTTTACATAGCCGGGCTGGCCGAGCGTGTACGTACGTGCACGTGAACAGCTGCCCATAAAATGCCACGCCAGGCACAAAATGGCGGAGAGCATGCCCAGCTGATCAAAACGTTCTCTTGCTAACAGCATTATAAAGTTATGAGTTACTTACTTTTCGCTGTAAGTTGCTGTGTATCAATCCTTTGCAAATAGGGTCTTATGAGCCAATGGGAAAATGGGTGCAGAGTACTGGAGTGAGGTGGAGAAAGGCGTGATTTGATGCATATCTCATTTTGGTCTACCGACAGTGCCCAAGCTTCACCTAGTGGTGAAATATCGCTTATTGCTCTTTTAAACATTTGGTAAATTTCTTCTTCTCTCTTGTTCAAAATAAAACCTTTTAACTTTACAGCTTAGCAGACTAAGCATCTCCATTTTAGAGCTGATGCTAAAACGGTTCCCTTCTATCTGAATCTTTTTGAGTGTTCTCCAATTATACAGCAAGTTGAAGTGATCATGGAGAAAATACAAAGCTGGATCACTTCCCCCACATTTCATCGCTGTAGTTCTAAAATATATGTTAGTGTAGCATGGATTGCAGCCATAGCAAACAGAACAAAGACACAGTAACATAACGCAAGCGGCAACCATCAGATTTCCACTATTACTCCTTAAAGTGTGACTTAATCAATGTGAGACTTGTAATATGTGAATGTTGCATTAGTTTGCAGCTAGCTATGATATAATGGTGTGCATGTTATCTATTTATTTATTGACATTGCATTCACGAGGAGTCCTTGTTCCTCCGTGTCCATAGAGCAATGCACTTCACGACACTGTGTTTCGTTTTAACGGAATAATTTCAAGCCTTTATGTAGACAACTGAAATTTCTTGAAAATCAAGTGTACTGTATCTTCTAACATGAGCTGAAGATTTAGCCTTTTAAAGCCCTTCAAGTTATCATTGCAGATGTTTTTGGTTTGTTTTAACTCCTAAACTAAGCTAAATATATATATATATATATATATATATATATATATATATATATATATATATATATATATATATATATATATATATATATATATATATATATATACCACCCGGGCTTTTCTGCTCCACATGGAGATTTGTTGTACAATTTTGGCATCATAGTTTTGCTTATTTATAAAATCTATGAGTAAAACAACATTTTAGGACCTTAACATCAAAGTTGTACCATAATTATTTGATTTGTTAGAAGAGAAGCTTGTTTTTACTTGTCTGTGTAGTTTTTTTTATGCTACAGTTATTGTATAAGTCAGACTGCAGAAACTGTCAACATCAAACCTCCACTTTCATAGAATCATGATCTGAGCTCTTCAGGAGCCTTTCATTCATTATTCAGCAGCTTAGTATGGAGACCTCCACCACAGACCAAAACCACACCAGCAGTATCTTCAGTAGACCAGAGTGCAATTCAAGATGTGGGGTTTTTTCATGTGTTCACTTTTTATTTAAATCTTTATGTGTAATTTTCATTTTCTTGCACATTAATGCACTGTAACTCAGAAACCATGTAAGATTATTGTTCAACATTTGAGAAAATGCCCTTGTTTGCCTTCTTACCAAGAATGACATCAGGTGATCGAACTGATATATTTATATACAGTGACGATTGTTAGCTTAGCAAAAAAAAAGAAGAGGGGGCTAAAGGTGCCCAGTTGGGTACATGTTGTTGTTGTTTTTTTTACTTAAACACTAGCTGATTTTGTGCTACGCTAAGCTAGTTAGATGCATCTGCTTCTTCACATTTATGTTCAGCTCTAATTGTGGCATTAAATTTGAGATTTTCACCTAACTGGTTGAACCCAAGCCAATCAGCATATTTACAAGTCTTGATATGTGTCACAGGGAGTTCACAATGAGTGTTAGCAATGATTCAATAGAAGGTGAGATTAGTGTTCTGTTTGCATCTGGAAGTAAGAAATCTAGAGGTAAACGTTTAAAAGATCAGCCATGTGCCCTGGAGTCAAAACTTTGATTTGTTAACAGTCCTGACCTCAGAATTTAATAATGCTACCTCGTGTTTAAAGCAAAGTCACAGCTTCTTGAAAACGATTGATATAGAGAGTTTATTGTTATTGATATTTATGTTAGTTATTAGCCTGTCCTCTAAACACAAATAACAAAACGATCCATTTAAGAAAAAAAAACACTTGGCCAGGGATCTGATTTCTAACTTCCAATGCAAAAAGATCACATTGTTAGTGCATCTATAGAAGTTAAGGTACCTTACAAACTTGATGATGCATGAGTGCGAGAGCTTTCTTTAAACCAGTGTTGTCCAAAGTGAATCTACACGGGCCGCAGTCCTCCATGTTTCCCTGGCTTAACACACCCAGATCAAGTAAATGGGTCATCACCAGGCTCCTGCAGAACATGAAGAAACACAATTGTTGAAGCTGAGACAAAGCATGTAGGACATAGACCCTTGGACTGGAGTTGGACATCTCTGCTTTAAAGATGCTCTGTTTTAGGAAATCTGTGTTTTCTGTTCAAATGCATTTAGTTTGGGCATTGTAAATGCCTGTTATATATTATGGAAGGCCGAACGGACAAAATTCTAAGGAAAATCACTTATTAAATCAATATTTATACATCTTAGATACTAGATAAAATGATGGATGGCTATGTCAGTTTATGAAATAAGTAATTCCAGTTGTAAAAATGTATTAAAAGATGACTAATCAAATGCAATATATATATATATATTGTTATTTAACAATTTCATAGTTTCTGTTCTGCAGAGGCTGCACAGGGGTACATTTGTTCCCACTGTTGCCTTGCAGAAGGAAGGTCCTAGGTTGGAACCCTGGCCTGGATTCTTTCTGCGTTGAGTTTGCATGTTCTGCATGTGTGGGTTCTCTCCAGGTACTCCAGCTTCCTCCCACAGTCCAAAAACATGACTGTTAGGTTAACTGATCTGTCTAAAATACCCCAAGGAGTGTGTGTATGTTTCGTTATTTCCCTGGTGTCATTTAAATTGTCGCCTGGCCAAATGGACCCTAATATCTGATTGTCTAACTTAATGAGCAGGTGAAGTTGAGATCAGTTCCCTTTAACTGTAGCAGCTATTCTCACACACACTGATTGGGTTTAATGTTTTTAAAGTCTAAAATATTGATTTAGTTCAATTGAATCAATCGTTAATTGTTTTTTTAATTTGTGAAACTGTAAATACATTAATAAGACAGCATAAACACACACAAAAATATATTTAACTAGTGAACTATTTATTTTATAAATTGTTTTGCAACAACTTATAAATATATAATCTGTCAGTCTTACCCACCAAAGTCAGTCGGTGGGACTAACAATACTGTAATGAAAGGTGATTAGGCCAAATTTGATTTGCTGGACAGGTCAACCAATCAGATGTTGGAGTCTATTTCATGAGCCACAGTGAGTGACTGAAATGTTTTACAGTTCTCTGCAGCTGAGGAACCATAACAAGTCTAAACAATTAATGAAATAACTACTCAAGGGATTTAACCCATTCTCATATTTAACTATTTGTTATATAGTTAATAAATCAATAGCATTCACATAATTGTTAAAAAGATTTTCATTAAACCACTGGCTGGTATTCACAGTAATTACACAGGAAATGGCCTGTCCTCCATACATGAGACGCTAGATCTAGCCACTTTCTCTAAAAAAAATTTATATATATATATATATATATATATATATATATATATATATATACAGTGGTTGAACAATGAATCTGAAACACCTCTCATTTTAGTGTGGTAGGTTTCATGGCTAAATTGGATCAGCCTGGTGGCCAATCTTCATTAATTGCCCATTGAACCAATGAGAGCAGAGTGTGAAGGTCCAATTAGCAGGGTAAGGGCACAGTTTTGCTCAAGATATTGCAATGCACACAGCATTATGGGTGACATACCAGAGTTCAAGAGGACAAATTGTTGGTGCACGTCTTGCTGGGGCATCTGTGCCCAAGACAGCAAGTCTTTGTGATGTATCAAGAGCCACGGTGTCCAGGGTAATGTCAGCATACCACCAAGAAGGAGGAACCACATCCAACAGGATTAACTGTGGACGCAAGAGGAAGCTGTCTGAAAGGGATGTTCGGGTGCTAACCCGGATTGTATCCAAAAAACATAAAACCCCGGCTCCCCAAATCACGGTAGAATTAAATGTGCACCTCAACTCTCCTGTTTCCACCAAAACTGTCCGTTGGGAGCTCCACAGGGTCAATATCCACGGCCGGGCTGCTATAGCCAAACCTTTGGTCACTCGTGCCAATGCCAAACGTTGGTTTCAATGGTGCAGGGAGCGTAAAACTTGGGCTGTGGACAATGTGAAACATGTATTGTTCTCTGATGAGTCCACCTTTACTGTTTTCCCCACATCCAGGAGAGTTACGGTGTGGAGAAGCCCCAAAGAAGCGTACCACCCAGACTGTTGCATGCCCAGAGTGAAGCATGGGGGTGGATCAGTGATGGTTTGGACTGCCATATCATGGCATTCCCTTGGCCCCATACTTGTGCTAGATGGGCGCATCACTGCCAAGGACTACTGAACCATTCTGGAGGACCATGTGCATCCAATGGTTCAAACATTGTATCCTGAAGGAGGTGCCGTGTATCAGGATGACAATGCACCAATACACACAGCAAGACTGGTGAAAGATTGGTTTGATGAACATGAAAGTGAAGTTGAACATCTCCCATGGCCTGCACAGTCACCAGATCTAAATATTATTGAGCCACTTAGGGGTGTTTTGGAGGAGCGAGTCAGGAAACTCTGTCCAACCCCTGTGTATGTATATATATATATATATATATATATATATATATATATATATATATATATATATATATATATATATGCACACATATGATTAGAATATCATGAAAAAGTTGATTTTCTCCAGTAATTCCATTCGGAAATGAGCCTTGGATATTATATTCATTCATTGCACACAGATTATTTCTTTTAATTTAGATGAATATAACTTACAACTAATGAAATCCACAAATTCAGTATCTCCGAAAAAAGACTAATACAAAAAAGGATTTCCAGAGAAGCTGGCCAACTGAAAAGTATGACCATGAAATGTATGAGCATGTCTAGCACTCAATACTTAGTTGCTGTCCTTTTCCCTGGATTACTGCAGCAATGCGGCGTGGCATGGAGTAGATCACTTTGTGACACTGCTCAGGTGTTATGAGAGCCCAGGGTGCTCTGATAGTGGCCTTTAGCTCTTCTGCATTGTTAAGTCAGCCGTATCATATATTCCTCTTCACAATACCCCATAGATTTTCTGCAGAGTAGAGGTCAGTAGAGTTTGCCGGCCGATTAAGAATAGAGATACCATGGTCTTTAAACCACTACTGGTAGCGTTGGCACTATTATATATGTGCAGGTGCCAAGTATCGTTGGAAAATGAAATCTGCATCTCCATAAAGTTGGTCAGCAGCAGGGAGCATGAAGTGCTCTGAAACTTCCTGCTAGACGGCTGCATTGACCTTAGAAAACCCAGAGGACCAACACCAGCAGATGACATGGCCCCCCAAACCATCACTGACTGTGGAAACTTTACACTGGACCTCAAGCAACGTGGATCCTGTGCCTCTCCTCTCTGATTTCCAAAGGAAAGTCAAAATTAACTTTCATCAGAGAACATAACTCTGGGCCACTCAGCAGCAGTGCAGTCCTTTTTATATATAATATAATTTACAAGTTTCACTTTTTGAATGGAATTACTGAAAGAAAATCAATACTGTTAAACATCTTACAGTTGTTGCACGGTACATAATGCTTAAATTTAAACATGTAGATACTGAATCAATAAACACACTCTGTTAGTCATCATCTTCCCATATAGCAGAGACACAGCACCAGAACTCCTACATGTCTATATGTGTTGTTTTTCCCTACAGTTAAAGAATTATGTTGGATCAAATGAGCTTTTTCTCCATGTCATAAACACCAGTATTATAGCTAATCATCTCGTACAGCTAGCCTGTCACATGGAACAACTTTGCCAATTAAATCCCGATCATGTTCTCTAAGAACCTATAGAAAGTCCCTGACAGCTCAGAGTGAATGCTCTTTTATGTGATGAAAGGTGCGTCATTGAATGGCAATAAATGGCCGTCTCCCTCCTCGGTTGTCTGACACCATTTCCTTCACAGCAGCAGCTTCGGACTCAGGCCCGCTGTTTGGAAGCTGTTCGGTGTTATCACACAGTAGAGGGAGTGTAAAGCTCAGCAACCACTACTGACTCATTCCCATCCGAGGCAGACAGCCAGTCACTTCTTGCTTCATTGGTGTAAGAGCTAAGGATATAAACTGATTTAGCATAACATTATGACCACTGAATGAAACACGGCCGTAATTGTCTCTTCATCATGGCACTTATGAGTGAATGGAATGCTGTGCCTGTCTACTATTTATAGACCAATAATGGACATGTGAGCATTAGAAATGGACAAGGTGGCCTGGTTTTATGAATCATGTTTTCTTCTGCATCGACTCGATGGCTGGATGTGTCCCTTGCTTACCTGATGAAGACACGGTACCAGGATTCACCATGCGAAGAAGCCAATACTTCTTCACTGTTACTTTTACACACACAACCTAACTAAACATTGTTACAGACCCTGTACACCTTTTTATGGGGAAAAAAAAAGCTATTCTCTGATTTCTGTAGCCTCTCTCTGCAGAAAATGACTTTGAGGTGTTGACTTGGCCTCTAAAATTCCCCAGATCTCAGTCTAATTGAATACCTGTGGGACATGCTGGACAAATAAGTCCCATAAATGGAGGCTGCACCTCAGAACTTCTAGCACTTGAAGGATCTTTGAGCCGGATACCACATCACATCTTCCGCAGTCTAGTGGAGTCCATACTTTAACAGCTAAAGGCTGCGTTAGTTGCAAAAAGTGGACCTACACACTAGGTGGCCATAATCAGGTGCCTGAATTGTGTATAAAATATCCCAGATGAATACTGATATTAATATTTGAATATTTGAGTTTGCAATCCAAGCAATTTGATGTTTTATATAAAATAGACTTTACAAAAGACATAGAAAAGACATATTATATCTGGAACTCTACCTGTTGTAGTTTATATGTTAAACTTTACTTGCAGGTCATCTTTCAGGTGAAGTTGTAAAACATCTGTTAGGGCTGGAGGTTTATGATATGTAATGTCTTTGACACAACCCTGAACACAATTAAGTTAGTATTAAAGAATACATTTATTAAGCACTTCATTTTGTTCTTAAAAAAAAATTATTTTTCAACAATTTACAAATCTATTCAGATTTTATGGACATTTTACAAAATATTCTAAAGTTTTGAAAATAAGTAGTTATAAAATTATTATTATTATTATTATTATTAATAATAATAATAATATATTATTATTATTATTATTAATAATATTATTAGTTAATAAATAAATTAGTATTATCATTATTATTAATAATAATATTAATAATAATAATGATAATACTAATTTATTATTATTATTATTATTATTATTATTATTATTATTATTGGCATCATTATTATTATTAATGATAATACTAATTATTATTATTATTATTATTATTATTATTATTATTATTATTATTATTATTATTATTGTCATTATTATTATTAATGATAATACTAATTTATTATTATTATTATTATTATTATTATTATTATTATTATTATTATTATTGTTATTGTTATGTTTCCCATTAAAAAGCTCGTGCCAATCATCCTGGCTCGTGTGAAAAACTGAATCACTGAAGAACTGTCCCAGCTCTCCCACGAGACCAAACGTCGCATATTTTCAATGAAAGGATTCTCTGATGTTTACGTTCGTCGTCATGGTGACGGTGTAGGAGGCGGTTCGCTTCCACGGCCAGTGACGTTCTGGGACCGCTTTGAACCAATCACAGCTGCGCACCGCGGCCTCCCTGACGTCACCGTTAGAGCGGAGTGGGCCGTTACTCGGTTGCTGAAACTCTACAACTGCGGCGAACAGGGGATATGGCTGAAGACCAACGGGCGCCTTGTTAAAAAAACCTTTGGCAAATTCTTCGTCTGTCAGCAAGTATCCATTTGCTCTGATTAAACACCGGACCCAGCGGTCTGATAGAAACACCCGCCGGATAGAAGGGGGCTCAATGGGGGCGTTTCGCTGCCCCTTTGGATCGGGATGATCTCCAACTGCGGGGTGAGTGAATGAATGCAGTTCCCTTCCACCACCATAACAGCCCCGATAGGTGCTGCTGGTCCCTACATGATGACGGACACTTTACTTCCACGCTTCCTGTGCGGAACCAGAACTTATTAGGCGACAACAGCATCAGAAGCGACCGCAACAACAATGTTTGATTCCCATGTAGGTCCTTCGGTTCCGAAACAAAGCTTGCTGGGTTGTAAAGGTTCCCACACTGCACCGCACAACCACGGCTAGGGGGGGAAAAAACTCGAGAAACTTCCATTTATTCCTGATTGTTTTTTTGTTTTTTTTCTTATCTGTACGCGTTATTTTCGGGGTGAAACGTTTCCATGGAGTTCCTTGGTCCTGCCTACCCGTCTGAAGTGTACAGTGTGTCCCGCAGCAGTGGCTCCGCTGTCACTGCACACTTCAGCACCGTGTGTGTGTCTCTGCGTGTTCAGCTGTCCTCGGTCCGCTTCCATGAGTTACTGCCGAGGCATATTGAGCCTGGCTACGCTGCTGGGACACGGACAGACTGCTCGGTTCGTGAGTGCTCGGTGTTTAGCCGCCTCTCCCAGCGGGAGGCCGGAGGAACGCGGGGTCTGCCTCCGTGTCCTCGCGCCGCCCTCTCTCTGCGCGCTGCCTGCGCCGCGCGCTGCCTGCGCCGCGCGCTGCCTGCGCCGCGCGCTGCCTGCGCCGCGCGCTGCCTGCGCCGCGCGCTGCCTGCGCCGCGCGCTGCCTGCGCCGCGCGCTGCCTGCGCCGCGCGCTGCCTGCTAGCGAGCCTCCCCGCTCCCATCACCAAGCAACGCTGCTGATCGGGGATGTGCTGCCCGAGGCCGAGCCGGCTCCAGGTGCTCCACTCATTCATCAGCATCATCAGACGGCATTCACCGCCTTATGTCATAATTACGAGGCAAGATGTCATAATTGCGAGATCGGATCCTGCCCACAGAGGCGACGCCCCCATGACCGACGAAAGTAGCAAAAGGCACATTAGTAAAACCGTGAGCTATAAACATTTTGTAAAGTCTGCTAGCAACAAAATGCCCCCTTGAGCCTTTGCATTGGAGGTATCCATCTGATAACTTGCTTTTCTGCTGCTGTGCAGCAATTCTTCGGCAGTGGGCGGTAAACGGCACCTTTCCCGTAATTAAGAGATCTAGATCTTATAATTATGACATCTTTTCTTAATTATGAGATAAGATGTCTATATTTTTATTATTCATTTATCTATTTATTTATTTTGAGAATGCAATGCCCTTCCGCAGGAATCACATTTCTGTTCAAATGAATTCAAGTCATTCCCATACAGTCCAGAATGTATAGTAGCTTTCTTATCAAATTACTTACAAGTAGAGTCAGTTGGTCTTACAATGGGATTGGTAAATATTCGTCCATCTAAAGACTTGACCTGGGCAACAATCCCTCATCTTGAGCAAGCACGTGGCAACGGTGAAGAGAAACAACTTTCCATTTCAACAAAAGGAAACATCCAGCAGAGCCAACTCTAAAGTTCAGTATATTACTTTAATCAGTGGTGACGTTGGACATATGGGGTTACGCACGTATACAAATTAAATATGAAAACATTTCTAAATCATAATGGTGTAACAGAAAGATCCGGATCTTGCTGGCAGGCTGAGAGCCAAATGATCCGGAACCGCCGTTAATGAAAGGGAAATTAACCCAACACTACTCCTGTTGTTCATCCGGTTCTCTTCATAAGGCGCAGAAGAACGTTATCTCATGGCCCTGTGGTCTGCGTCCAGGCGTTCCACCTCTGGTCGTGTGCGCTCAGTCTGTTTGGGACACCGTTGACATCACAGCACACAGAGTTCTGCCTGGGGTGCTCCAGTACCAGCGTAGACCCGTCTCCTCTCGCTGTCATGTAACGATATACGGCCATTCAGAGACACTTCAGCACAGAGCTGCGTCTGTCTTTTTCCATTGTCGCGTGCCAGCTGTGTCCTCCGGGCAGGAAAACACTCGATTTTGTTCTGATCTTATTGTAGCAGTCCTGGAGTGTCTCCGGAAGATATAGGAGGACGATTGACTTCTTTAATATAATATAGAGCTGGGCAATAAATCGATTAATTCAAATTTACAATTTTTAAACATTTAATTTTTGGAAAATCAGGAATTTATTTTGCCAGTGCACTCATTGGGCTTTAACGAAGGGAATAGCTGAATATATGTTTAGAAAAATATATTGTCAAAATATTGTGAAGAGGAAACTTTTTTTTACTGTAATACGTGCCGCTTTAGTTTGAATTTATACAAGCGAAATAAAGTCTTTGCTTAGCTAATTGTGTAATACTACTAGCAGCAAACATTCTGCTACATTTTCAGTGTTTACAACGGCAGGGCCGCCATCTTGTTTTACAGCTTGTATTTAGTTGCACTTTGAATTCGAGTCAACTCCCAGACAAAATGCTTGACATAACAACAAGTTTTTAAAATAATTTCTTTAGTTAGTTTTTGTGAAACAAATAAAATGCGAGATTTTATTTCTTTATCCATATTGCCCAGCCCTAATATAATATTTTGTGTCGGTACCAAAAACAAACTTCGGCTGATTTTATTTGGATTTTATACAGTTGGCCCACACAAAGCATATTGCATAGTTGTAAAGAAGAAGATAGATTGACACATAGTTTGGATTTTATAAGAAAACCCACAAATATAAAAAGATTAAATTGATAAAAATTACCTTTACTCTGACGCTAAAAAAATAAAAAACACTAAAGAAAATCCAGCTGCCTCCAGAAGTCACATAATTAATCATTAATACCCAGATGGGTTCACTTTGTTCTCAGTACAGGGAGGAAGCTTTGGAGAAGCTTAAAGGACAGTTAGATTAGAAACCAATGTCTCAAAGTTTAAACAACTCCTAGGACTCTGTTTAATGCATCATCTGAGAGGAAATAATGTGGCATGACTGCAAACCTACCAACACCAGACCGTCCACCTAAACCGACAGGCTGGGCAAGGAGGGAAGTAATCAGAAAATCAGTCGGCCCCAGATCTGTTCTGTAGGGAAGAGTGGCAAAAAGAAAAAAATAAGACCTGAACTGAATAAGTTTTGGGTTACATGCAGAACACCGTGTGGTTGGAGGGAAAACATCACATCACCCTGAACACAACCCTAATGAAGACAGGGACTAAGAACCTGTTTGGGAGCGATGTGGAGATGGAAGGAGTTGAACACAGAGACATCCAGCAAGAAAACCTCTTAGAGATGTTCACCTTCCAGCTGGACAGGGATTCTAAACGTAGAGCTAGAGCTGCAATGGACCAGCGTGGATCGAAGGATAGTCATCCATTATAATGGCCCAGCCAAAGTCCGGACGTAAATCCTAGAAATCCCGTAGAGTTTTCCTTCAAATGAAAAAACTAAAATCCAGGGGTATGAATACTTTTGCAAAGAACCGTTAGAGTGTGAAAAGGGGACTGATGAAGTCAGAGTGCAGTCACAGTAATAGCTGATGACACATGCCACTGTGATTGTAGAGCCAGCTCAGTTATAACATCCGTATGGTGACTGCGTTGCAGAGGAGCTCAGGGATGCTTGTGGATGAATCAGAATCCACTTAAGCCGCCTCCTGGCTTTCAAGATGATTTCTGAAATGTTTCTTAGCGTGTTTGCTCCATTAGAGCTGAGGAGTCCAGCCCTGGTCGGTGTGGCTTCCGGGAAGCTTTAACGTTAGTCCTTTAAGAGCAAAACGGAATGCCAGGGCAGCGCCGGGAGACCTGTGGAGGTCACGGGCGTCTGCTATATTTACCGGCTCTGTAACCTGATCTGTGGCATTCTGGACAGCAGCGCTCACACTATCTATCCTCTGACTCTGTGGGTCCACAGTGTTCCGAGCAGCGCCCCTACTGCTCTCTGTCCGTAGACCCGGCCGTTCAGAACAACAAGGGTGAGCCTTTTAAAAGTCATCGTAACCTCGCCGTTCTGTCTTCCCCTAGGTAACCCGCTCGGATCTGGACTACAAGTGCTCTTGTCTGTTTGCGCAGCTTTGTAACGATCTTTTACGAGGAGCTGGGCTGAGGATCGGGGATACAGTTTCAGAGACTTCCAGATTTTTCTGGCATGACCAGAAGAAAGTAGAATTAATTCTGTTTGCTTTAGGCACCACAGCATTGAGGTGTTTTTGTGTTCTTCCTAACAAAATCCTCATCTAACCCTTTCCAAAACGCAACTTTGCTAGATTTGATTGTCGGCCCTGACGTGTCCATCATCACTCCCTAATTGTTTCTTGTTTCCTTTAAAGCTGAATGTGTCTGCTTTAAAGTTTAGCTGTTAGCTGCTTCACTTCTCTATTTATAGGCCTAACATGCGATATGAAGTTCCTCACACTCTATATTTGTCGCCCATGGAGAGGTTTCCTGGCATGTTAGCTGTCGATCTGCACATACAAGGCTGTGAAGGATTCCCTCGCTTTCAGATTTCTCTTGTTTTTTTGTCCAACATAATATTCAGATTGTCAAACAGACTTTGACATGAGGTAAAAGACTAAATATAAAAAGCAGTTCTCACATTTTGGTCTGATGATTTCCTTTCTAAAAGAAGGGATGGGGGTGCTACACATATCAGTATGTTTCTGATTGGTAAAATTATCAGACAGCAATTCATTCTCACCGTTACGCTGATGACACTCAGCTATGTTTATCGATAAATCCTGAGGAATGCAATCAATTACTTAGACTACAGGCATGTCTCGATGACATCAAAACCTGGATGACTTTAAATTTTCTGCTTTTAATTATGACAACACAGAAGTTGTAATCTTTGGATCAGAGTCCTCAAAATATAAACTTCTTTATCAATCGCTGGATGACATTTAATTGGCCTCTGGTAATAAAGTAAGCAACACTGGTGTTATTTTTGACCAAGACATGTCATTTAAATCCCATATTAAACAGTTTTCCTGGGTTTCCTTTTTTCACCTAGTCCACGCATTTGTTACTTCAAGGCTGGACTATTGTAATTCTTTACTATCAGGAAGTCCACAAAATTCAGTTTGAAGCCTTGAGCTGATCCAAAATGCTGCGGCAAGAGTTCTGATGAAAAGTTAAATTAAAGATCATATTTCTCCAATTTTAGCTTCCCTTCATTGGCTTCCTGTTAAATCAAGAATAGAATTTAAAATTCTTCTTCTAACGTATAAAACCCTTAATAATCAAGCTCCATCATATATCACAGCTCTGATTACCCCGTATGTTCCTAACAGAGCACTTCGCTCTCAGACTGCAGGTCTGCTGGTGGTTCCTAGAGTCTCTAAAAGTAGAATGGGAGGCAGATCCTTTAGCTATCAGGCTCCTCATCTGTGGAACCAACTCCCAGTTTTGGTCCGTGAGGCAGACACCCCGTCTACTTTTAAGACTAATCTTAAAACTTTCCTTTTTGACAAAGCTTATAACTAGAGTGGCTCATGTTACCCTGAGCATCTCTGTAATTAAGTTGCTATAGGCTTAGGCTGTTGGAGGACATCAGGGCCTATTGCTTTCACTCTGCTGAGTTCTCCTACTGTTCTCCAATTTGCAATGTTTGTTATTTCAACTTAAACTTTTTGTTCTCTCTGTCTTTTTTCTGTTCATAATAGGTACAGCTGGTCTGGTGTTCTGTTAACTGTGACATCACCCAGGAGGGCAGATCATCTGCCATTACTCTCTAACATAGAAAGGATCACTGGATCAATGTGTGCTTCTGGTCTTTTTTGTCTGTCTTGTTGTTTCTCTGCTCTGTCTTGTCTAATCCCCAGTCAGTCGAGGCAGATGGCTGTTCACACTGAACCGGGTTCTGCTGGAGGTTTTCCTCCCTGTTAAAGGGGAGTTTTCCTCTCCACTGTCACTTCATGCTTGCTCAGTATGAGGGATTGTGGCAAAGCCAATGCAGACAACTGTCTACCGTGGCTCTATGTTCTTTCAGGAGGAGTGAATGCTGCTTGTCAAGACTCGATGTAATCTGCTGGGTTTCCTTAGAGAGGAAACTTTTTGGCCAATCAGTATGATTTGATTGAATTTGACTTTGTAAAGTGCCTTGAGAGGACATGTGTTGTAAACTGGTACTATATAGATACAATTGAATTGAATTAAAACCAACTGAGACACTTACCCAGCACTACAGTACTTCCTCTCTCTTTCATTGTGTTGCTCTACTCTGTGAGCCCCTGTGTGCTGACTGGTTTGACATGTCTGTGTGTTTTCACAGGGGTGATCTGTGGCGTGGAACTGTTGGGTGGCGACAGTAGGATGAGCTACCCACAAAACCCCGAAGTCTGCGAGGACTGACGCACACTGCTACAAATACAGCAGGTAACAGCTTGACAAGCACACACCTTTAGACACAGCACCGTGTCCAGCTGCTGGTTACTCTCACTCTGGGAGCTCCGAATGAAGTCCAATCCGCTGATTCCAACTGGCACCGCTGGTTAAATGTCTAAAAGGCCATTTTTGAGAGCATACAAGTAAACTATTTGTTTTATCTAAAGTGTCCTGGTAGTTGAAGATTGAAAAAAGAAACAGATCCACAGCACCACTAATGCTCCGCCATACTTAGCAGTGATTGGGAAAAATCCAACATTTTAGCATTTTATCATCTTTACTTCCCTTTTTTAAATTGATCAAAGTTTCTAGGCATTTCTGGTCACCCAGGACTCTGGAGTTTCCCTGGAGCATAAAATGACCGGACACCAAGACAGTTTCTTTTAGCCGAGGCCCCTTATTTATCTTATCTCTATACACAGTGAGCACAGTGGGGAGAAAAATCTTTAAAAGTCATTGTTGAAGAATTGCTCCAAAGAGTCTCCACAACAACCGTCCACATGGCAACCAGGGAGTTGGAAGTAAAACCAGAAGAGAACCCGCCATCACTAATCTAAGCAGAAATTTGCTAAACATTACTAAACTAAACTTCTTGAGGCCCAGGAAACATGTTTAGAGTGCATGGCACGTTTTGAAATACTGAGACATTTTAAAGGGACCATATCATGCCTTTTCAAGTCTTCACTGCATGTTTGAGGGGATAGCTGTTTTAGTCCTGGATAAATTACTATTAAACTTTAACTTTTACATGGCAGTGGAAGAATTTAAGAAGAATATTCCATCCCTCTGTGTCCAGGCAGATGCATTTTGGAAAGAAAACGGCATGAGTGTGGGCAGCCAGTGTTGCCAGTTCTTGCAAGAGAAACAAGCAACCAGCTATACTACCTCTACCTTGTAAACAGTATAAATGAACAAGCCCAAAGTCACTGATAATAAATGTATTGCAGATGTGTGGCGTGCTCCCAAAAATAAAATCCAACCACTTATGGCGATGAGGCTCTTCTTCAGGAATGCTGAACAAAGTCCAAGACCTCTAGCAATCAAAAACAGATTTTCGCCACTTAGACATTTAACATTTAACTAAAAAAAACAACAGTTGCTGTCACTGTGCAGATTAGGTGCTAAAAGAGCCTCTTAGTCTCAACTTTGAGCAGAAATGATGGCGCTTTGCCTCAGATCAGCGCTCACTGGTTGGAAAATGCCATTTACTGAGCAGGGGCAGCGTGGTCAAGGAAGTACTTCCCTGCAAATGCAGTTGATTTATAAATAATGGTGTGTTCAGATATAGACTGGCGACCTGTCCAGGGTGTTCCCCGCCTCTCACCCATTGACAGCTGGAGATAGGCACCAGCACCCCTCACAACCCCACAAGGAATAGGTATATTAGAAAATGGATGGATGGATGGATGGATGGATGGATGGAAGGATGGACGGTGTGTTCATATTGTGGTTCAGATGTTTCCATGATGTGAGGATTGTTGAAAATGTGAAAATATATTCACCAGCATTTATTTATTATATTTTGACATCAACATTATTTAATTCTGTCACCTACCACAGTTTATGGAAATCCATTCATCAGGGGAATTTCTTTGAGATTCAAAAGCTGTAAAAGGAATGAATGAAATACTTCATAGAAATAGTTATTTGCAGTTCTGAATTGAAGCTTTGAACTAGTTTGAGTATGATTGTCGTTTTTAGTTTCCAGCCTTGAAGGAGTCGGACATCTTTGTTGAGTTGAGATGATATTCAGCCCAGTTGTTTCTATGAACACAGGACAAAAGAGGTCCGAACCTTTCTGACTGGTAAGGTACTTTATTAACATTCTTGTGTACTTCCTATGTTGCTTTTCAGTTTCTATCACCCAGACAATGGATGAGGACAGGAAACATTAGAGTTGAAAAAATAGGGCATCTGAACGATAAAACTTAAACATGTGCAACTTTGCTCCAAGATGAAAATAAAAACACAAGATATCCTCTAGAAATGCTTAACAGGTACAGATTTTAGACACAGCCTCTTTTAGTTTTGAGTGATAGGTACCTAACACCTCAAAGATAGATAACACTAGAACTATGAAAACTGTGTTATGCAGACCTGGGGTTTCTGTTTTTACATGTGTGAGCCAATTTCATTTGCGTTGCCATTAAGGGGTGTTATATCTGTGAAAGCTGAATCAACACAAACTGGTCTAGCCAAACAATCGGCCGATATAAGCTGTGATGTCGCCTCCCATGTTGGATGAAAAGTACTAATCCAGGTGAAAACCAAAAAAACACCAAATCCTTCAGGCACAGCAGGACGGGACTGACAGATCAATAAGCGTTTAATGACTAACTGAGTGCAAATAAGCAAATGACTGAGGCTATGAATAAAGAGCGGAGCTGGTCATGTCCAGAGGGTTCAGCAGCAGTCACTGCAGCCCACAGATCCTGTCCTCTGCACTGTAGTCACGGTTCATGCGTCAGTCACCAACAGATGGGTTTAGTGAGAAATGCTAATACCCTTCTCCCCCTCCAGGTTTTTATTGTTCTAAAATCTTGGCTGTGTAGTGATCGATTGTAGTGGGAGGGAAGATCAGGACCTTCGTCTCCTCTTCCACACTCTGAATTGAAGCTTTTGGGATGCGTTGTATTTTTCAGAGATTTCAGGGCCCTTTGACATGAAGTCTTCAGAGTCAGGTCGTCTGCTCTTTCAGATCAGGACACAGAGGCAGGTACATGCTTAGTAGAACCACCTTCCTCTGTGTTAAAGCTGAAAGCCCTTTGGCCCATCTGCCAGCTTTGCATATTTAGACACTGACATTTTTTGATCAGTCGGTCTGGATGGAGAGCATCTGCAAACAGCCGTTTCAAGTAATGCCACAGACTTTCATTCAGATTAAGCTCAAACTTTGAGTGGACCATTCCAACACGTTGAAATGCTTTGATCTGAACCGCTCGTTCTTGGCTGTGCCTGTGTGTTTGGGGTTGGTTTCCGGCTGGAAGGCGAACCTCTGCCCCAGTCTCCTCTCGTCCAGCGTCATGATGCCGCCACCGTCGTGTTTATTCTGTAGACCGTGTGATCGGGGGGGTGTCCGTTTTCCCAGCTGTCCCTCTCAAGACCAAGAAGCTCAATTTTTGGTCTCATCTGACCAGAGCTCCTTCTTCCTCCCGTTTGAGATGTTCAAAGCTTGGTATATTGTTTTATAAACCGACTCTGCTTTAAACTTCTCGACAACTTTCTCCCTGACCTGGCTGCTCGGTCTTCGTGATGTCGTCAGTTCCCTGATGTTCTTGAACGAACGTCTAAGGCCAGAAACAGAACAGCTGCATTTATACTGTGATTAAATTACACACAAGTGGAGGCTGTTTATTCATTAGGTGACTGGATTTTATTTTGTGGCATGAGTGTAAAGAGAGTGGAATACTAATGCCAACCACCCTTTTTACGCTTTATCTGTAAAAACATTTTTTAAATCTATTTATTGTTTCCCTCCGATTCACACGGAGGTGCTATGTTGACCGTCTGACTGGCTGTCATTTGTGACAGCCAGTCAGACCAGTGTGGATTTATGCAGCGTAGAGATGGACATGGTCAATGGCCCAAAACGCTCTCTGGAGCTAAGCTTGACATAAAGCTGCATGCAGTAAGTAACGTGCTGCTAAAGTGGGCGGGTTTGTAAATCCACAGGAGCCCAGCTGAACATCTCTTTGTAAGAGGATCAATATACAATCCACCTGTTAGCGTTTTTATGTGTGGCTCGATGGAGCTCTGGTCAATAAAGGTGAGGAAAAGGCCATCTTATGTGAGAATGGTCCAATCGATACAACAGACGTGTTAGCAGCTGTCCACAGAATATAACAAGATATCATCGCTTTCAACTTAACCAGGTGTTGTGATGATCTATGCGCTTGTCATATGTGTTTTTCTACATCCACCTACTTAATCACTGACATAAAAACTCTTAGATAAAAGCAGCCATGTTTGTCTTAAAGCAAAGGTGGTGCGACAGAGCAACAACCCAAGAGGTTCAGATTACAAAATCAAGAGCTGGGATTTTCAGCAACGAAAGTAGAATCAAAGACTCTGTCACTGTGATGCTGCTGTATTATTTATAAGTAATAGAACTACAAACAAAGAAAGCTGCCATTATCATACATTTTAACATTTGAGGTGAGACAAGCGAAAAGACAGCTCCCGTTGGGCTTAAAAGTCTATTTTCTAGCCATAAACTTGTTGTTTTACTGCGTACACCATGAAACTGAATTAGGCTCACTTCAAAACCAGAAAATGTTTTTAACCTTTTACAGATATTTAATGAATAAAGCCTGAAGGATGTTAAATGAATGACAGACACTTCAGCAACATCAGCACATTTGATAAAGATCCAAAGGGCATCATTGTATTAGCTTTCCAAAAAAAGTGAAAAACAAAGCAACTGGACTTGTTTTCCGTTGTTGAAGATGTTTCGCTTCCTCTCCAGGAAGCTTGGAGAGAAAGTCTGGAGTAATGATGAGTACCAAGCTTTATACTACTGCCTAACAAAAGCCTTGTAATGGCTTAGACAATATGCAAATTCAACAGAAACAGGACCACCCCTTAGTAATGGGCGGTCGTTAAAGCCATTAAGCCAGCAGACTGAACCGAAACTGGTCCACTCCTCTAGAACAAGGAGTTGTTAGGGTTGTTATTCGGTTAAAGGAGCGATGTTTTGATCACCCATATGAGGGTGAGAATTGAGGTGATGATTGGCCAGAATGATTTCTATAGCTGTATTGTAAGTTTTTGAGAGTTGGAACCTAAGGCCTCTGTTTAAGGTTGGTGATTGAAGCCAATAGTGGGATTGGTTCTTCAAAACAGACCATGAAGGGACTCGAACCCTCAATCTTCTGATCCGAAGTCAGACGCCTTGTCCATTAGGCCACATGGTCCTGCTGTCCACTTGCTGTGTGTATTACTTTTTTTGGAATGACCATGACCTGGATGACTGAGAATCTTCACCAGCATATCGTATTAGTTGTTTTCTGTTGAAATGGAGGACCATCCATACTCTTGGCCCAGCGAGTGGGAAGAGAAAGTAACCAAGAAAGGAAAAGTAATAACCGGGAGAAACGGGAGGCTACATTGGCTTAGCTTTTACCAGACAGAGTTGGGACAATTCATGGGAATATGTGTGTACTCAGAGGAGTGATATTTCAGCTGGTTCAGGGTGTCTGAAGCGCAGACATTGAAATCAAATCATTTAGTCGTGGTCTATATAAAGTGGAACTACAATGCTGTGGTTTGGATTCCTCAGTATTTAGCCTTCTAGCCCCTCTGTTGGTGTGTCTGAGAATTGCTCGTTTTGGTGCTACTCCACCCCGTTCGTTTTGTAGTACGGTGTAATGAATTGTGTGGGTAACACACCCAACAACCAAACAGTTTCACTTATCCACTTGTAGCTTCGGCATCCTTCAGCTGGGACTACAGAACCGAGGCGGGAAATAAAAATGCCGGATTTGTAATATTGGTAAGCAGGAAGTCAATGACCTTGTTTAGCATCTCTGCAGCAAATACTGTGACTTTACTGTTTGAAGAAATGTAATAATGAACAGAGAAAACTGACCAGCTTGAAAATTATGAATCAAACAGAATATCAAGATATTTCTGCACTCTTAGAGACTCCTAGTCAACAGCATAATGCATTTAAGGGTTAGAAAAGTGGATTTGCATGACATGTCCCCTTTAAGAGAACTGTCCATAAGAGTGTCTGCAAACAATATATTTCTGTAATGTGGTAAAGAAAATGAGCTAAACTGTTTCCATTGCAAGGTGACAGATCAATACATCCAGTGCAATACCCCAAACAAAAGCCAACTACAGACAGTCCTGTTTCAACCGTTGAATCATGGGATGTAGTTTACACTTGACTTTGTTTTTTGAATAAAGTTTGATGGTGACGAATCTGTTTGTAAGCCTTGAAGTGAATGAGAGTTAAAAGTTGAAGTAATACGATTTAAAATGTACAGTCGCTGCCGTTTCAGCCCACTCGGCACAAATAATTATTGTTTCCCGATGCCGACAACATAAAGAAAGCAAGACTTGCAGTTCACGTCTGCTCTTCAGCAGCTTGAGAGGGAGCCAAGACATAAAAGCCACAGCTGACAGGAGCTGCGTGATAACATATTTATCCTCGGCTTGTGCAAGTTCACTTTGATCACACATTTCGACTTTTGCGCGAATAAAAAAAACAAAAGAAGATCAGAAATGAGTCATATTCTTCTATGACGCCCCTGTTAGTCTGTGATTTAACTTATGTCCTTCTCCTAAATGTTTGGGCGCATGAGCTGAACGTTGCACGCTGTGTTACTTTATCCACCAGTTTCTATTTTTTCTTTGTCGTTGGGTAGATTATTTTGGCCGAGCTGTGCTCTGGGATCCAGTTCCACGTACTGAAAGTGAGGTTCGTAAAAAGTTTTTAGCCCAGTTCTCTGAAACCTGCCCTGTAGGTGAAACCTCATCTGTTTCGCTCAGTGCCAGCGGGCAGCTGCTAGAAACCTCTCTCTCTGACTGCACTAATGCAATCACCTCTGCCCCTCACTTGATAGATTTTTAATGGAGATGTCCTAAAAGCTTGGTACACCCAGTACGCCTCTCACAGCGGTCTGAGCTAGCCTTTCTGTGGCTTTTTCTCACTTCAGTTGTAATATTTTCCAGCTGCGCCGAGGCTTCTTGTCGTTTTCTCGCTGTTTGTCTAAAGGAAGGGCAGTGATGCAGCTACCAGTCTGCAGCTCTGATAGGAAGTTTAAATTGGTCATAGATTATATCCCACTGGCCCACAAGTCATTTATGTGTTGGTGGCAAGCAAACAAATCTAGCTTGTTGTTACCGTAGCCATGGTAACTGCTGGTTAGCGCCGCCTCAGGGGAGGCCAAAAATGTAGAGTAGCCACCCGAATGTGTAAGTGTGTGAGTATTCGTTTCCATGGCGATATCTGTTTTCACAAGTAAAATCCATATACTATATAATGTGAATTTGGCATGTCCAGTGTGTCCATGTTCCAGTTCGTTGAAGAGATGTATTGACACCCCCTGCACATTTTCACGTTGTGAAAAGCTGGTAAGGGCTAGAAAAGACTCGAGCCTGAAGTGGAGGTTAATGTTCCAGCAGGAAACAACCAAAAACATACAGTCAGAGCTGCCAAGTAATGGTTTCCATCAAGGCACAATCATGTAATAGAATGGTCCAGTCAAAGTCCAGACCTACGTTTAACTGATAGTCTGTGCCATGACTTGAAATTTGATGTTCACTGATGTTCTCCAACCAACCTAAACGAGTTTGAACTATGTAGCAAAAAAGGATGAGCAAGCATTTTAAGGCACTAGATCTACAAAGCTGCTAGAGATACCCTAAAATACTTTAAGCAAAAGGTGGTTATTCAAAGAGGGGGGGGGGGGGGGGGGGTGAAAACAAATGCAAACCACACTTTTGAGATCTTTATCGGTCAAAAATGTTTAAACCCTGTAGAATGTCTCAGCTATGAACAACTCTGTCACATAGGATTCCTATGAAATACAATAAAGTTGTAGTTTTAACCTGGCAAAATGTAGAAAACTGACGGGTGAGAGGTTGTCAACCATCTGCCTTCATAACATTGTATTATTAATCCATTCTGATTGATAAGATGTTAGCCCACCATTTGCAGCTGTAACAAGTTCAACTCTCCTGCTAAACCTGGAATTTTGGCCATTCCTAGCAGCCCATGTTAGAGGTCAGACAGTGATGTTCCAAAAGGTGCTTGCTCTAATTAAGCCAGACACCCCCCCCCCCCCCCCCCCCCCCCCCCCCACACACACACACACACACACACACTTTCTCATCTATATAGACTTTGCTTTGTGCTCTATAAATACTATCATGTTTAGAACAGGAAAGGGCGTTCCTCCAACAGTTCCTACAAGGAGCATGAAATTATCCAAAGCATCTTCATATGTTGCAACATGTACCTAAGGGGCTGAGCCCCACCAGAATCCCCTCTGAAACAAGCTTTACACATGACACAATACAATCAGGCAAGTACCGTTTTTCTGGACTGCAAAGCCCAGACTCATCCATTAGATTGCCAGACAAGGAGGTTTGCTTTGTCCTTCCTCAAAGCATGTCTCTGTTGCTCTAGAGTCCGGTGGCAGCATGCTTCACAACACTGCATCTGATGCTTTGCATTGCCCTTGGTGATGTAAGGTTTGTATACTGCTCCTCGTTTCCACCATGGAAACCCATCACCGGTCTGTTTACCAAGTTAGGTAAAAATTAAATCATCCCTTCAAACTGTTTAAGCCGCTGCTTCACTTGTTTTTCAGATATTTTTCAGGCAAAGTTCATAAAGATTGATTTAAAAAGACGTCCTTGTGATTCTTTTTGTGTTAAAAATTATGGTCAAAGTTTAGTCAACAAAAACTCAGTTGGGCACCAAGGAAGAAAATGAGTAAAAGACCAGCTGGTGTACAAATAAAACATGGTTAAAAGCCCAGGGAGCTAATGACCCAGACTTCTGTAATAAAGAAGAGCTTTGGTCAGCTTTCCGTTTTAGGAGAGGCACTTTTTGGGTTTGTTGGTCGGTTGTTGAACTTGTCTCTGAGGTCTAAGCCCTCAGTATTCGTGTTGGTTGTTTGTAGCTCAGATTCTCTGCCATGCAGCCATAACTTGGGAATTGTCCAGTTAGCTTCCATTGCTGATAAAGGTTGCCATGGAAAGTTAAGCCAGAAGCCAACTTTGTCCTTTCAGGTAACAACTGCGTCACAGCAGACTCCTTTCTGGGTCAGGCGGCTAAAACCAAAACAACGGTGCCAAACTATAGAGAATGACTCTGCATATCTCCATCATCTGGCCTGGTATGGCTGACATGGCCTGCTTTTGCATGTGTTGGCTTGTCTCCATGTCAGTGTTGATGTGCCTGGTTCAGATTCATGGCCTGAATTATTGATGAACCCTTTTGACACAGAATAAAATAAACAGAGAGAGACCAGAAGACTAGAGTGAGCCACAGGAATAGGAGAATAATCTGAGAAGGAAGCCCACTCTCAAAAGGAGGCACAAGGAGGAAGGGAGAGCAGAAGAGGATAGGGAAGCAGTAATAGAGAGAAGGAGAGATCGGGGGGCGAGGTTAAGGAAATAGGAGCCTCCGTGCGTGGATGAACTCAACACGGATCAGCAACATCAGATACTTTTATTTATTCAGATACTGCTGCGCATGTGAACAGGAGCCTCTCTGAGCCTCTGCTGCCTAAGGAACATGCTGTGCTGACACCCATTACTTCCAGCTCACACGGGCTCCACCTGTAGAGATCTGTTGGAGACACAGCTTGGTGGCTGATGACGGAGAGGAAATCTGCAGCTTGATGTGTCAAAATAACCTGAAGTATTCTGTTCGGTATCTATGTCTACCTCTGTGACCTTTTGACTTGGGTTTAAAGTTAAAGTTCCATGGGATGATGGTTCATGTTGACTTTTGAAACAAGCAGGATTAAAATCACAGGGAAAGGTTTTCCACTGTTGTTTGTGCTACACTTAAAGATAGAGTCGGCTTTTTTTCCGGAAGGTTCCCCAAGTCCCGTTTTGAATATCTGCGCATGCGCAAGACCATCTTACCTTGCTCCTCCGCTCTTCAGGGGGGGTCGCATGAAAAAAATCTCCCAAATCCACTCTGGTCTAATTTGTTTTCTACTGAGGCCTTCCTCTTCTTCTCATAAACATGTAAGAATGTTTGCTTCTTGCGACTCTCAGCCATTTTCAAAGTATGCGGCGAGAGCAGCGTAGCTACGAAGAATGGCTAACACCGAAGCTAACCGCTAACCTAACCGCTAACCTAACAGCTAGCTATCAAGTGGAAACTAACAAGAAACGTGCACACACTGGTGTTACGTGAGCGCATCAGAATGATTGGCATGTGGGACAACCAATAGATTAGGTGATACCCCCCGAACTTGAGGGACAGAGGGGGGTGGGAGCAGGACCAATCCTCTGACCAAATGACAGGGATTGGTTAGAGTTTTTACAGGCCTGCAGCTTTCACAGAGATCTCATTTTTTAACTTCCTTTTTCTGAACACATAATGAATTGATTACTGTCAGGATGGAAGGACCATTTAACCCAGTATAACAATAAGGATTACAAACTATAGCTTTAATACTGTACTGACACCCACTTTGATGGCTTTCTGTCAGGTGCAATATAGTACAAAAAATATTTTTCCAAATAAAAATCTGAAATGTGTGCCGCGCCTTTAGAGTCAATACTTTGAAGAACCACCGTTCACAGCAATCAGAGCTGCAAGTCCAGCCACTGGCTTTTCACTTCTAGATATCTTTGCATTTTTGCTCAATGATGTTTGCAAAATAGCTCTAGCTCAGAGAGCATCATCGTTTAAGTCTTGGTAGAGGTTCTCTGTTGGATCTAAGCATGGACGTTGACTGAGCCATTCTAACGCCTGAACATCCCTTGATCTAAAGCAGTGGTGTCAAAATCCACCTCTCTGTTGCTGGTGTGCTTCAACTTTTAGGCCCCTCTCTGCTTGATCATACTGGAACCAAATGATTAGGCCATTAGGGGGGGTCTGTATATCTTGACCACATGCTGGAGCCATTTCAATCCATTTGTGTTGGACCAAGCAGGACATTGGCCTGGAGATTCTACACCCCTGATCTGAGCCATGGTTTAGCAACCGAACATTGTAGTTCCAACTGTGGTAGCAGTGTGTCAGCCCTTCTAAAGCCCCTAAAAGGTTTTCCTCCAGTGTTGCCGTGTATTATTTAGCTTCATCTGACTTCATATCAAGTCTGACAAGCTGTCCCGTTCCAGGTGAAGAAGAGTGTCTCCACTTTGCATGTAGGCCAAAGAGTTTAATCATGGTTTCATCTGAGCTGAGCACCTTCATCCACATGTTTGCTAGAAGAAGGTGCGTTTGGCAACTGCAAACAGGACTTATGGCTTTCTTCCATCCACTCTTCCATAAAGGCCAGATTGCTGTCGGCATACCCTCCCACCTGAGTGGGAGAGCTATCATGGGGCTCTTGTCTGCTTCACTGATCACTGCTCAGCTTGTGCTGACTGTCAGTTGAGCTGTCCATGTATTTGTCTTTGCCTGCGTGATATACTCTTACTCTTTCCGTGTTCAGATGGTGGAGAGAACAGTGCTCTTTGAGATGCTCACCAAGACAATCCGACGGCAATTGGTTGCAGTGGGCTTTATTTTTGGGCATCAGAGTAAAAGGTGCTGAATACAAATGCCTACAATTTTTATTTTTGAAATGTTTGAAAGCCAGGTATTGGTTGTTTTCCTCTTCACATTTATGCACTATTTCTGTGCACGTAAAAATCCAAAATGACTAATAATAGAAAAGCACCAGAGGTATGAAGACTTTTGCTTGGTACTGAACTATGCAGGCCTATTTTTTAGGTCCCATGGCCATAATGCAAAGATATCTTTAGGCTAATCCAGAACCGCAGGTTGCAGAACTCCGATATGACCCAACAAAAACTGATCCCTCGTCTTTCCGCAGACATACCGCATTCTTCACATTTTTGCTTTAAATACCTTTCAAGAACTCTGAGGCTGCAGTTTCTGCTGTGTGGTTACCAAGGCTGCAAAGTCTGTGGTTAGTGGAGTAAGATCTGCAGTGCGAGGTCCAAGTTTCTTTCAGCTTGCCAGCAGTATAAATGCAGCAGCTTGCTCTCTCAGCTCCCAGGTGGACCAGGCTTCCTCACCTTTCACCTGCCTTCTCTCTGTCTAACTCCTGCTCCTGCTGCATTTTGTAGCGGGCAACAAAAACAGCTGCTGGTGTGAGGATAATCAATGTTAGGTGGATGAGTGGGCTGCGGTGGCGTAAAGGAAAGGTGATTGGTAACAAATGCAGGTGAAGAGGCCAAGATGTAGATGGATTCTTAAAGGAAGGGTGATGAGAGCGCGTTTGGGTCACTTTTTGGTTCTGGTGATGCAGCCTGGCGACAGATGTAACGGGGTGTGATGGCAGCCAAACTCCTGAATCACGCCGTCCAGAGCTAAGAGAGGCGCGGAGGAAGGATGGCCTGACTCCTGCCTGCTGTGATGCTGTAGTGTTGGTATTGATTCCATTGTTGCTGATGAACTAATACAGTGCTCGTGTCTCTTTGCTGTGTCTGCAGTCGATGCAGTCTTCCAGAGGCTCTTCCTCCCCGTGGCTGAGAAACCAGCAGCAGCAGCAGCAGCAGCAGCATGTCCCGCGTCTCCTCCACCCCCAAGCGCTATACTGGCTCCTCCTACACCAGCCACTATAGCTCCTACGGTTCCTCCCTGACCCCAGGCCTTAGCTCCTACGGCGAGCGGGACCGGCTCTCCACCTACAAGTCCCCCATCTCCACCTCCTCCTCCTCAGGTTACTCCTCCAGCTACCTGAGCACCTCCACCATCCGCGGCCGCAACTACAGCGCCTCCTCGGACCCAGACAGAGACAGGGGTCGAACCATCCCACGCACCGACATCCTCGGGAGTAGCAGCAGCAGCAGCAGCAGCAGCAGCAGCAGCCGACGGAGCGAGAGCCTCAGCAGAACCCCCGTCAAGAGCTACCGAGCGTCAGGGCTGAGCGGGGGCTCCGCCTACTCCGGCTACAGCTCCTACTCTTCGTCCCCGGCCCAGTCCAGCTACCTCGCTTCTTCACCGGCGGCCTCCGGCATCTCACTCAACAGGAGAAAATCAGTTTCCCAGAGTGACCTGAGCAGGGACTTGTCCTCGCTAAGCCTCAGCGATGCCTCCTCCTCCACCCCGTCCTCCTCCACCAGTGCCCTGCGGAGCTACCGCAGTCGAACTAGAGACATGGCCGAGTCGTACGACGTAGGCTCCAGACCGGGCTGCTCCAGCCTGCTAAGGAGCTCCACTCAGGAGGCCCTGTCACGGAGCTCCACCCAGGAGGCCTTCAGTAGCAGCAGCAGCAGCAGCAAAGCATTCAGCTCCTCCGTATGGGAACCAAGCAGCAACGGGCTGTCTGACACCCTGAGCAGGAGCTCCACAGTAAGTCCTCTCTGCTTGTTCCGCTCCTATCTGATGTGTGCTCTTCCAGAAAGGATCAATAAGCTGAAGCTGAGGGAGGCTGAGTAGAATCCAACGGAGGCCCTCTGCCCAGCTCTGCTTTCGTTTCACTGACGTCCACGCGCTGTTCCACGAGCCTCAGCGCGCACTGCCCATAGCGACTGGTAGCAGCGTTTCTTCACCAAGTGGGGGCACTGTTGGTCAAATTACCGAGTTTCCCCCTGTGAGCGCCAAACGTGTTGATCTGCTTTGATTTTACCCGGAAATGTTTGGAAGGCTTAAAGAAAATCTCAGGATATTTGTTTCCCATGTTATGTGGAGTAATTCAGTGAGGTCGTGTAACTCCAGCCCCCACTGAGAGGCTAATGACCTCTTAGCACGGACACTTGATGCCTGTTAAGGGCAGCGATTAGCTCACTCTTGACCTTCCTGGGGGGGTTGTTTGGCAAGGATGAGCTATAGGCCACTAGTCTCACCCCTGGGTTCACTGTTTATGGGTTTCCTTGGTGATGATCAGAGGTCAGCTGACCAGCTTCCCCACTGCCGTCCAGCAGGGCAGGAGCACTAGACGGGGAAGGGCTGGGAAGCTTTGGTTGATGCTGTTATTACTCATTAATTTATGTTATTTTGTTTTAAATTATCATTTAGTTTGTCTGTCTTTTACATGATTTATTTATTTGTTGTTTTTGTTATTTTTTATTTTTAGTCCCTTCCAAGCAACTGGAGTTAATTATTTTGTTTTATTCATTTGGTTGTTTACTTGTTTTTGTTTGGATTTAAGTTTACATTTTTTTGTTTGTGTTCCTGTCATTCATTTATTACTACCGATTAAAAAAAATTATTCTGGATTCTTATAGGACGTTAATGCCAGCTTTGAAGGTCTTTTAAACCCCTTCAGTTAAAGGCAATAAAACACAAATCTACTAATAGTTACCAGTCTAGCGTATCCTTGAGCAAGGTGGCATTTATGAACGCTGTGGTTTGGGCCTTCGGGTGAGGGCTCTGTCCGTTCTCTTGTCAATGTAGAGGAATCGACATGTTTACGTTGGAGTTTTACTCTAATTAGCTCTCTAACTGTCTGTCATTGACTGTTAGACGAGAAATGTCACCTGCTGGCCTGTATAAACAGCAGCTGAACTTTAGGCTCGTAGTATGTGTGCAGAAACAACACAGCTTGTAACAGAGACCTGGACTGATTTCCCATGTAGCTCGGCTGACGGTGTACGGTACTTCTCACAGACACCTGTTACCAAGCAGAGCCTCGGGTCAAAACAGGTTCGATGCACACGTCAAAATCATGGGTTTATGTCACGTGTGTGCAGATTTACAGGCGTCATTGTGTCACACTGACTATATTGGTGGTTGTCAACTGTTTCCTGTCCTGTGTGGTGTGTGTTACCTCACACTGATGCATTCCACTTTACGGCCGTGTCCTGAAAGCTGAGCTGAGTCACGTCAGGTCAGCAATCCTCAAGCAACATATTGGAGCGTTTTTATTTATGCCGTTCAACCTGCCTGTGAATGGTGATGAACCAAACACATTTAACTCATTTTAATTACAGGAACCATGAGCACAATCATGAATGTGTATTGGATTGTCTAAAAAAGTCTAAATTATACTTACGTGTGTGTGTGTGTGTATTTGCAGCTGAGCAAGAACATTTTTTGTGCATTTTACTAGTAAAGTGAGGACCTTTCTTTGGTCCTCACTCCTTTCTGGGCTAGGGTTATGTTTAGGACTAAGATGTCAATTAGGTTTAGGTCAGGGTTAGGTATATAGTGGTAAAGGTTAAGGTTTAGGGTTAGGGTCAGCAATCCCTCATACCGAGCATGTGCAGGGCCAGTGGAAAGGAAACACTCAGTGTTAACAGGAAGAAAACTGCAGCAGAACCAGAACCAGTGTGACCGGCCATCTGCCACGACCAAGTGAAAAACGAAGCTTTGTTCTTGGAGAACTTTCTATGTTAAAGAAAAGGTAAACAGCTAACGGCAGCACTAGCTCCTTAAATGGCTTTAACTGGTATGAATCAATATAAGTTCTGTAAGCCAGTAGTAGAATATCTGGGATGAAAAGCTGAATACTTTGATATGCCACAGTAGGTCCTTCCCTTGCTTAAGCTATAACCTCTTTTACAACACATTTCCGCTATAAACCCATAAAGACAAACCACCTTTGAATTTCCTCTAAGTATTCATAAAGTGGAAAAGGCGATATTCCACACAGCTGTGACTTTACCACAAAATATAAATGCAGTGCAGGGTGCATTCTGTGTTTTTGTCTGAGCTGGTGCTTCATATTTAAAGTATATTTATTTAATCTTCTTGCTTCACTTGTTCAAAATGATTGGTCACACAAACCATACCTCATAATTACACCACCCACTTGACCCAGGAAGCTGGCTTACCCCTGTAAAAGTCAGGTGATGCGGGCTTATAACAACCTCACTTGGTAAGGGCTCAAAGGGACGTGAGCTGACTTCCAACCATCGCCGTACCTTTTCCCTCACAAAACACAATGAGATGATCAAAATTGATCTCAATCTCTCCCTCAAGTGTTTTGTGAAAGGAGCTTAGGAGAAGGGTAAAACACTAAAAGGCTAAGTGTATCACCTCTAGGAGGAGAACATGAAGTTGTTGGCAGCAGTAGCTCTGTTGATGACCTCCTCCAAGAAGATGTCACAGCTAAACAGAAACACTAGGCAAGAAGGAACTTCCATGCAGAGAGACAGCATAGTATTTATGGATCAGGTAATTGCAGAAAATGCATAATTGGAGAGTAGTAGGAGGATGTATCAGAGTGGGGAAAAAGTGGTCATTATGTCCTCCAGCAGCCTAAGCCTCATAACTATAGAGATAGCCCAGGATAAACTAAGTCACTCTAACTATGAACTTTATCAAAAAGGAAAGTTTTAAGATTAGTCTTAAAAGTAGACAGGGTGTCTGCCTCACGGACCAAAACTGGGAGTTGGTTCCACAGGAGAGGAGCCTGATAGCTAAAGGATCTGCCTCCCATTCTACTTTTAGAGACTCTAGGAACCACCAGCAGACCTGCAGTCTGAGAGCGAAGTGCTCTGTTAGTTTTGTCCATTTTGGTCAAAACTATGAATGTCCCCTGCTCTCTCTTGTCCAACCTTCAAAGGAGGTCTCATTATCTTCCCTCTTGCAGCTCCAGACACATCTGCATTCACTCCACCTTTAGTCCTTTCCTCACATCTCTTCTGAACTATCCCTTTCTTTGGATGATTGACCCTAGGTACTCAAACCTCTCCAACTAATCGGTGTCTGAACTCCATCCCTCAACAAAACTCAATGAAATTGGTTTATCAAGCAGTTTATAGAATGCAGCCTAGCTCTCATTTGTTTTATTTTTTTTCCAGTTGTCCTCTTTTCCAACTAGCCATAAAGACTGACCTGGGGTCAGCATGAATTACACCAATCCTCCTCCCCTGGTTGGAGCATGATTGTTTACAGTCGCACTGATGCCAGGGTTGAAGACTCTCCTTAAAATAGGTTTGGCAGAGCCAGGTAAATCCAATCCTGATGGTTTCTAAGAACTGTGCTGAGGAAAAATAGCAGCTGTTTGCTTCGGGGATGAGTAAGGCCACCTGGTTGACACAGCGATAATCATCCTTGTTTTTTTTGCCATATCATCAAATACTCAGATCAAAAGGGTCAAAGTCCATCTTCTTTCTGTTCCTTAGAATTTCTGAAAATTTGTAATGATTATGTGCAGCTTGTTTATGAAGTAAGCAGCACGTTGTCAGTGTACAAATATGCACCAAATATGGTACAACTAGAGGTGTAACAATACTTCTAGCTTATGAGACGAGGAAGTATACATGATGAACCAAATAAGACGAAAAGAGATTTCTTTTTTTTTTTACAAATAGAGGAAAGGTTCCACAAGAATTAGGATTAGTGTAGAATATTCTAGTTCTAGTTTGACTTGTAGAAATATAAATTGTGGCACTAGTGGCCTTAATTTGACAATAAGATGGCAAGACACGGGATTGAGAGAGTAGACTTGGGTAGACTTGTGGCAACGGTCCATAGGGCGGGACTCGAACCCAGGACCACTGCATCAAGAACTGAGGCCTCTGAACATGGGTCACGTATTCTACCCCTTTGCCACCAGCCACCACACCCCCAACCTTTCTATGCTTGTTGCCCTAATGCCCTCAAAATTGAAAACTCTCCCTTTATTGTCTTCATAAATAGAGTGAAAGTAACATTTAAAATTCTCTGTTCAGTTTCTAATGATCAGGTTCAGGTTTGATCAGTCTGAATGTTTTAGATTTTGAGAGTTGATGATCAAACACTGTTCAGACTCAGTACAAAGCACGAGAATAGCACTTTAGCATTCAGCAGGTTGGAAGCTATGTGGCAGAAACCAACGTTAGGGTCATTTGCGGCTAACAGCTAGCCAGTCGCGGTATAATTGCGGTACCTGGAATCTGTTGGTATCTCATCTGTCACTGTGCTTCTGTTTTTTCTTTCTACCGAGTACCCAAAAACAATTTAAATGTGGAAAAGGCCTCTTCGGTGCTTTTAGAACTGACCACTGCTTGTCTTTATTTGTCAACTCCGTTGACACTACAGGCAACTCCAAAAGTACTTTATTACTTACTTAAGACTTTCAAACATGTGAACAAGCTGTCAGGCAGTGTCAGCTCATGATATGGGCCATACGGCTCACTGCCCAGGGCGATACAAGCAGTGGGCTAACACAGGCATGCACAAAACAAAGTTTTTTATCAGGTCTCTGTTTTTTATTGCATTTTTTATTTATCTTGGCTAAATGTAATAATTTCTGGCTTGAAATCTAATTATAGAGTGAAACCAGAGCTGGTCCCCTCTACACTGATTTGTTAAAACGCCACTTGAGATTTATGAAACCTTTATGCTTCTTGTGTAAACACAAAAAAGATAATTTTTAATGTTTTCTTTGTAGATTGGTTTGTGTGAGTTGGAGGGAGGAATTGGGAGGGAAAGGAAGGGCTCCCCCATGCCACCACCTGTGCAAGAACCACCGCTAGAGTTGGAAGCTGTCACCTTCATACCAAGGACACATTGCAACTTGATGGCGCTTTGCGGGACAGGCTTAGCTTTGATGAGAATTATTGTGCCTTTTTACCACCATTAGAGCTCAATAAACTCTTAGTAATATTAATAATTCCTGTTTATTACTAATACACATTTAGACAAACAGTGTGGCCTTTGGATAGATTTAGTAATTATACAGTACTTGCTGATATGATCGAGCTTCATTTTTTAGGAATTCATGCTACTTCTTGGGTCCCCTTCAGATAAATCTTCAGACAAACTGGCTAAAATGTTTTACTTGTTTAGAAATCTGTGATTGTATTCAGTTGTGAACATTAGATTAGGAATTTCACAAAAGGACTATTGTGACCTCACCTTGTGGTTGATAACAGCTTATCGAAAAGACAATGCTAACCTTTCACTCCCACTTTCTTCCTTCAGCTCCCACTGAAGGGCAATAAGACCAAGGTGGTGGGGCTGGGTGGACCATGTCCTGATTTTTTTTTTTTTTTTAGCCTAGGTAGATTTGATTGTTTGGGCCTTGTGTCTAGACTTTCTGTTGCACAACATTAACAATAAGTCTAAACCATGTGACTCTCCGCTCTCCTTCTTGGTCAGGTGGCTTATGGTTTGATTTAGAAAGAAAAACCCACAGTCTGGGTTAGGATGGAGCTTTTTCTTTGTTCTCTGCCAAAGAGGGTCAACACTTTATTGGCTGAGTTTTGTAAGCTGTTATTGTGAGCCTGTTTGGTTGGGTTTGTAGGTCAGCGTGTAGACTGTCTGTGGGGGAACCTTACACTTACATAGCTGAGTAAGGCTTTGCACAGCACCACTTATCCTGTATCAGGATCTTGATGTCCAGGGTGGCATACTATTGTTTATACTGAAAATATAAAACTGCAGGTTTCAAGTTCTATAATTGCACAGAGTACTACTTAGACACGTTCACACACTCCATTCAGTTTAGTCTTAACCTACTTATCAAGGTCAGGGTTGCTATGGCAGAGCCTGTGCAGGTATTTCTGACTTCTGTTCTTCACATAGATGTCCTGTCAGGACAGTGTTCTCTAATCTTGGAGTCATTTCATGGACTATAACCAAGAGGTTCTGTCAGAAAGCGGAACTCGGCCCACTTTGGCACAGCATGTCTAACCAAAAAATTAGGACTGTTACTATTAATACAGTCGTTGTGGCCAAGAATATGATTTCAATGCTTTAATTTGGCAGTTTTGCCAATTCCATCATGTCATAGAGTTCACCTGACCAGTGAGACCTAAGAGTCAGGACTTAAAAAGAATCAGACCAGAGCCTAAAAGGTCCAGAAAAAGGTAATAAAGGGAACATGGTTGTGCCTCAGATGAATGTAATGCTGTTAGACATGTCTGCGTTCTCAGAAAGGATAGGGAGGTGTTTTTTTTTTTAACATAGCTGCAGATGATTGAGCCGTTATCTGTGTAGAAGATGCAGTTCAACACAACTGAAGGACTAAACTCAGCGGCATGTTGCGACATACAGTGTGGGTCTCCACGAGAAGACATGCTTTAAGCGTTGTGATGGGTCCTTCAAACCAAAATACCCAGCTGATTTGCTTGTAACCAATCAGCTGTTGTTCCAGTCACCACCCCAAACCACTTTACCCTACACACACACACACACACACACACACACACACACACACACACACACACACACACACACACACACACACACACATGTTTGCACAGAAAGGGTTGACTAATAATAAGGAGGACAAATCAGGTTCGGTTGTATTTCTTCTATTTTGTTTCCCTCAGCAATTACATGCTAATGTGCTACAAACAGGAACACTGATAAGTATTTCACCAAACCATCAGTCATACACCGGTAAGTAGAAATGGTCAAGGGTTTATAAATTCCTCTCTCTGATTCTCATAATTAGCAGGTCTGCTTCTTGTTTACTGGCCAAATAACCATTTAACGGAAGCTCTACTGTAGCAAACAAAATATTTCTCTCTGTTCTTTCTATTTGTCCAGTGAATGTACAGTATACTTCATCAAGTTCTGGTACACTGACAGGGAGTTCTGTCCTGAAACACTCCCTCATACAGAGATCTTCCTTGTACTCCCAGTGTAGCAGCACATTGCCGTAGTGCCCATAAATGACTGTAACATATTTTGATCTCCTCTAGTTGCTCATAAACTACATAAAGCACACGAGTGAGGAGATTGTCCGCACAGCTTCTCTGATTTATCCACAGTGCCTTGCAAAAGCTTGTTGTCACACAGAAATTGCAACCTTTAATGAATTATTTAGGGCTTTACGCAATAGACCAACACAGAGTAGAGTAAAATTGTGAGCTGGAAGGAAAATGATGCACAAATTTGCCATTCTTTTTAAAAACACCTTTCAGTGCAATTGCAGTAAAAAGTCTTCTGTAGTCTGTCAGTATGTCCCTACATCTAGAGCCTGCCACAGATTCCCAATAAGATATAGATCTGGACTTTGACTGGGCCATTTTAACGCGTGAGCTTTGAGCTAAACCATTCCATAGCTGTGGCAGTATATTTTGAGTTGTTTCCCAGCTGGTGTCGGAATTCTGTTTGTGAAGGATACAGATGCAGAGAGGGTAGAGAAGGCTGGCCTGGAGAAACACACAGAGGTTGTTCTAAAGCAGGGGTCCCCAACATGGTGGCCACGGGCACCCGGTAGCCCCAAAGGACCACATGTGGAGCCCTCAAGCCTGTTCTAAAAATAGCACAACCATCCACTGAGCTGCATTTAAAATGTTATTTTATTCTGTTGCTCTTCTTTTGTAATCACACTTAAAAAAAGCAAAAATAAATAAAGTTAAGATGATCTTCGTATGACCCAATACCAATGGAAGAAAAGAATACTGAAGAAAAACAGAAACGCATTTAGTGGAGGTAATCAAAGGGAAAAAATCGCTGGGGAAAACTCTATGGGGAAAAAAAACTGGCACAAACAGGAGTGTAACAGAAGGATCTGACCAAAAGCTGCCAGACTGATGAGAGATATTGAAGCTGAAGAGGTGATTACTGAACAAGGAGCAGGTGGTCACTGTTAGCAGGCTGTAGCTGAGAAGGAAGGCAAGGGAGGGACTGAAGGTAAACAGAGACGAAAGCCATTTTCAAACCCAAAGCAGAGCACAGTACAAAGTGAGAAGGAGTCAAAATACCAACCAAAAGGGGACAAAGAAATAGCAAGAATAACAAGGAGAAAATGTTTGGACCTCAACGAAAGGAGGGTTTCAAAATAAAACAGAAATGAAGGCCTATGGTTGAATGCAGTAACTAAACTGGACCCCTCAGATCAGCACATACATACAGGCAGGGACTATATACATTATGCCTTGTGAAATAAAACCCCACAAAATAATCAGAATACAAAATCAAAGTACTACGGACCATGATACCTGAAAGGTAAACTTCCCCCTCACTTTCAGGTCTTTTGGAGGCTCTAGCAGGTTTTTCTTTCAGAATTGTCCTTTATTCAGCTCCATCCCTCTTCCCATCAAGTCTGACCTGCTACCCTACCCCTGGTAGAAATAAGACACAGTAGCTACGTTTCCATCCAATTGTCACGCGGATTTTTAGCTAACTTTAGAAATGTTGAAAAAACAGTTAATCTTATAGGCATGTTTCCATCTACTGGTGGAGGCTACGCAGGCATGATTTCGTCAAAGGTTGATGTTTCACATGTCTGTAATAAACAGGAAGTGGAGGTTGCAAACTAGCATGGACCACACGTCTGACACACATGGAGAGAGGTTCTCTCATGTCAACTAGTATCGGTGATGTTACATGCTGACCAAAAATGCGGAGAAAGAAATGCAATTCTATAAATGTTATGGGAATATCTGGGAAGAATAATAGAATAATGATTTAACAGCCTGTCAGCGGTAATATTATGTTATTAACCTCAGAAACAAAACAAGTTTTATCTTCTGTTTAGTTGAACAGTATTTGCAGAACTTTTGCTGACACAGCTAAACTTTTTTTCCCTTTATTTTTTAAATGATACATAGTATTGTCTTTAATGAAAAGAAAAGGTTAAATAGCTGACGTTCTCCATTCATTAAAAACTATTTTGTACGTCCTGGGTGTCTGCAGAGATTATGTGACGGCCGTTTCGGAGTCGCATTGCGTTCAGAAAAACATTGCTTGGAACTTCAACTTTCTTCCGCAGCAGCTACGGCCAGTAGTACACACCAGTTACTCATTTAAATGAGGCGCACCGAGCTGGTTTTGCACATCCTGTCCAACGCATCCAACACCCACTTATTTTGCCTTCAGTTGTTTTTCTGCCCAAGTGATTTAGTGCTCCTTGTTGGGAATCTCGGAAAATCAGGCCCTACCTCTTTTTCCGAAAAGTCACTAATCACCTCAAGCGAGCGTAAAAACTTTTTTGCGGAACTGAGGAAGTTTCCATCAACCTTTTCCAATGTGATACTTCAAAATGTGCATAAAAAATAAAACATAAGACATTAATGGAAACACGGCTAGGACGACACTTGCACCACCATGTTTCGCCAATGGGAATAATATCAGAGTGAAACGCAATGTTAGTTTTAGGGCTTTAAGTGTTTACCAAAAATCTAAATTGTGACATATTTCAACCATAACTGTGATTTAATTTCGATTTAATCTCTGCATTAACTGCAAGCAACAAAATGCCCTGTAGATAAATATATTTGTTAACAAGAACAATTTAAAGCAACATATGTGCCTGTTTTATTAATCAGAATATTATTATTCAAGACAATAGCCTGTTGAGTTGGACATCAATCCTTGTTGAACATAAAGTGCAACCAACTCACAAGTCCATGTATTAAACAGTGTGACCTGTACTTTATGCTGTGGTGAGATTCCTGAAAGCTTCTGGTAAAACAGTATGATTATATAAACTCTAAAACAAATAATAAATTAGATTATCTCACTGCTGAGACTCTCTTCCATGTGGAGGCTAACCCAAAGTGTGGGCGACACGGAGGTGCAGTGGTTACCCCTCTTGCCTCAGCAATAAGGTCCTGGGTTCGAGTCCCAGACTCGGTAGGGGGGCTCTCTGTGTGGAGACATGCTGGTCAGTACTTTGCTTTTTAAACATTTCCTAAAGGACGCACCTGATCCATTAATTGTTACGTAGCCAAAAATTGCAGACCTCTGCGATTTGGAAATTACGATTATATAGCAAATGCAATCAATTGGCCAGCCATTGTTAGTTTTCCTCCTCAGAGCCTTTTGGGATACTTGACGGCAATTAATCGTACTGGATTATGTAGTCTGACCTCTGTTAGATAATGATCCTCCTAAAAACACTTTGTAAGTTTTTTTTTCTACCACCATGGTCTACTTCTCACCTCAGATATCAATCCAGACATGGACTCTTTACCCCCTTGTAAAGTTGTAGTTTTCCAGCTCAGAGATTTAGACATTGGTCTCTCTCTCTCTCTCTCTCTCTCTCTCTCTCTCTCTCTCTCTCTCTCTCTCTCTCTCTCTCTCTCTCTCTCTCTCTCTCTCTCACTCACTCACTCACTCACTCACTCACACACACACACAACCTGCTGGTGGAATGTGCTCCTTGGTTGTTTGTTGTGTACACACTGGAGTCCCGGTCACAAGCTGGTTGCTGGGTACATGCTGCACTTCTTTCACTACGTTCACATCCACGCTCAACACACAGAGGCTTGTTGTACTGAGGCCGAGATCAGCTGATTCATTTATGAGAAAAGGGTGGACTTTACCAAAAGTTTATATCGTTCTCATTTCGGTCATTCACTGTTACTTACAGGAACTGGGAGGTGAGATTCATTCTGCACATTCTGTTGATTTCCTTTGATTAAAAAAACATTCTTGGAGAAAACCCTGTGAGTCAGGAAAAGGTCTTACTGCCCTCTAAAGTACGGGCCACTACTACCAGTGTGAAATGCAGCCAGAAAAGCCCATTGAAGTCGGAGTTTCAGCCGGGGAGGTCGGAGCAAATCCAAATCCAAGTGTAATGATAAACATGGCTCCACACAAACAAAATGCAGTGAAGGTGGCTTATATGAACTCTGAGCACTTCTGATGGTTTATTTAAACCAGCAGAGCATGAGGTGCTGTGAGGTATATACACTTGTGAACATGTCGTTTTTGTGTTATAGCTAATAAAAGTAAGAGGAATACATTATTATTGGCTTCTGTTGCTAATTGCTGTCAGTTAGCCACCACAACAATTAACCAATCCCATTATTTTCTACCTTCCAACCAGAATCCTCCCAACCGGGCTGTAATGTCACTCTGGGCTCTGACTTCTAAGACAAATCAAACACCGCTTAAAACACCAAGTCCTTCTGACTCAGATCCATCCTCTATCACCTCGTCCATGCACTCACTTGTTTACTTGCTTGGAAAAGCTTAAGCACTCGATGTGACTTTGGCTGAGACATATCGATGAGTGTCCTCCACAGGCTGGTAAACAAGTTAGGAGACAGCTAAGAGTTTTTGCTGTTTCATCAATGTGTCAGGCTTTTTCCAAGTTCACCCTTCACAAGAACTAGTCCTGTGTTCGGCTCGCCAAAATAAAAGCAGAAATGGTTTGTGTTTGTAGCACGTCACTCAGACTCTCAGCTCCATTTCTATCGCAGACATTAATTATTCTTTTTCATTTTTGTTTTTATAAATGAGATTTCTATTGTTGATCGATGATGCCATCATCTGGTAGCAGCTGGATCATTACACATTGATGGGCTTTATTCTCATCTGGTATCTTTATGAATATGAAGTGACTAAACATGGACTGGGCAGCAGTGAACAAATTGTCCTTTAGGGGATTGATGAAGTTCTGCTGACCTGACCAACTACTGAAACAAAACTGTTTCTCTTTTCTGGAGGATATTTTCAGGAAGTGATCCTCCTTCAGTTTTAGGAGATCAAACAGCCCTCATGGGGACCAGCATTGGTGGCACATGACTTGCAATAGAAAACAAAACACTTTGACTTCCTGTTAAGCAACTTTGTCTAAAAGTTGTCTCCTTCCATCCTTCTTCCTTCCTTCCCTTCTTCCTTCCCTCCTTCCTTGTATTTATCCTTCATTGTGTTTTTACTTCCATATGTCCTTCCTTATTTAATAATTCCCTCCTTCCTGGTTTCCTTGGTTCTTTTCTTTCACCCAAAAATGTGTTCTTCCGTCCTCATGGCCTTTCTCTACTTTTCTTAATTGTCTTTCCTACCTTGGTGTCCTTTTTATCTTCTTTCTCTCTGTTCTTCATTGTGTCTTTCCTTTCTTTCCTCTCCCCTTCTTATTGTCTTTTCCATCCATTCCCACTGATATCCTTCTTTCTATCCTTTCGCACTTTATCTCTTGTGTCTTTCCTTCTTTTCTACCATACTTCCCTGTGTCCTTTCACCCTGTCTGTGTACCAGTCTCTGGTTTTTACAGGTTCCGTGTATAAAACCGCCCCAGCACAGAAACATCTGGAGGAAATTTTTTGGATTACAGCTTTAATTTGGGTAAAATGGACTAAGAACCATGTACAGTATGACATTTCTACATAAATCACATGTGGGATCCCCAGTATGTCCTTAATGAGAGTGTACTGTAAGACCGAATAGTTGTTCTCCCCTTGAAACCTATACATCTGAGATATTGGAATAAAAGACTTGATTCGTCTTTGTTAAAGAAGGACATCGCTTTTATGAATCAGCGTAGACTTCTGTGCTTTATGTCTGGGCAGCCACGCCTTTACACGGTTACATTTAGAACGCTGTACAGCTGAAACCTGTGCAATACAGACTGTTTGTTCCTGGACAGCGTCGGAACAATAATCAACCTGTCATTACGATACCCTGAAATAAACGCCCGCTGAATCCTCGCCATTGTTTGTGATGAGTCACCAAAGTCTGAAAAAGGACTCCATCTGAAGATGCAGTCTAATTTTAAAACCACCGGGCCAGACTGCTGTCATTTAATGAGCCTGTAGGTCCTCGTGGTTCACCAGCCGCGGTACGGGTGCCACCGGCGGCACGTTGGTGGCTCTCAGTGAACCATCCAGACACAAAGGAGGTTATCGTTACTGTGGAACAGATCAGCATGAAGACCCAGTGAGATGAGCAGTTGAATCTAATTGATCTTTGCTGCAGACAGAGTTGTGTGTGGGCTTTGTTTGTTTGTTTGTTTTGGGGGGGACCTATGAGACAGTGAACGTTTATCCTCAAAGATCCTTGAATTATTTACTGCCACCCATGTAATTTAACAGCAACCCACTGAAGATGCTGTGTGTTTCTCCATTTGAAAATCAGATTGACGAGTGCAGGTTGTGCATGTATTTGTGGGTGGTAGATATTTGCTGCTTCAGAATAAATCAACGTCTTATTACGGCAGCTGTCGCTACTATTCAAACATGTGGCAGCCATACGGTTTTGTTTCTGGTCTGGAATGGTGAGCAAAATCCATCTATATTCTTGGATTTCTGCCTTTAGGTGTTCGGGACTCGGAATTGTTTACTTACTTCTTTATATGTCTTGTGACAAAACAGAAAAAGGTTCAGCCTGGGTGGCAAATTGTTTTTAGATGTCTTGACAGGGCGGTGGGTTTCGAACAAGTTATTTAGAGACCTGGTGCTTGTTCTAAATGTGTGAGAACCAAGAGCTCCAGTGCTGGAAAGCCTTACAGAGTTCCACTGTTTTTTTGTTCTTTACATGTTTCAGATCATCACAAATTTTTATAAGAGTAAGAACAAAACACAGATTTTAAATGGTTTTATTTCTTAAACAATCCGAAACAGCCTGTCCCTACATGGAAGAATAATCAGCCGCGTGCGTTCTGTTACGTCTGCCGTGATGTCGGTTGAATATGGTGGGGGTAAGACGGTGGTCTGGGGTGGCGTCGCTGCTTCAGGACCTGGACCACTTGTTGTAATTGATGAATCCATTATTTCTGCTTTTTAGTTCAAAACACACCGAAAAATAATGTCCAGCTTTGAGTCTGTGAGCCCAAGTTTAAGCGCCTTTGGGTTATGAAGCAGAATAATGATCCAAATCACACCGCCAAGCCCACCCTGAATGGTTAAAACACTCAATGAAGTAGTAGACCTTGTCAAAATTCTGAATTAAAATAAGCACGACCCTTAAACGGGCTCCAGAACCACCCATGGTGGCCGAATTACATCAATTCTGCAAAGAACATTCTTTCACAATGATGGAAAACTCTTTTTAGGGTTGCTTCAGCTTTGATGGCTTCTGTTTCCGCCAAAGGGCCACGCACTAATTAGGTTTTGGGGACAGTAACCTTTTTTTCCACAAAGGTTCAGATTGGCTTTGGAAAGCTTCTGTTCCTTGGATCATCATTTTGAAAATGCAGTTTTTTGTCTCGTTATGTTCGTCTAATATTAAAATCGGTCTAAGAAAAAAACAAGCGGAAACGGGCAAACAAGAGGAGAAACAGTAAAAGCGTCTCCATTGCTGATGCATTCTTCTAGAACAGTCGTGCGCGCTGCTCACCCTGGAGGAGACAGCGGTCTCCTTGGACCCAGCATCAGTCCAGCTCTCAGAGATGATGCGTGACGTCAGGAGGACGGCCGGGGGCGGTCTCTGACGTTTGTTGGAGGCTGACTTTAAAGAGGCGGACCCGCAGCTTCTGTAAAACGGAATCGGAGCCAAAACGCCTGTATTACTATTTCTTTGCAGACGCGCTACACCGAGTGACCCAGCAGTCGGTCCCGCTTCCGAGCTCCACCTGGACCTATCCTCCCCGGGTCACACGCTCTCTTCTTTACTCGCCCCTCGGTGTTATTGTGGCGTAAGTACAGCTAGGGCTCCTGTGGATTTGGCCCGATCTGTGACGTCTGCGCGTAAAGTTGGTGAATGAATGAGAGGGAGCCGCCGGCGAGGCTTCCTTCCATCCACCGAGCAAGCGTCGCGGGACGAGACCCGGACAGGACCGCAGAGTTCCGCCGCCGCCTGAGCACCGAGCCCCGGTAGAAGAGCGCCGTCCTGCCGCCGGCATGCCGAGCATGCGACAGTCCTACACGGTGACGGTGCCGGAGGAGCCGCCCGCCGCCGCCTTCCCGTTCCTGAAGCAGGAGATGCGCCGGAAGGGCAGCATGTCGGGGTCGGTGCTTGTGTCCACCTTCGTGGGGCTCCTCATTAACCAAGCCAAGGTAAGAGGGAGGAGAGCCGCTGCCTGTTAGTCACCCCGTCAGCTGGGGCTGATGGCTGACTGGGTCGAGGGGGTTCTGTTGCAGCGTGGATCGGTACCCCCTAGACCACGCAGTTACAGCCCACAGGGGCCGCTTTAACCCGGGCATTGACACCGGACCCGAGGACCAGCGTCCCGGGCGCCAGCGGAGCCCAGAAGTGCGTGTTCTCGCCGCGGTAAGCCGCTCTGAGCCGCGCCAGGATGGCCGGGCTCCGCCAGGCAGGTCAGCGCTTATGTAACCGGAGCGTAATCCGCGTGACACGGCGCTGCCGGGCCACTGGCCCCTTGAAGAGGCAGAGATCCAGCTGTGAGTCGCTTCTCTGATCGGGGCGCCCGGAGCGCGCAGCGAGGAGAGGCCGAGAGAACAAAATGTTCAGAGTTGCGGCGCTGCGTGGACGGGGAGCCCGCGGGAGGCTCTCAGAGCTGGCTGCGTGCGTGGAGCCTGGCTCCGGTTCTGCGTCTCGGTGCGTCTGTGATTTTTAGCCGACCTCCCTCCTCCTCCTGCTTGACAGATGCAGTTTGGTCACAGTTTTATCACACAGCCGCCGTTTAGAGGCGTAAGAGAGAAAGGCTCCGCGCTGTCTGCATTCTTCCCGGCAAAAGAAGAGAAGGGTAAAAAAAAAAAAAAAAAAAGCGGCGCAGAAAATGCTCGAAACTGGAAGTGTGAAGCACTTGTGCCTGCATGTGACCTCCAGGGCTACGGTGTGGAGGAGAGCTGCTTGGTGCGCCAGCTGCTGTTACGTAACGACAGACTACATTAGAAGCCACTCCAGCGCTGGCACGCTGCTGGACCCGCTCTTCCTGTCCTCTCCTGTCCCCCTGTGCCCCCTGTTTGTCCTCCACGGCTCCCCGTCGACAGGCCCCGGCGTGCACGTTGACAAGGAGACGTGTCCTGAATGTCTCCCCGGTGTGGGGGGGGGGGCTTGGAAATGGCTGCTGTGTGCAGCTGGTCCCGTTGCGCACCAGCTCTGCCACAGGGCAGCTGTCTGCCACAGCTTCTCCTCAGAGGCAACGATATCAGGCCGTCTGACTTTGAGATGATCTAATAAATGCACTATAACGGAGGTGGCTCTGTGCAGGAGATCCTGTGCAGGAGGTCCAAGCTAAATCAGATCTACACCAATCCCAGTTTTGTTCCGGTTTTGCTTCAAGATGATAACCACAGCATTACAACATGTAATTGTGCTTTCTCCAGCTGCACCCTTTATGTAACCAGGGTGGTCATCACAGTCTCAAGGTGTGCATCAGCGCAGTCGAAGAGGACTGATTGGACGCGATATCGGGTCGATTTTACCACCTCAGGGCCCGTGCACACGGAGTTGACGTGCCAGCGAGCCGTTTGGCCTGTCTGATGGACTTCCGCTGTCATTTATGCTCAGGATCATAGAACTCTGGGACGGCGGTATGGACGTGATGATGATGGGGAAAAAAGGGAACCGTGAGGCAGCTATGTGGTAAAAACTGTCAGTGTAGCCGATGGAATATTCAGGCATGTTTTTCTGATGTTGCTCAGCGTTTATTAAGGTCAGAGGCGACGCGCCGCCGCCGTGGGAGAGAAGAGATGCTGCAAAAAAAAAAGGCTTTGAGGCTTCGAGGAGCAAGTTGAAAATGGGCCGGTTCCAGTCAGCAGCCATCTTTTCAGCTCCATCCCACTGAAGCTGCCGTGTTTGCTGTCCGCCCACCTGTCAGGGCTGGTGGTGTAGGGTGTTGTGTTTAAGGGCAGGCCGGTGTCGGGGGTTCCAGGCTGCCGCACAGGTGGAAGCGCGGTCCTGTCGGTCAGTAGTTGGCTCTGGCAGCTCTGCGCGTGAGTTTTTCCTCTCCGTATACGAGGCGTCCGTTGCTCTGGAGAAGGTGGGAGGCAGGCAGAGAGGAGCTGTTACGTAAGAGGCCGGTGGGCTGCTTCATGGCCACGTGCTCCCCGCTGGTTATCTGAGCCATTCTGGGATTCCTCCAGTGAAGGTAGTGGGTGAAGGGCGTCTGAAGCCAGCAGGGCAGCTCATTGGCTCACAGAGTTATAGATTAATTTGCATCGGCGCTGTCTCGTGTGCACACACTTAACTCAGCGAGCTGCAGTGAGAGAAATAAAACGCTCACCTGTCAGAGCCAGAACCGGAGGGTTCTTATAATGGGCCGTCAAGTCAGAACAGATTGTTCCACCGCTCCGGCTCACATTGTCGCCTGGCCAGCCAATCAGGAGGCGCCTCTCTGGGCTGCCAGGTGGAGGCGAGCACCCTGCCGAAGGTGTGAAGCCTGCTCACCGGCCCATAGAGACACAGGGATGAGCAGACAGTCTGTTGTTGTTTGTGGAAGCTCGTCAGGAACACGTCCATCGCTGTGATTCCAATATTCCTATTAGCTCTGGCTTCAGCACTGTTGGCGTGCATCTGTTTCTACTCGGTTGTTGTCTTAGGATCCCGACACGACCCAAAAGATCTCCTCTCAGGAGGCGGTTTGTGTGAAAGACACACTGCTCAGGATGACTCTGATTTCAGCCCTTTTGTGTTTTTTTTAAGCTTTGACCTTTTAACACCCATTTCAGCCAAACCAGATTTCACTATAAGAGCCCAAATACAAGCAGATAAAAGAGGGGCAGCAATGAACTTTTTTGTTCGATCGGTTGTATCTGGAGCAGAGGCGACATCGTCCTGCGGTGTGAGAGGCTCTGAAAAGCAGCTTCTTAGTATTTTAAAACAAAGACGAACCCGTTTTGAGCGATAAGCGTGACGGGTGGGCTCACGTTTACTAACTGGAGACATCCCTCTCTGTGCGTATGTCCTATGGAGGCTACAGATCTCAACATTTCCAAAAGCCGTAGGTCCCACCATGACAGGCGGACCTGCCGTCTCAGACAGATCAAACCGACCAGCTCCTGCAGCCTGAGTGAACAGGGATGTATCTGGATGTGTTCTGGTATCGCAGAGTAATCACCCATTGGGTTTTTCACTTTTCACACGGGTCAGGGCGGATCAGGTTAAAAAGACATCCGGGATAAAAGTTACTTCTGACTGCCCATCTAAGGCTCTACTCACGGGCCTCAGCTCGTTGGGAAACTACTATTTACACCTAGCTATGATTTCAGGTCTGGATTGAGATGAGGTGGGAGAGAGATAAGTAGAGTGCTTCTTTGTCCCGCGCTGTAGTCCTGAACAAAGCCGTCCCCGGAGGGCTCATTAGCTTCTACTTCATTAGCCTGTCCTCTGCTTGTTGTTTTCTCACCGCCTCCAGCCTCAGAGAGGCTCAGATCAGCTGCACACGGTGTTAAACAAGCCGCTCCGTCAGGCCCACGTTGACTTCACCTGAATGGGTCAACAGAAAAAGATGGAGGATGACGTTAAGTGAAATCCCCAAAGTCACCCCGTCTTGTTACATCGTGCTCCTTTTGCCTCCACGTTTAGATCAGTGTCAGCCGAGGGGGGACGCTTACTGACCAAACATCAGGCGCTTTTAACGCTGCAAAAATGGATCTAAAAATAAGTAAAATGTTCTTAAAATTAGTGTATCTGTCCTTGATTTGAGCAGGTAAATAATATCATCTGCCAATGGAATGAGTATTTTGACCCTTAAAATAAGATCATTAGACATCCTGCAGTTGAAATAAGATGATGGAGATGAATTGTTCCTATTTTAAGTGCAAAAGTCTTATTCCATTGGCAGATCATCTTATTTACCTGCTCAGATCAAGGACAGATACACTTATTTTTAGAAAATATTACTTATTTTTAGTTCCATTTTTGCAGTGAACGCCGACCTCCTCAGATTTTACTCGGCGTAAAAATGGGGAAGCCTCCGGCCGCTGGGATCTGTTGCTGATGTTGTTTTCCTCCGACTGCCTGTGAAGTCTGACCTGAAAGCTGAGCCACCATCATGGATCATTCATCCGCTCCACTCCTGCTCTGCCAGCAGTCTCCCAGTTTCAGATGCACTGAAGCGCGGCTTACGGACAGACTTTAACCTCCACAGGGCCGACCCGGTTCTAACCTTCCTCTGCCTCTCATTCCGGCTTCAGGGAGAACAGTCCAGCTCGGCTTTAATGCCCAGCTTCCAGACGTGGCGCTCTGGCTGCGGACATTTATGAATAGAGCATCTGTGATTTGAAGCACTTCTCTTTAATACCTGTAATAATCAGGGCTGGGGATGCTTTTTTTCAAGCCTTCCTGCAGTGAGAGGTCAATGAGTGTTTCCATTGGGAGCGGAGGTGACGTCACGATTTACTTCGATATTAAAACCCAGTCAAAATGGCTAGAAGTGACATTTAAAACTGTCCGTAGCTTCTTAAATTAGATGCATAGCGCCAATAAAACGTTGCATTTTAGTGGAAAACATCCAGTACCTTGAATGCAGTCTTCTAGACCCGATTCCCCGCAGGCTGAGGGTCGCAGACGTCATCAAAATGAGGCAGAAAGAGACTAAAACAGTTGGGTTTAAAAGAATGCATCGGCATGATGAGTCTGCCAGGGTGAAACCCGGCGCTCCGCCGTTTGTCCTCTGAGCCGGCCGACGTGTCGTAAGTCACCACAAACTCTTCCTAGCCGACAGCAGCAATGAACTGGAAGGTTTCCTCTCAAAGTCAGCATCATTAAACAGCGCAGCTCTAATGCCGCTGTTTAAGGGTGAGCTGTCTCTATCTGTAGCGCCGTGGCCTGTTAGGCCAGATTTCTAAGGAAACTTTGCCACATTGAATATGGATCAAAACATGTTATGGTGCCTCCACTTTCTGCAGAAACATGGGCTTTCACATGGACAGTGTGTAGGAAGCAGGAACACTGTGTCCTACCACGGACGTCTTTGTTATGGCGCTGCCAGGTCAGCGAGTCTTTGTCTTTGCCTGGAAAGAATGAGAGGAGCTGCACCTCTGGACTACCAGGGTCTGGACTCTACCCACCCAAAGCAAATCACATTTGGCTGATGGAGCTGATGGGGCGGTGGAAACGACGTTTTGGTTCTTTTCTTATAAGAGAGAGGGACTTTGACCCCTTTGACTGTTGAGGGAGTTACAAATTCAACCAGTTTGTAGTTATTTGTTATATATGGTGACGACTGAAGTGAATAAAAAATATGTAGAGAATATTTTTTGTATCATTTAAAAACAAATGTTTGTTACCAAGGGACACAGTTGAAACATGAAATAAGGGCCCGCCTCGGTTCATGATGTAAAGCTTTAGTCGTCAGCATCGTCCGCTGTGTCCAGACTCTGGTTAAAAGTTGTGTCTGAGCTTTATGAACGAATCTAAAGCGGCAGAAATGGTGTTCATGCCAGCGGTCCAGACCTCAGCGCCAGCCCCAGGTGCTCACGTGGGGGGGTAGCCCATTTATCAGCTCCAAGAACTTTACCCCTCGTGTAGACATGAAGCAAATATCTGTATGTTCACTTTTCAACTACACGTTGGCGTTGCTTAACAGGAAGAAAAAAAGGCATTTCTACGAGTTTTTACTTAAACTGAGCTCAGGCAGATGAAGTAAATTCCTCACATGCTTATCTTGAGCCGCTTTAAATATCCTGTTGTGTCCGGAGAAGCAGAGCAGAATCACCGCAGCTTATTTACCCGTCTTTATTGCAGTGCCGCAAGCTGGAAGCATGGCAGGAGGCAGGCATTCCTGAGTCATCACACACAGATGCTGTTAGTCGCACTGCTCAGTAAACAAAGGCTCCAGATTCCCCGTCCAGGCCTGTGTGAAGCTGACACACAGGCTGGGACATGAGATGAGACCCCAATGACCCTCGTTTCTGGACTGGGTTTCCCCACCAAAGGAGTAGAAATGTTATTTTGACACTAGTTAAAGACATTTTCAGGGGGGAGTCCCACCAGATTTCAGTCCCTAATTCACCGACAGCAACGCCATCAATCGCCCTTTTTTCTTTAACCACATCATTTGTGATTCAAGATGGCGGCGCAGGCGGCCGCCTCGGTGCCACGCCCACTCATCTGTTGTGTCTTTTTGTTTGTGTGTTTCTGTTTTCTGTGATCAGCCTCCCTCCGACTTGATTCCGGGTGCGAACGCATCACATCTGCTCCCATTTGCTCACCGACACCTCCGCCCACTCTGAACTCTCACTTTCTCACACACACACACACACACACACACACACACTGAGTCACACACTCAGCCCCATCACTGTGATGTCACATCGTCCTCTGGCTCTCTCTCTCTCCCACAAATTTTTTTGGGGGGAAAAAGTTTAAAGAAAGGGGCGTTGCCACGGAGACAGGGGCGTTTGTTTGACGGCCCTGACGTCCATCGGCCAATTGTGTGCGGACAAGCGGCGGCTGTCAAAATCCGAGCTGCTATTTTTGGGGCCGACTGTGGCGTCACTCCGCAGAGTGCAGCAGATTGCAGATGCACACGTTCCACTGGTGGGGATCTGTGTGTGTGTGTGTGGAAATAAAAGCAAAGATGGAGTAGAGCCTCTGTGTTGGTCAGGCCTCCTGTCCTCAGCATCAGTCAGCGGGCGATGGGCAGAACGTGCTAGCCTCTGTGTTCACTTTTCTCCGCCGGAGCTAATAATCTGCTCCACTCGCTGCTGGGAATTTACAGAAAGGAGGATTTAGATAAGCCGCAGTTAATTAAACCGTGGATTTTTTTTTTCTTTCCTCCTCCACATTGACTGTGCACGGCTCCTCTGTAAGAGACAGATGGCAGGAGGGTTATTTATGTAACAGTAAAAAGCTCTTTCTGTGGCAGTTGTCATAACTAGATGAGCTGCAGGCTCACATTAGGGACCGACAGACAGAACACGCTTGCAATCATGTGAACGTCCTCCAGCTCGGCAGCAGACCTCCGGAGGGGGACGCTCGCTTTGATCCACTGTCCCGTCTGAAAGCTTGCAAAATAGACACAGTTCTACTGTTTAAAGTGCGTAAAAAAGATATTTAAAAAAAAATAAAAACTATTATCAGTGATTGAAGAAGCTCTGAGTGCCTTACTGCTAATAATGTGGATGTGCATGATGGTGTCTGTTGATTAGGGAGGTTTAGAGCTGATTTGCCACGTAATTAATCACAATATTCAGAAAAATAAAATAACATTTAGAAATAATGTAATCAAGGATGCACCGATACAGATAATTTGGGCTGGTATCGATATTATTATCGCTGTTATGGGCCGATAACCGATACTTCGATATTACAGCATATTTCCCCTCACCCTTTCAACACTGTGAAAAAACCACCGCACCGGCGCTGACATTCCTTCTCTGGTTCAATTAGATACCCCACAATCCTTTGCTGCATCACTGTCCCTGTTACCTGCCCAAACAAAACCATTTGGCTGAGCCACTCCTTTCCAATCCAGAAACACAAACGTCAACAAGATGGAAATAAACATTGGTTATTAATATCGGCCCTGTTTTACTTACCAGAGCGACAGTTTGTTTGACCATCGACATTACGTAGAGACTTGCATAAAAATCAGTGCCTTTTTTAATTCTTTTGGAGAATGAACATATTTGTAGATATACGTGTGCTACAAATGGGATCATAATTCGTTCCTGTTGCTTCAGTGAGCTCAGACAATGGTGACCTGAAGACACGATCAGAATCACATCATCGGCAAAACAGCTCAGTCAGATGCCCTTGTCTCCCTGACAACACCTTGTGATCCTGTCCATGAACACAAAGACGGTCCCTGCTTTGATTACCCAGGGTCCACATACCCTGCAGAAGTGAGCCCGGTTCCCCTAACTCAGATGGATACTCTGGAGTCCGTGTTTTATGTGTTCTGTTTGTTTCTAGAGGTTTGGAGTAGGAAAGCACAAAAAGCCGAGCACAGGAAAACCATTGAATGTAGATATACTGTGAAGGCTAGTTCATTATTTATTTCTGTTTATGTAATATAAGCAGGAAATCGCTTACCTGCAGTACCATCTACATTTAGTATAAATGTATAAATAGCAATTGGACTTTAAGGCTGAAGCTAATGAGGTCTAGACCAAACCAGACTGCTACCGTCAACAAAAGGTCCCAGCTATCACTGATTTCTGAACCTTTACCCCTGGGCGACTGTGGCTTGATGGGTTGAGTAGTCGTCTGGCAACCAGAAGGTTGTGGGTTTGATTCCAGCTTCCCCTTGCCACATGTCGATTCGCCCTTGGGCAAGGCACTTAACCCCAAGTTGCCTACCGAGCTGCGTCTCGGTGTATGTATGAATGTGTGTGTGTTAGTGAGAGCGACTGGGTGAATGTGGCTATAGTGTACAGCGCTTTGGGTGGTCAGCATGACTGGAAAAGCGCTATATAAGTTCAGTCCATTTACTGCCTATATGTATTTACAATTTTATGAAATAAGCAAATTGTGTTCCCTTTTTTGTCAAATAGATGCTGGAATAAGTGAAGATCTGTTTAAGGGACGTATAATCAATATGCATTTCTAGCGCTGAAGCCACTGCAGTGTTTCATCTTTTTGTACCGGTTGGCTTCTCTGTTAGTAATCACTCAATACTGATGGGACGATCGATGCAAAGCGCATAAAAATAATCTTCACTTTATCGACATTGTTGAGATTAGAGTTGTGTAAGGAGCTGTAGGCCTCAGCCTCGGGGGCCAGCCAACCCTAACCGCGCTCTACATGTGCGTAGAAAAGCCTGAAGCATGCGGGAGAAGCCAGCAGTCATGCGTCAGACATGATGTCCTTTAAAGCCGCTTGGTTTCATTACTGCTGCTGATGCACAGCAGACCAGGCTGCCCCTCTGGGACCCCGTTAGTGCTGGCAGGTTTACGGCCGCTCGTCTCAGTGGACGTCTCCTCCGGGTCAACGAGGCCACCCGGCCTGTCAGCTGCTGCTTGTGCTGTCTGCCTGCGAATCTGTGCGGCCGCTCCGACTGTTGACGGCCCTCAGGTCACGTCCACAAGGTACCCAACCATCCAGCCGCAGTGGTGTAAGGGTGGGGACTCTGTCTCACCTTTGTGTTCAGAACAGCCTTCGGTGGCTTCCTGTTCCCGTAAGACGATAACAAGCCGGCAACATCGGGTCATGTACGGTTCAGTGTTCGTTCCGCTGAGTTAATGCGCCGAGAACCGAGGACAAACTCTCACGCTCGGTTCACGGCGACACGAGCAGGCGCCGCGGGTGGCCTCTCCTTGGACCTGGCCCATTTTCATGGTGGTCCTGTTTGGATAATGGGAGCTAAACCACAGGCGAACGGGAACAAGAAGCATGTGAGGGAGATAGATTTCAGCAGCGGGTGAGATCAGGTGACCGGCGTTTTGGGCCGCCGGCTCCACACTCGCTTTCCAGCCCAGAAAGTACAAGAGGAGCTCAGCATATCCTGCCAGCTTGGCGTCCTCGCTGTCAGCTAGCTTGTTTTCTGTGCGTCTGATGGCCGGGCAGGATCACACGGCCTGACAGAGCGCGCCGCTGCAGACGTGCGGCTCACGTTGCGTGTTGTCACTGCGACCAGAGCAGAAACGGACAGACCTGTGTAGACGTTGGCGAAAAATGAAATCGGTCTGAGTCATGTGACGCTGATCTGAAGCTCCTGGTTGGTTGTCAGGAACACCGGGGCATTTCTTATCTGCCTGTGCTCTTCCTTTAGCTGCTCCGTTATATAACAACTCAACTTATGTAATGACATTTATCTGCACCAACTGATGACATAAGTTCTCCAGAGTATGCGGGGCCATTGGCTGATTTGTGAGATCTCCGTTTCCACTTGAGTTTTTGTTGCTATGGGAGAGCTACCGTATAAAAACGAAAAGCCTTAAAGTCCGTTTCCATGGATACCTCTGTTGTTGATCCGCTCTCTGCCATCTGGGAGGCATCGGCAGGAGAGCAAGTGATGGCGAGATGAAAGACAAGCGTGTTCCAGCGTGGTGGTGATGCTCACCAGGAAAGTTGGCCTGGCTGTCAGTCCTAGAGCCACAGCCAGGTGGGCCCCCCCCCCCCACCCCCCTCTATGGTGAGCTTCTGTGTAAGGGTTCACTGACAGAAAGGAACAAATCAGCCCAGCAGCATCTCTGTGAGCGTCTGAGATTCCTTTGAATGCTGGGCCACTGCAGGATGACTCTCCTTTGTGGATTGCAGATTCATAGAGAACACGTGACCCCTCGGGTTAGGATGCTAAATATTGTATTTTTCTTGTTTTTCAGAACTCAAAGAGTGCCCAAGGCCTGGTGGGACTGAAGAACCTAGGAAATACTGTAAGTAATTCTACTCTGAACTACATGTCCCACTGCACAGTTGTCTCGTTATGGGGTATAACCATAAATCCAGCTCACAGGATTATACCAGCAGGAGAAGCTTTTAGCAATACGCCAGGGAAACTATAAAACCCTATGTTCTTGTTTTCACAAGCAGAAATCAAGTTTAAAAAGCCAGTTATTGTTATTATCATTATGTAATATTATTATTATCAGATCTAAGTTGTCCTTATCCTTCCATCTCTATGTGTCCTTTTCTAGGCTCCCATGTTCTGTTTTCAGAAATAGGTTTTGAACAGATAAATAGATAAATCAGAGCTGTGTTTTAAATAATCTGTGATCAATTTAGAATAGTTCAGTCCAGGTTTGACCAGACCAAGCATTGATCTAAGATAACTCCAAAACAAAGCATCTGTTTTTCATTTATAGCTGAAGAAACTGTGTTTTAAAGATTGCCTGTACGGTGTGGACTGATCCAGTTCTGGTTCGACCGGTTGAAGTGTTTAAAAAACTGATCGGCTACGGTCTGACTGTCGACTGTCAGCACAACACAAATTCAGGATCTACTTCCTTTCTTCTTTCAATATAAAAGTCTCAAACGCAGGTAAAACAGGCTGTTAAGCTTAAAGCGCACCCTTTATCTCCATAATAAACGGATTATAATTACATTTTCTAGAGAAAGTCAAACGCTGACAGCTTTAACGGGAAAAGCTCCGCTCTTCGACTGTCTAAAATCTCATTCTTATGTGGTTCACTGCGGTGCTCCTTAAATCCTGTTGGTGTCGATGCTGAGCGCGGTTTATCTGGTGGTGGGGCACCAGGTCTGCCAGGCAACAGGGCAGACGGAGGGCTCCTGACATAAAGGGAGTGCGTTCTGCGACTCCATCAGCGTCGCTTCCCAAAAACACTGGAAAATGTCTTTGAAATGAAGCGATGCGACGATAAGGAGTGATGAGTAACGCGTCTGGAGGGACGCTCTTGTGCCATTTGTTTAGAAAGCATCTTTTCATGTGGTTTATGTTGTTGTCTCCCCACAGTGTTTCATGAACAGTATCCTGCAGTGTCTGAGCAACACACAGAGCCTGCGTGACTACTGCCTGCACAACTCGCACCGCAGAGACCTTAACAACAACAGCCGCACCAACACAGCCCTCATGGAAGGTGAGACATGAGTCACTCGGGCCCCCTAGAGGCCAAAGCAACAGGTCCTCACACACAGCAGCTGTTTGGCTCTAAATTAGATCTGCATGGAAGTAGATCTGTTCTAGACAAAGAGGTAAACATCTTTGAGAGAGCTGCAGAGGCACACTGTGTGTTTTACTTACTAAGTAAGGGGAAAGAGTTTTTCTTCACGTTACCAGTGATGTTTTCCCTTGTGATTAACTTCGGCTTTCGTGTGTTGGTAGAATTCGCCAAGCTGATCCAGACCATGTGGACGTCGACCAGCAGCGAGGCGGTCAGCCCGTCTGAGTTCAAAACCCAGATCCAGAGATACGCTCCCAGATTTGTGGGCTATAAGTACGTCCTCTGATGCTTCTCTCTCTCTCGCTGTGCGCCATGTGCGGTACTGATACGAGGGCATGACACCGCTGGTAGTCAACGTATGTAACCAAGGCTGTTGCTGGTGTCTTGCAGCCAACAGGACGCTCAGGAGTTCCTGCGTTTCCTGCTGGACGGCCTGCATAACGAGGTCAACAGGGTCACCGTGAGGCCGAGGGGCACCGTGGATGACTTCGACCACCTGCCCGTAAGTATTCAGACACTAATCAGTGACAAACATAGAGACCCACCAATAGACCAGCAGGGGATCAAAACCGACGTTTTTCCTTTGATCGGCGTCTACCCGCAGATTCTTTCTCTCTCTTTGTTTATGCGTCAAGCTGAAAACTCCCAGTTTTCTGGCTCATATAACTTATTACCAGGAGCGTCTTCTCCCATGTTGGGAGCATATGCTTTAATGCATAGATTTGGATTTTCTGTGAATCTCTTTATTTGTTCGATGCGGCCCTGTTAGATATATTATCTGTCACGTTTGGGGAGTCGTCTCGCTGAAGGAGGAGTTTCTACCAGCTCCACTTCCGGACACAAGCCGGTATTTGTCCCCCGCATCCAAAAGGCAGGCTCAGCCCGCATCACCAGATGTTATTGGTTACTTGAGGTTTTTCACATGCGTTAACCCCACTGCACTACTGCATTTCAGTGGCATACAGAGATATGCTGCTTGAAGTAAAGCGCTGCCTCTCTGTGCATCTCATACTGTATCCAGCACACATTGATATCCAGTTCCAGCAGGTAGGCACCATAATACTCCACATAGGGGGCCTGATAATACCGTCACTTATTCTCATGCTACAACCTGCAGACACTCGTGGCTCTAGTAGGCAGCCTGTCCTACTTCGTAGACATGACAGGACTTGATGTGACCCAAGAGGCGCCTCCTTCCCTCACATT